>NC_046333.1:128767860-129068693 GCF_000738735.6 Corvus cornix cornix | reverse complement strand
GTGACTTATCACACAACTGTAATGGGATGAGCAGTGTTGATGGAGCTAAAGGTAAAATTCTTCTGCAGATAACAGGTTCATATTTAATTCCTGTGCTCTGTAGATCTACTGTCTAATTTCTGCAGAGAAAAAATCCCTTTCCCAATTAAAAATGTGTATGGAATTGTATGCTGTGTTCCCATTTTCATGGTGCTTGTATACTTTTGCATGTGAATAAATTACAGACACATTCGTTAAAAGAAAAAAAAGAAAAGAAAGTTAAACATTTCACAATACTAACTGTTCCAGAGCTTATCACAGGGTTGTGCATATCAACGCCAAGTCCCAAGCCTACCTGGAGCTGGAAGTCTGTGCTAGGTTGTGGCATGGTACAAAGGACAGAACTGAGAAGTGTTTTCAAAAGCCTTGCCTATCTTTCAAAATATGCTCTCAAATACTGTTCTGGACGCTGTATTATATTCTTATATTAGTTTGTGTTGCATTACCTGAAACCACATATTCCAATCTATAGTTACTTATTTTCATAACTGGTACAGGATTATTATATCCTGCATCTCATGCTATACCCAGTAATGTAATTACATTTCTCAGACTATCTACAGTATGAAATTTTATCTTGTCATAGACTTGATCTTGCAGCACAGGATAGCTTTGCAAGTGAAAATCTTGAAAGAATTTGTGTGTGTGCATTGTATATGCTGCTCATCTGCACCTCTCTATATAACAGTTTTAAAACATAAGCGAGGTCTTGTATTAGCTTACTTTGCCTCTTCTAGTGTAATGAATCTGGGAAAATGTAAGAATAAGCTCTTTTCCTTCTATTTTTATTCAATTTACTTGCAATGAGGAAGAAAATTGGTTTAGCAAACAGTTCCTTGACCATATCCAATTCTTACACTGTGAGTGAGAAGCTATGAGAATTTGCATAACCCATATGATGGCTGAATTTTTATTTGTATCTTTTTTGTCTTTTAAGTGATCAGTGTATTTCCCTGTCATACCACAGTAGGTTTAGGCTTGCAGACTCTAAGCATTATTGTGAAACTAAAAATAATAGACAGATAAAAAATTCTTATTGGAGGTTATTTGTTCTCAAATGTCACACCGACAATTACAATGGTACTTGAAAAAATCTGCACAATACAAACAGACTCCCTGAGATTTTTTTTTTTTACACTTACTACTTATTAAACAGGTAAGATTAACAAAGAGTTGTAGTTGTTTATAATATTGATACACAAATACTTTTGCACTTGACAATGATCTTCAACATTTTCACTGGTTGGTCTCATGCAAAAGTTAAGATTCTTTTATCTAGGGAAAATAAAAAAAACAAACCAATGAGAGTGATAACTTTAGAATGAAGAAAAATTAAACAAGAGCATTACCAAGATCTTCAAAAGGTCACTCTAAGCATGGAACATTAATAAAAATAGAGGAAGAAAATATGTTGTACCCTGTTCATTTTATCTCTCTGCTAAATGTAAGCCTTGTCAATAACCAGTGTTATGAGGGCCTTGCTCAGCCCACATTTATTATTCATTATACAGAAGTTTATACAAAACAACAAGACTGAGGCAGGACAGAGAGGAGAATGTGTGATTCCGTTCTGTGACACCGGTGAAGACACCTTGAGAACCTTCTGTAAGGTTGTTCTCAGAGGTACAGTTCATTTGCCTGTGTCACTTTCAAAGCTGCATAGTAGCATGTTTTCAGTAGGAGGCATTTCCCATGGAGGCACGTGCTTGGATTCATAGTCTGTATCATTCAGCCTTCAGTGCTGGGAACCCCTGAGATGCCTTGGCAGCACAACCAAGTACCACAGCGAAGGCTGAGGCGTGCACAGGGTGTGCTGTGACTTGCCAATTGAAGGAGCCCAGAGGCAACATACGCAGAAAAGCACCTGAACTTGTGCTACAACACTGAACTCAAGTCGTGACGTGTCTTCTGGGTAGCTCAGGCACAAGCAGGGCTGCTCAGAGCAGAGCATCCTACCCACCAAACTGCACAGCAGTTGAATTAAACATCTCTTATAAGGCAGTAGTGTCTAGAGGAAGAGGAGCAGGAAGAAAGCAGTAAGTTCTTACTGCCTAAACTGTCTGCAGCCTGGCATTATCTGATGTTTGATTTTTTCCTTTAGAGCTCGGGTAACATCCAAGGAAGGCTTGTCACCAGCTGAGTGCATCCCCTGGTTTCTTGGTACACATTTAGGTACCATCCAGCTTCCCATGGATACTGCAGACAATGCTAGCGGATCTACACGTCAGGCTGCAATGTTTGGTTGGAAAGTCGTGTAGACCTTCGGCTACCTTTAAATACATGGGTGTGAAGTACTGAAAAACAGAGGCAGATGACTGAACTATTCCCTAATTGCTGCTATTTAGACTATAGCAGCTCAAGTGACTAGGGTTTAAAGAACACTGAAAAGTCAAGTCAAGGAGCTAGAGAAATGCTTATTTTTTTATCCCAAATAGGTACTTATTTAGATGACAGTCATATTTCCAAGAATAGGTCAGCATGCTGGGATGCTTAATAACAATAATTCTCAGCTGTTTGTGCAGGCTTGAGCAGTCAGACTGAGTTGTGACATAGCTTTCCCTGCAGGTCCCTGGGAGTGAAACTGAGGTTTACAAGTCTTCTTCAGAGGCACAGAAGAGCAGTTCAGTGGAGAAGGAGGTCCCACACAGATGAGTTGCTGTAGTTGCAGCAGGATGGACCAGGCATTGGTGGAACTCAGTGCTGCCTAGTTGGCAGCTTTACCAATGTATGAAATCTTTTCTGTCTTTTCCCAGACAAGAAAAATAGTAAAGAAATCTGGTTGCAGCTGCCAGTTCCTACAATAGGACTCCAAAAGAAAGCCTGTATCTCTGTACTTGTTAAAAACTGGGCATGTGATAGCAAAATTATGTGCTGAAGATACAACCTTACTGGTAGTATTTACAAGCTACTTTTGACCTGCCAAGGTTGGCCTCACAGTACCTTATCAAGAAGGAGTTTGGGGCACAAAACACCTTGAGCCTTAGAAATCCTCACAAAAATAAAAACCTGTTAAGTATTTTGAAGCTGACTGAACACTGAAAGCTCAATATAATTTATACTAAAAAGACATCTTGCAGGTTAGTTACCCCATTTTCCAATAAAAGTTTGCTATAGTATTACTGCATTTCTTGCATGATGAAGACAGCTGGCATAACACTACCAACTGCCTTGTAGCACGCTATCCCTTATATCAGAGCTCACTCATATTCAGAGTTTATTTCTGCAGGATAATAATGTTCAAAAACACAATTTTGCACCAAATGAGTAGTTGATTAATTCCATATTACAGTTATTAAAGTAATAATTTTTGAAATCTTCAAAAGAATAAACCACATCAGCCTTCATTTAATTTAATGTTTTGATTGTTTCTCATAGGCTCTCAAATACAATAATCTGTTTCTGTAGAACAGTTTGATTTCCTAGATTCAAATATGAAAAAAGGTCCTGCAGATTATTTTCAGAACGATGCAAGAAATCCTGTTTTATTTTATAAATTATATTATTAGAGAAGGGATATGACCAGCGTGTGAACTCTCAGGCCATGATCTCACCTTTACCCAGTTCTTATAACAACATCTGCCTTCCATGCAAGTCGTTTCAGGGAGTGGTTTGGTTCTGGTTAATCGCATCGTATGGGTGCTGGTGCCGCCGGGCAGTCGTGTCCACTTGTGTACGAAGCGCTTCTGCTATTACTGCAGCCTGGCAGTCTGACCGACGGACAGCAGAAGGACACGAGACAGGGGGGACAAACATCAGTTTTATCTCAATATGGTCTGATAAATTAATTAGGGAAGGCTATTTTCGCTCTTTGCCAGAGGCTTCCAGATGGTGCCTGAGTGGGCTGTCTAGCAAAAGGAAATTTAGTCCTTCCGTCCTGAGAGAGCTCGGTGGCACCAGGGACAGACTTCCCCGTTGAGTAGCAGATTTGATAACGAGTATATTTATCTCCTCACCTTTAGAGCGCCCTTGAAGGTTCCCACCGCTATCACACCTCGGTGAGTCCCGCCTCAGTCCGTCTGCATCCCCAGAGTTCTTGAAAAGGGGCCTGGTTCCAGCTAAATCGACTATAGCACTTCCCCGGTACTGATGTCAATATCCAAACACAGAGCTTAAAAAGACCTTACCAAAACAAGCAAACAAATAAAACCAGAAAAAAACCCCACACAACTCAACAAATGCACTTTTTTTTATTTTGGAAAAATTTATTTACAGAAGGAGGTTGGTACGTTTCTCTTCCAGACACCGCCCCCGGCCTGCCCCGCTCATTACCCCGTGCCGGGGGGCCGGCCGGCCCAGTGCCCGCCCCGCCGTCCCTCCTTCCCGCCCCGCTCTCATTCATTCCCAGCCCCTTCCTCTGCGCTCCTTCCCCTTCCCCGGCGCCGCCGGCCCGGCCGCCTCCCAGCCCCGCGCCCGGCAGCGGGCAGGGCCCTCCGCGCCGCAGCCATGGCCGCCGAGGGGGTGGACGAGCGCTCCCCGCTGCTCTCCGCGCCCGGCTCCGGCAGTGTCACCCCGACCGCGCCGCCCTACCTGCCGGACAGCAGTCCCCGAGGTAAGGCGGCTGCCGGCCCCCGGCGCCGTGCCGGGCAGGGGGCCGGCGGGGCGGGGGGGTGGCCCTGGCGCTGTGGCTGTGGCTGGCGGGGGACGCGGCGCCTCCGCCCGGGGGCGGCGATGCGCGGCTCCCCCCGCCTCGGCCGGGGGCGGCGGGGCCGGGCCGGAGGCCGCCGGCGGGGGAGCCCCCGCCTCGCCCCGCGCCGGTGGGGAACAACAGGTAACGCCGCTCCGTGCCGGGTGCAGGCCGTGCTCCCCGCCGCGCTCCGGCCTGAGCGGCTCAGGAGGAAAAATAGAAGAAATTAAAATAATTGTTTGCAGGGGCAGAACAAGCCCGAACCGGTCTGCTTATTATAACTCGCTCGCATGCCGCAGCTTGCATGGTAATTGTTGGACTTGGGTTTCCCCATTAATTAGGAGCAGGATTAAGTGGAAGATCCGGAGCGGAGAGCAGCTCAGATGGGCACAGGCAGCTGCGGGAGGGGCACAGCGCAGGAGCTCAGCGGAGCCCAGCGCGCAGGTCGCCATCGCCGGTGGCCATCGCAGCGTCACTGCCCAGAGGTGCCCAGGTGTGGTCAGCGCCTGTCCTGGCAGTCGCATTGAAATAACGAAGGGACTCAGTGCAATGTGGTAGCTGAAGTCCAAAACCACCAGGATGTCCTTGCAAACGCGTTTCAAGGCCATAGCTGGTTTTGGCTTTATTTTTAAAGCAAGTCCGATACTGCGGTTACAAATCTGTAGTCTTGGCATAATTATATGGTATTATCTTTCTTGCACAGATTTAGGAAAAATCATCTTGTTGATCAATACTCACTGATTTAATAAGTAGGTGAAAAAAAATTACTTAGAAAATATAAATTAGGATGTTATCAAAGTACATTAGTAGGGTTTTTTTTCCCTTGGTTTTTTTTCAGTTAACCGTTTTAGAGGAGAAACTGAGGTGTGGAGAAAGCTGAAGGAATGAAGACTAAATAAGATTAGAGTAGCTTTGCCAGCAGTACCCTTTAAAATGTGAGATTACAGTTCTTATCTCAATAGCTCCAGTGTGTTGGTCCTTTCTTAATAATTTCTATTAACTGTATAGATTCATGACATGCATGTAACTCGAATGAGTGAGCATCTGTCTGTTCTGAATAATATTTGAACTCGTGGAAAGCTAGTCCTTTTTGTCTTGATGTGAAAATGTATTTCGGTTAGGCCTGTAGTTTGTGTTGATTGTTTACTTTGATTTGAACTGGACAAAGGAATATTGGCCTAAAAAATAGCAGAGGTTGGAGGCTTTAGTTTTTATTTGGGGCTTATTTGCAATCAATTTGTACAGTATTGGCATCATCCCCTAAGTTAAAAAAAAAATAAATCCATATACCCACCTTAGCTTACATTCTGGTGTTTGATGTTTTTATTCTTAGTGATCCTTATACTGTAACCATTACTTTTGCATACATTTCAATCTTTTTCTTTCTTGTACTTTTTTTTAAGCCTTTATAAATTTAAAAATAATGAAAATGCATTAGATTAGTGACTCTTGTTTGAACCCAGGATAAAACTCATGACCTGGAAACAAGCTGGACTCTAAATGCCCATTTCAGTTGGTAGCTCATTGTCCTCCTGTGTCTTCAATGGGCATCTGTTACTTGTGATAACTGGTTGGGCACTTACGATGGGGTGTGGTGCTTGAGATAAATGGCTTGCTCTCAAAAGTGAGGAGGAACCAACACAGAGCTTTCTTAAATGTTGAATATCTCTTGTTTGATGGGTCCATGAGCAAACATACTAGGTAGCACTTCAGAACTACTCTGATCAGAATTTTCCAGAGCTGTGACGTAGGCCCAGTAGCTCTACTTCCCTTGCTCCGTCAGCTTTCCTTAGTGAAAGGATCTGTGGAAGCTAAACATCCTTTTTAGCTAACTGGCAGTCTTTATCTCTCTCCCTAGCACAAGGCTAGACTTTGAGGGAAGAAGCATTCTTGTGGAAAAATTTGGTTTGTTTCCAAAGCAAACTCCTTCTGCAGAGCTTCCTTGATTAACATCACCTGGATAGCGTGGAGTGGCAGAGGAAGGAGGAAGCTCTTTGTGTCAAAACTACCACCTGAATGTACATTAATAGGTTTATCCCTGTAATTATCTACTGTGCCCAATATGTCACCCTGAACTTTAGGTTAGAGAGACCATAGTTTGAAGGTAGCCTTCTCTTCCCTTGAGCTGCAGCTGAGACCCAGCTGATCCTTTCCTGTGTTAACTGGTGGATGGTTGAATCCTGGTAATGGCTCAGTGTTTGTTCTTGATGATGGAAGCAAGCAAGAAAAAATGTTTTCAGTGTGGATGCAGGCCACAGTATGTAACAAACTTTTCAGAACACAAGGGGTGGGACTATCAGTTCTGTTCCCTGTAGTAAGGTGATTAGTCAGTGCTTTTTTTGTTTGTTTCTTTTAGATTTTTTTTGGCTTTATCCGGGCATTCTTAGTTCTTAACAACTTATCTCTGACATCAATCATTTAACGTTTTCCCTTACCCACCCCCTCCCAGGTAATGATAAAGGATTTTTTTTTTAATCAAATAAAACAAACTCATTTCTGTTTGACCCAGGCAGGCTGCAAGTGGTTCTCTGTGGTTTCCACCCTTCAACTACCAAGGGAGGAAAGTGCACAAGCACCACAAGGAATTTCTCAGGTTGCAAATGGGATATCTGCCATTGCATCGCTATCCTGTGGGGGTGAGGAGGAAGTCAGATGTACTGCATGGTAGGGCACTTTGCTAATCTTGCTGAACTAATTGCTGTTAGGTTTTTTTGGTTTGGTTTTTTTGTTGTTGTTTTGTTGGGTTTTTTCCCATTGTTGTTTTTGTGGGGTTTTTTTTTGGTTTGGATTTTTTTGTTGTTGTTTTTTTAAGAAAAATTGATAATACAGCTGTACACTGGTGTGTCAGCAGAAGAGAATTCAGTATCTCATTAAATGTCTCCTGGTGTGTATGTGAAGCTTGCCTACCACCCAGTCATGTCCAACATGACAGACCTTTATGAACTGGTTTTAGATATTATAGTTAGCCTGAAATTCAAGCTGTCCAAAAAAAAAAAAAAAATAGTCACACTAAAAAAAAGGTATGCTAATGTGCTTTGAAACCTTTTTATTAAGGGGTAATGACCAGCTAACTCTGACACAATGTCTTTATTTTCCTTTTCGTCATCCCCCATCCCTCACCCTCCCCCAATATACTCTTCTTTACATTTAATTTTGGTGGCTTTTGCTGGTTTGTTTTTTGGAGCTCTTCAAAATGCATGTTTTCTTTAAGCATGAAGGTTGCAGTGCCAAGATACCTCATGCTTTTCTGCTCCATAGCAAATGTTATTTGCTGCAGCAAGGCTCTGAAAAGCAGCCATTATTCGCTTGCTATCTGATATTTGCTGAGCCAGCAGGACAGGAACAGCGAGGCTGCTTACCTGGAAGCCAAGCAGCTCCAGTATGAGGCTGGAGAAGTGGCTGGCACTGTGTGTAGGGGCTCACGCACCTCAGTTAACCAGCTTTCAAACTCCTAGGAGTTATCACTTGGAAATAGGGTATAGAAAATTATAAATGTCTAGAAGGTATGGTTGTCAATTTTTGAAGTGTTCCAGGATCGTGGAAAGCTGAAATGCTGGCGGCTGTGTGTTTCTTCACTTTCTGGTACCCTTAAAGATACTGTTTGCCTTAGTACAGCTACCCTGTTCCCAGCTCACAGAATTGAGGAAGTCACACTTTATATGGAGAGGACAAAGTCAAGAACTTTTGTAAAACAATTGTTGCTTTTCAGAAAAGCAACCTTCAAGCTGGGAGCGAACTGTCGAGGTGTCTTGACAGAGAGTTTGGTATTTAGCCTTTTGAACATGCCTTTTGTTTTCTGGCTGCCTGTTCCCCTAGCCAGAAAGCGTCAGCTGCTCACTGCAGGAGCAGTTAAGCAGCCTGCTGACTGCCAAAACCCCCTTGCAGCAGCCTTGACTTTGCCATTGTGGTTAAGACACTGCTGTCCCCATCATCCAAGTCTCTAACCTGGTTTCTGGAGTGCTCTAGTAGGCTTGAGCTTGTTTCTACCAAAATGTGTGGGTTGGGATTTTGTCTTGTGTGCATTTGTTTTTTAATGTCTTGTAATGTCCCATGTCCTACATGTGGCAGCCTTACTTAAAATAGGGTATCACAGTACTGCAAAATACTGTTACTTAATTTTTTTTTTCTGGATGCTGCATTTTTTCAGAATGTATTTCCTCAGAAGAAATAACAGTACTGCTACCTGATAATTTGCTTTGAAACTGTAACCAGTGTATCAGAGCTGACGTGTGAAGTTGACTTGCTCAAGAAATGGAGCATCAGTTTGTGTCATGAATTCAGAACTGCATTGCTGCATATAAGTTAATTTTGTTTCTGATCTGAAATAATTCAAGTATATTGGATGTGATTCTGAGACTCTCAAGGTATTCATCTTTTTCCTGCTCCCTCTGTGAGTTAAAAATCAAGCACAGGTCTGGGTCATATGTAGACCAAGTAGCAAAGAGAGATAGAGCACGCTGGACAGCAATGCTGCTTCAAAGGTGTGTGATGACTTTTGGATCTGAAGGGCAGACAGGGTTTCTTGTATCCCTCCAGCTTATGACATTCACTTCAAGACAGAGTGAAGGAGTGGATGAGTGCTTTCTTACAGGCTTAAATTTAATACTCGGGCTTGTCAGCTTTGATAACAGCCTGTGATTTCCCTCACCACCCTCCAGCAGATACTGCTCTGCTCAATGCTGTTGGTAAACGGGGAGTAGGCTGATCTCTCACTGCTTCTCTGAAGAGTTTGTTAGCTGCTTGGATGTAATTTTTAAAAAACTTATTGAAGCCCAAGGCTGCAGAGCATTTCAAACTACTAGTATTTAAAAGGGTAAATATGAACTACTGAATATGCCTGTTCTTTATTTGCTTACCTGAAAAGCCCTGAACTTCTTGATGAAATAAAAGTCAGTGCTATTATATGCCAAAGAATTGTGGTGATAAGCTTGTGAGAGATCACTGTGTTGATTTTCATTCCATGGCTTCTTAAGCCTCAGAGGACCTTCAGTGTTTGCTCCCTGTTTTTTTGTGGGCTCAAGACTGACAAAGCTGGAGCCTGAAATCTGCTCTTCCATGGAGGCCTGAGGCCACTAAAGCCTTCCTTGTGTTAGCCTCTCCAAAGTAGCTAAATACCTTCTTGTGCATTGGTACTTTGGCTCCTGATATCTGAAACCCTTAAAAGCAGAAACTTGGAGACTTTGGGTTTTTTTCTCAAGGCAGCATAAATTTGCTGTTGTTGTACTCAAAAAGGAAGCATTTCATGCCGCTTCCTATCCAACACCTGTTTTCTTAACAGAACTTTTCTGTGTTTTTACCTGTAGTATTTGCTAAGATACAATAAACACTTGTTTGTATTTCAGTCTTTTTAGATATTTGTGAACACTGTTTATGACTCTGCCTACCTGTGTCTTGTTTTATTTTCTGGGGTCTTTTTCTTCAAAAGCCAGTCTCTGGTTGCTACTAATCTGTAGTAGGTTTGGGGGTTTTTAGTGTTTTTTCTCTGTGTATTCTCTAAAGACTGCAAAAAGTTGATGTGAAAATAAAGCTACACAGATAAGTGTTGTTGGATCCACATTTCTGGGGTGATTTACTGTGTGTTTATGTTGCTGGTTTGCTTTAGCTACAGCTGTGGGTGATGCTTGGCTACACAGAAGTTGTGGAGAAGGGGCAAGCAAACTTAGGTTTGTTCTGTGTTTAGTATAAACACTGAATTTTGGGGTGTGTGGGTTTTTTCCTTTTTTGAGGCTGTGACTGCTAGAGATGATATTTGCTGGAAGTGTTTTAGGATTCTCTGGTTTTTCAGCTGAGATTTCCTTGTCTCTTGCAGCAGAGCTTCCTCCTCCGTACACTGCCATTGCAAGCCCAGATGCCAGCGGTGTTCCTGTGATAAACTGCCGTGTGTGCCAGTCACTGATCAATTTGGATGGCAAGCTGCACCAACATGTGGTTAAGTGCACGGTCTGCAATGAAGCTACGGTAAAATGGATTTTTAGCATTTTTCTTTTTGTGGGGGTAGAATGCATGTCCTCAGCTGGACAGGGCGGGTCCCTTCCTGCTATCCCTAGGGAAAAGGACAGTCAGCCCAGCTGACTGCCAGTGTGGCTGGCATGCAAGCTCGAGGCATATTGGCACAAGGATGGTCATAAGCAGTTAGAATAAATGTTCACGCAGTCCAGCTGGCTGTGCAGGATGTTTCCTTCCAAGGAGGACCAAAAGCAAAGATGTCATTTCAGTAATTACTCTTCTGTAAAGAAGGATGAAATTGGTTTTGATGGGATGAAGAGAAATGCAGAATTGAGTTATTCTGAGAGTGGGAGAAGCAAAGTAACTAACCTGCACCTCTGCCTGGATGAATGCCTTTCTCCTGAACTACTATTCAGTCACTTGGTTAGCTTGTAACAGACCACAATAAAACAACTTTGAAATGTTTAAGTCCTAGGTTCTTTTCCAGTGAACACAGACCTATTTGTTTGTTTTCCTCTTAACGGAAGTCTTCACTCTTTGGCCTCCTGCTTCTATTTTTTTTTTTCCTCCTCCTGTCAGTTTTAGTTTTGGGATGTGATACTGCAGTGCTCCACAGCTACTGCAAGCATTTGTATGAAAAACACTGGATTAGATTTATTATATGGATTTATTATATATTTATTATATGAAAAGAACTGTAAATTATGTCCAGAAAACAAGAAACCTTGAAACTGCAGGAAATTTTTTTTCCACTTAAAAGTGAGAGTAGAGAACCTGCCAGTGATAGTCCCTTTCCTGTCCCATATATAATGTTTCAAGCCAAACAAAGCATTGTGCACCTTTTGATTTGCTGTATGAAAGGGACATTGAAACATGACTCCCAGATTGGAGAAAGATAATTTCAGTACAGTTTAAAATAAGATTGCAGTTCAGTGATGCCTACATATTCTCTTAGTGACCAAGAAACAGACTGTGATCCTTTCACTGTTGAATAAAGCCATTGTACCAGGCAAGAAAGGTTGTTTGGTGTTTTGACTGGTTTTGGGTGGTTGTGGTTTGGGTTTTTTTTTTTTTTTTTTTTTTTTTTTTTAATATATCACTATTTAAGCTCACATTTAAAAAAATAACTGAACTGGAGCCTTGAATTGTCATTGCTAAAATACAAATGTTTTTTTCTGTGAGTTTGCAGAATTTGATTGTTTTAATAAGGAAATTTTCACTTCTTAAGAAACAAAACTAGAAGTTTTTTCTGTTGACTCTGAAGTTTCCTCTGTAAGAGGAAGTGTATTTCTCTGTTAGCAAGAACTTTTCACTGAAGTTGTTCTGCTTTGTCATCCTGTTATGTGGAAAAAAGTGAATTGCTATGACTTCTGATGTGTGTTCTCTGGTGGTTGTGGTTCTTTGTTTTTTCTTTTGTTTAGCCAATCAAAAACCCTCCTTCAGGGAAGAAGTATGTTAGATGTCAATGTAACTGTCTCCTTATCTGTAAGGATACATCTCGGAAAATAGGCTGTCCAAGACCAAACTGGTAAGAATAAAATACTCTCAGTGCCTTGAGATAGTTTTCTTTAAAGCAACTGTTGTCTTTGTGTTGAGTATTTAAAACTAAAAGAAGTTCAAGCCTTGGTCTCTTTACATGGACTCTTACAGAGCATTACTGAACTGCTACAGACACAGGTATTGCCAATGTCCATTTTGAATATTTTTTTTTAAGATTAACTTTAAAGAGGAAAAAGTTTCTTCTTTTAGTCTCAGATGTGTGTGTCCCATTTTAGCTACTTTGTAAGTCAAAACTAATGTAAAGAACAACAGAAGAAAATCCACTTCTTGTTTCTGTGACTTAACATTCATAATTTCTTGGAGATTTAGTTATTGTAAACACACAGGATACTCACTTTGCTAAGTTCAGAGTAGGGATTCAGAGCAAAATGGGAAACGGAGCAGTAGGTTGGCTTCAGTCCTGTTCTCCTTCTTAGTTATGCTGAGTTTTCATTCTCCTCTCAACTTTAATGTACACACTGCTTATAAAAGAAGCAATTGTGATTGCCATAGTGGTTGTTCTTATCATTGGGCTTAAGGTGTTAAAGACTCCAGAGGTAGGAGGAGTTTGATTGTAAGTGGTGCAGCTCTAAGAGAAGTGGAGAGGAAGGCTGAGCCTGCAGATGTGTGAGTGGGAGCTCTACCCCACCAAGTGCCCAAATCACCAGTCTGTTGGCTGCTCTGGTTTTGCAACATAGTTTGAGACTTGTGGCAATTACTCTCTTTCACTGATGCTCTGTTGGGGAGGTCTTCAAAACATTCAAAACATTTTCTCAGAGTGCAAAAATGTTCATGGGATAGTTCAGTTATAGTATTACATGGCTGGTAACTAAACTAAATCAGAAGCTCCTTAATTTTATTAAAATAATCTCAAAAGCATACATCCAAGCTGTTTCCCTAAGATAGTCTATGTATTTGTCTTGCTAGAAACTGAACAAAATTGGTGTACTTTGAAGGAGAGAGTTGGGAGCATGCCCTGAATGGAAGACTCTGGATCGAAGGAAAGCCATTCAGAATAAAATTTTGGTTGTAGGTGGAGAGAGATTAAAAATTAAATGTTGCTTTAATTTTCCCCTTCACTTTTTTTGTTCTAAGAAGTCTCATCCTCATTCTGTTTCTAGTTGGTTAATTTGGGTACTGTCATTTTGGACTCACAAATTGTATCATTAAATTGGAAACCCATTGAACATAAAAGCAAATACTTAGAAACTTTTAAAGTAAATTGATTGCGTTTAGTCAACCTAGGGTGGTTTTCTTTTTTAGTTTACTCAATTTGAAAGGAATCTTTACTGTGCAAAATGTGGATATGCCTCTTATATTGATGTGGTTGTTAGTAGTGTGGGAAGGAGAACTAGGTTATGGAAGATCCTTACTCTTTCTACATGTTTCACATGGGTGTGTACATTTCAGTTCTTGGGCTTGCTCAGCCTGGGTATTAAGTTTTCATTTGTCTGTCACATGCTTGCAAGTCTTTGATCTCTACAGGGTTTAGGCTTGTATGGCTGATCTTAGAGGGAAAGAGAATATTTTTAAAACTGAAAACACTTTGGAGAGAGACCAAAACTGGGTGCATCAGCTGTTCAACAAGTAGATTATAGTTTAAAAGTGTAAGAATATTTGGTAGTGACTGAGCTAATTGCTTAAACGCATCGTCCTTCTCTTTTGGTAGCTTAATTACATGTGTATCTAATGTTCTCAACACAGTAGACGCATCATTACTCTTGGTCCAGTAATGCTGATTCCAGAAGAGCAGCCAGCTCAACCTGCCTTGCCGGTTCAACCAGATGGAACTAGAGTGGTGTGTGGGCACTGTGGAAATACATTCCTTGTAAGTAAAGCATCAGATTCTCCTTCTTGCCTCACCGTGCTATCCCTCAAGCTGTTTGTTGTAAGCAGTTTTAAGAGTATATTGCCTCACTGTCTGGCATTATTGAGGAACCAAAACTTCTTCTGTACTCATTGTTATGGATGTATGGCTGCATTTCGTTATCTTTATATGTGTTTCAAGAAAACCTTTAACAGTCTTTCTGTGCATGGATAGATAAAGCCCAAAGTCTGTCTTACTGGTTAGTGATGTGAGAGTGGACAGTGCTGGAAAAGGAAGCTGGGCTTCCAGGTTCTGTTGCAGCTTGTAGTGGTGGCTGTGTTCTGCAGGGGCCAAGAGAGCAGTTCTGTCATTGCTGTATGAGCCCCTGAAAGCTGTTGGTTATGGCACTTGCCATTGGCATATCTGTAGGTTGTTGGAGAACTGGGGATTTTGGTTTAAATGCGAGAGCGACAGTTTATCCCATTTTTGAAGTGGAAGGATGCACGAATACTCTTCTGCTGTTGAACTCACTGTAGCCTTCTAAATGGGCAAGGTGCTGCCACACTTGAATTTTGATTGCAGTACACAAGTAAGCTAGCTTTGGCTTCATCATCCAGCTGTGCTTGAATCTGTCAGGTTTGTGAGTTGCAGGAAATGGCTAGGTAAGGGGTACAGTTAAAGGTAACAGTCACAAGAGAGGTGGCACATTCCTGAAACAAAGGATTATAAGACTCATAAAGATCAGAGAATACTCAAGTGCATGTTGTGCAAGGAAAAAGGAAGCTTAGGGGATGCCACTCCATGTTGGCTTGTACCAGCAGAGAGAGAAGGATTCGCTTGTGATAGGCTCTGTAATGAAATAGGCTTGTGCCTTCAAGTCTTCAGGTTTATGGATCAGTGAGGTGCTTTCATGGCTTAACCCCAGCCAGCACCTCAGTACCACGCAGCTGCTTGCTCACTGCAAACACCACCCAGTCCCCCTGCCCCGGCGGTGGGGAGAACTGGAAAAAAGGTACAACTTCTGCATTGAGATAAAAACAATTTAGTGACTGAAACAAAAAGAAAAATACTGCTAATGGTGATAATAACAATAATAATAGTAATGAAAACAGAGAGAGAGGAATAAAACCCATGAGAAACAAGTGGTGCTCAATACAGTTGCTCACTACCTGCTGGCCCAGCCGGCAATCAGCATCTCCCAGCCAACTCCCCCCAGTTTGTGTACCAAACATAATGTTCTCTGGTATGGTATAGAATATCCCTTTGGCCAGCTCAGCTGAGCTGTCTTGGCAGTGCTCTCTCTCAGCTTCTTGTGCAGCTCTTTGCTGGCAGAGCATGGGAAACTGAAAAGTCCTTGACTCAGGGTAAACACTACTTAGCAACAACTAAAACCTTAGCTTGTTACCAACATTGTTACTGAATCCAAAACAGAGCACTGTACCAGATATTAAGAAGAAAATTAGTACTCCCAGCTGAATCCAGGACAGGTGTGCTGTGATGTCTTAACTGTTGTAGTAGGTGATGAGTGCAGGGAGCAGGAGATGGCCCTTACGCTTCTTTCTTCTTTATTTTTTCCGAAGAGAAACTATGATGATGAATTTACAAGTAGTGTGCTAACAGGAAAGCAGTTAGAGAGATGCTCAAGAAACATTCTATCTACTAATTCTGCTTATATATTAAAAAATATATTATTTCTTAAAACCCTTGCTGAAGAACAGTAGTCTGAAACTGATGATAGCTGAAGCGGGTTTTCTGTTTGCCTTTTTTTTGGCTGATCTTTAGGGACTTTCACAAGCATGGGAGTTTTACTTGTCTTTATCCTCTATTTATTTGTATAAGTACAGTCCAAATTAACTTTGTAGTTTAAGCTATGAACTACTTCAGGTGAACATAAGGGAGTAAAACCAAATCCATAAAGGCTGATTTTGCCCATAACTACTAGATTATGCCTTAAAAGGCTAAGTTTTCTAGTTTGGGATTTGTGCATGTGACTTCATATCTTCTGGTTGCTTTAGGGAACTGCAACGTTTAGAACTTCGTAGTCCTATCTGCCAGGATAAGACCAATTTGTCCCTTCATAAGAAACTCTCTGAACTATTAGAAATTGGAAGCTTGCTATTTTTTTATGCTGAGTTATCAAGAAACAAACTCTTTTTTCCTCATGTTACACAGCTTTCCCACCAATCTTTTGCTTCCACTTTTTCTGTAATTAGGTCTGAGATTCTGAAAATAAAATTTTTAGTTAAGAAAAATCAGGAAATTGCTTGGATTTGAGAATGAGCAGAGAAGCAACAAAAAAGCATTTTAGCCAGCCTGGAAACTCAGTTTCTGAGTAAGTATTTCTGCCTTTCGATATCTCCTTGTGTGAAGAAAATACGTAGTGCTGGATGCATCTCTCAGCAACTCAGTAGGCTATCCCTTTTACTTTACTCGGCAGTTAAAAAAATAAAAAAAATAAGCAAAGCTAGAATCCCTGGGATGGAAAAGTCAAATTGTCATGTTCTGTGTTCTTTTAAGAGTATCAGCTTGTTCACCACCTTTCCAAGTTGGGTTTGTTTTGGCTTGGTTTTTTTTTCCATTTGAAAACATAACTGTGGGGGCTGTGCTTTGCTTGCCTCTGCATGTGGGGGGATGTTTTTCACAAATTATGAAAAGCATGCTCCTTGCTATGGAGTGCCTTAAAGTTTCTCTGTCTTAGCTGGAAAAATGGCTTAGTACTGATGTAAAATTGTAGCCAAACTATCAGATTTTTTTTTTTCCCTTGGTAACCTGGTAGAAGTTCTTTCTGTGTTAAGGTTTCTACTGTTTCTGGCAGATTTGGACTTGACAAGTGGAAAAAGGGGTAGAATAGAAAAGGAGGGCAGGAGGAGGGTTTAACTGTATTGCTAAATATGAGTTTGATCTGGTTTGGGCTGTTTTGAGAGCTTTTGGACTTGGGCTGTGAAGTTACGGTTTCTGCCAGCAGCAGGTCATTCCCTGCTGTCCCTCCCTGAGGGGCCTCTGCCTGCAGTGGTCTGTGGCTGTCAGAGGCTGAGTTGCCTTTGGAAATGGGGGACAAGGGAGGGCTGTCCCTGTGTCCTCCCCCTCTCTGCCATCTTTTTGCTACTCTCCTGTTTTCAGAGGGACCTCAAGGACTAGAAGCTAGGAGCAAGCTATGAAAGCCACAGGCTGTAGGCTGAGCACTGTGCCTTGTCACTTGTGCTTTGTCAATTTTTTTTTTTTTTTAACTAATCAAATACAAAAATTACTTCTTATGAAATAATTGAATAGAAAACCCATTTTTTTCAGAAAACTGAGACATGTTTTAGTTTGCAGAAGTATTTTGCTTTCCCAAAAGACCAGAGGGGAGTGGAGGGGAAGCTTGTTTTGCAGAAGCAGCTGTATGTGGGACTGTGTATGTATTTATGTGCATATGTCTTTTTTTTGGTTGGTTTTTTTTTTTCACTGTCTTGTGTTGAATGCACTGAGAACTATTTTAGTCTCGGAAGGAAAATATTTGACTGTTCTTCTAGTAATTCCTTTGATGGATGTCTACTTTTGTCCACAGTTGAAACACTGAAGAGCTCTGGATTCCTCATCTGTTCACCTGTGTTTCAGTATATCTAACCAGGAATTTGGGCTGTATTATTGCTTCAATTTAAAAAATCATTGTATTCTCAGCAGAGAGCTAAATTTCATGTAACTGTAACTTCTTAACAACATGAGTCAATATTGGGTACTTTAAAGCACTTTGGAATGTGGGTTAAAAATGCCAGCTTAAGCATGATTTAGAGTGTACATGCACATAACCTTTCCTCACCATGCTAATATGATTTGAATTAGTGTAGTTTGAATGTCTTGTCACAATTTTGCTCTTTTTCTACACATCTGGTCTGTGTAAAAGGCATCATAACAGTTACTGCTTCTGTTATTTCCATGTAACTCTCAATGAAAACAGACTATTGCTGCCTCTTTTTTCCATCAGTATTTACAGCCCAAATACCTTTGAGTAGCCATTAATAATTTAGTCTAATTATTAGAAATTTTAAAACCCTGGAAAGATTGTTAATGAGTAACTGAAGAAATGCAGTTGCCTACACTGTGATATAGAAGTGAAACTGGTGTATGGAAGTGAAGTTGAATTACAAATAGATAAAATATAGATCCTGGAATTAGACTCCCTTTTATTTCTGGAACTGCAGTTTAAAAAGCTGAAATAACTGCTCTGGTGAGGCCTCTCTCCATCCCCAGTACTGACAACTGCATCTTATCCCACTTTCACTGTGTAGAACTAAGGGAAATTGAGTAGGTTTTTGAAAGGGATGCAGAAAAATACTTAACTTGCTCCTCTGCCAGGAATGTGGAAGTAGAATTAATGCTCTTAAAATGCTTTGCTTGGATGGGGAGTATTACAGAAGTTTTATTAAGGAATAAAATAAAACTCTGCTAAATCAGTTTGGTCAAGTTTTGTAAGCAAATAATACCAGTTACATAGCTGTTCTGTAAATGTGTAAATGGATATTTCAGAACAAGGAAAAAAAAGATGGATTTCTTTTTAGTGGACATTTATCCCCAAGTAAATAAAACTGAGGGAGATGTTCAAGAGGTAGGAAAATGCTCTATGAATACCACGGTTTGAAACCTTGCTCACAGCAAAATCTCTTCATACTGACAAGGCATGAGAAGACACGTTTCTTTACTCATAAAATCATAACTTTCTTCTCAGCTTTTAAGTGGTGCTTGCTGTAGGTTGGTGCTGCTTTCCTTCCATGCAAGGATGGGCTCTGATTTTGATTTGTGGTTGTAGCAGTTATAACACTGTTCACTTCAGCAGGCCAGCTTTCAGATTTCTCATGGAGATAAGACAGGTCCTAATGGAGGCATTGGTGATCTGCACTGTGGCTTCTTCCCCTGCTGCTAACTTGCAGTGTGACTTCTGCATAAATCCAGAAGGGAGAGGAGACAAAAACTGTAGTTCACCAAAAAAACTTCCAACTAACCTCCGGTTGAGAAAGGCAACAGAAGAGAGCTGCAGTTACAAAATAACTGCTTACAAGGAGAAGAAAAATAACCTTATTCATTTGATCAAGACAAGCGTGTTTAAAATGCTTGTTTAATACTAAGGTTATCACAGAATGAAATTTAACAGAACCTGTTGTTTTTAAGTGAGTATATCACTGTGTATCCCCTGGTTGAGTTAGTTCCAGGCATTGCTTTCACTAAGGCTATTTCCCACATAGGTTTTAGTCTGAGCATGGAAGGTGGTGACCATGGACAATTTTACATATCACCTTTTGAGCAGTTGTGTAAAGTAGCCAATAGTGCTATTTCCTTGATATAATACGTGATACCTGCTTTCTAAAATATTCTTTAACTAATCTTTCTGTGCACCCATAACTTAGTTTTCATAAATGATGCAAGGGTTGGGAAAAGATTGGAAAATACTTCTATCTGTAATTGTGCCAAAGAAAATACACTTATTTTGATTCAGGGTATATTCATAGTCTTTAAGTAAGATAAGAAAACCTATTAATATTATAATGTTGCCCATACTATGCCTGTGGATGCAACCACATTACATCAAGAAAATTCTATAATACTAAGGCAAGTCATGGGAAATGTTCACATGGGAATACTAATCTGATGTTTCCACTGATGAAAGGGCATCCTATTTCTAGAATAAAACAAGAAACAAGTCAAAGTCTGAGAAGCAAAATATTTTCATAGTGACATTTGACATTAAGTGCACAACCGTTTTCTCAGGTCAGTTTTTTCAACCTTTTTCTTTTTTTCTTTTTACAGTGGATGGAACTGAGGTTTAACACACTAGCAAAATGCCCGCACTGCAAAAAAATGTAAGTTCTCTGAAGGCAAGGTTATACAAATTACTGTGAAGCAGCCAGTGTTTCTTCTGTAAAGGTCTTTGGAGTAAAATGCATTGGCTGTGCTGATTGTTTTTTCATGTTTATCTGAAGTTCAAGGCTAAAGCAGATCTTGTGTGCACGTGAATTCTCCATTCTTTGTGTAGAAATCAATAACTCTGACAAATCCAACCTGCATTTATGAAAATGCTCTGATTGAATTGACAGCGGCAAATATAAGTAGCTAACTATAGACAAGAATGGGTTGCTAAAATTAACATTTTATGTCCTTGAAATTTTACCTCTTCATACAGCAGTAATCAGATGTCATCTTTAAAGGTAGAACTTGAATTGTTTTATTGTAAAAGGAGGAAAGGAAGTAATCTTGTCTTAATTTGGAAGAGGGTTTACTGATACTATAAACTCAACAACTAACTTGTATTAAGCATCTTAATGCATTAGCTTGTTTAATGTTTATGAATTACTGTGGAATAACTGGTCTATTCATTTGTTATTACTTCAACAAGAACAAGAAAAATTAGAATACAAGATCTATAAGAGTCTTTTTGGTTTTGGTTGGTTTTTTTTCTCCTTTTGCGTATTTGTTTGACCTCTCTTATCTGAGCTCAGGAATTCTTAATTTGAATTGTTGCACTACTAACATACTTTAAATTTGTATGGAATCTCAGCCACAGGATGTGAAATAAGACATAAATACTACTTCAGAGACTTTCATGTCCTGCTGATTTATTTAAATATTTGTCTTCCTTTGGCAGTCAAGTGTGACTTCCAGTTGAAGGCGCAAATGTGTTTTCCACTGGGAATGGAGAACCTCAGCTGTGTTGCATGTTGTAGGAAAACTAGTAGGTCCCTTAGGAAGCAGAAGGCTTAGGATAAATGTACTGTAGGTGTGGGCGTGGCCTGGCCTTCAACACTGGTTGAAGTCTTTTTGTTGGCGTATTTGATAGAGAAGTCAGTTTAGTGCTGTGTTTAACCTCAGCGGTGTAACCAACCCGGTGTGGAGTTGTGGATATGTGCTAATTTCCTTAGGGTAAATAAACTCAGTCTTGAGGAGATGCTGCTTTGCAGGGGTGTTTGTATTGGCACATTAAGTCCGTTCAGTCCTTGGGGAGGGGTTGGAGTTTTGCTGTTTGGTTTAAAGCTAATTGCAACTGTGTTTTACATTTTATGTCAGCCTTGTTAGCTGACCTTGGCTTTTCTCTTGACTTTCCTTAGTTTGTTGTTTAACCTTAAACACCAAAACAAACAGTAAAAACCAAACAAAAGAAATCAACCCCAACAATAGCAGCAGCAAAATAAACCATGCTCCAAGCAACAGTCAAAAGTCACAGCATGTGATCTTTTGGTCTGTCTTCTGTTGATTAATGTTGCTTCTGATTTAAATTCCAGCCGAACTTAAAGGTTTTCATGGTATTTTCTTCCATAGAGTGCAAAGCATGCTATCTGTATGTAGGAAAGTGGGAGCCTCTCTGCAGTGCAATTTGTGATAATTACAGCTTGCATGGCAGCTGTATTGCAGAAGGCAAAACAAATTTTAACAAGTGGGCAAGTCTGTCCTTGGGCTGAGGATGCAAACTGTGGAATATTGTAATTTAGCTTTGAATGAGTTGCTTGGTGCTTTCCCACACTTGATATGTGATGGCTGGGAGTTCTGCACTTCCAGCAGCATAGACATTTCTAATACATGGATTTAGGGCACAGCACAGGTGAGACAGAACTTTGAGTCATGATGATGGAATAAATAACTGTGGTGACCTGCTTTCTATCAGGACTTTGTCAGAGGTCATCATAGCCAAGTAGTTAGAAGGGAATGTAGGGTTTCATCTTATTAATGCAAAACTTCTTTCATGAGTAGCTGAGTAGCCAAATGTAGAACTGTTCATTCCTTCTGTTGGTTCAGTTGATGATTGTCACTGAAAAAAGGATAGTGTAGATTAAGGCAAAGGGCACCTTGAATCACTGCAACAGCAAGCTTTTCAAGGAGACATCGGCGGAGACTTGGAGATTCTCAAGTATTTTTCATCATTTTGTTTCAAATGTTTTTAAAAGTGCAGTGAATCTCTGCAAATTGTTTACGACCTTCCATTTGGTTGATGGGTACTAGATCTTTATATTAAAAATGCCTTCTAAAACTGCAGGAGAGATCAGAAGTTATTACATGAAAAGGTTAATAATGAAACGGTGTTCAGGGAGAAATAAAGCCATCATGCCTCATGGTACTTAAACCTCTCATATCTGAATGTAGGGGGAAATAGGATCTTGTTTGTTTTTAATCCCATCTATGTGCTACCATTTTGATACAACTTTGTTTTGTGACACACTTGTTTTGTCTTGCAAAATAACTTGGGAAATGTAGGAAATTAATTGTAGATGTAGAGATGTAGAGAATTAAGTCCTTATTTGGTAAATGACCAAATCTCTTTGGAAGTGGCCTATAAACCTGTCCTGTCTGTATAGGTAAATTGTTTGCAGACGCCTAACTGATGCGTAGTGGCTCTGCCTGACACAGGCCCTTCCTTGCATGTTATCCACTGCATTGGGAAACCAAATGTAGCTAATGAGGGAATTGTCATGATACAGTTTTATTTTTTAGTGACACCTGGGAATGGGGGAGAAACTGTCTCTTTTTGCTGATTTAGTGTTCTTCTGTATTTTGAAATACCAGATGTTTTTCAGCTTGTTTTCCAAGAGTGAGAGATTTAGAGAAAGCTTCCAGTATTTTTCTCATTTAATGGTGGAGAAGAAGCAGGAAGTGGTTTTTTGTTTGCTGTTCTCTTTCTCAAGATGTATATTAAATCATCTAGAAAATTCAGGATCATGAATTCAGTTACTAGAAAGAGAATTGAATGGTACAAGTTATTATTTCAGAATGTCAAAAATACATATTTTTTTCTTTTAGAACCTATCTCTTTTACTTTTTAAGGTCTTCTAAAACTATGAACCTGAATGAATTTATAACACCTTTGCCCCATAAAGGACTTTTAGGAAAGAGAGAGATGTTGGAACCCCATCAATACTTTGGAGGCTAATTTCAACACTGCTATTCAGCTTCAAAATATTAGCATTTTAATTTTCCTCTTAAAAACCTTCTTAAAAGCACGTCTGAAATCCTGGTCATAATTCCTATTATTTGGAGCACAAGAGACCCAGCATTCCTTCCTGTCCTTCTTCTTTTGTAGCCTTTGTCCCGTGTGGCGATTTTCCCCTCTTCTAATTACTATCTGATGCTTTATTGGATGTGGCATCTTTTATATCTGCTGCTGCTGCCCAAAGGTCTGGCAGGTGCCTTTGCTTCCTCAGCAGCAGCTCAGGAAGAAGGAACTGCTGCTTTCTAGATAGCTCTGTAGAGAGTTCCCTCATATTCCCACAATGGAACTAATTGGTTGCTTCTGTGATATGAAAAAGTTCTTTTGATCCCATTTTTAATATTGCCAGATGTGCTTGTCAAAGTTGTCACGGTAGGTTTTTGGGGTAGAGTTTCAGCTTTCTTTATTCTAAGTTAGTTTGGGGTTTTTATTTGTAATTTGGGGTGGGTAGAGGGAAGCTTCACTATCTAGAGTGGGCCGGTGGCTAGTATCACTGTTGGGAGGTGATGGAAAAATGAATTATGATTTATTGGAACTCCTAGGTCTGTTATGTGGCTGTATAAACTTTAATATCTTTATTTAATCATTGCTTTCTGTGGAAAGAGAAAGGCAGCTAAATTGAGACATTCTTAACATTTCCATTTTGTGGTATTTGAGTGGATGGTTTCTCCCCCAGCCTTTTTTACTGGATAGGAGGAGACACAGCTTGAGAGAAATATGGATGGAAAATACACATAGCACCTGCAATGTTATGATTACAAAAACAAAACTGTAAGTCAGATCTGAAACTGAAAGTCTCTTTCCCAGAATGAGCTTTGTCTCTGCGTGCAATACACAGCACAGTAAATATCATGTATGTTTTAGGTGTATTGAACACGACACTTTTACCAGCTTATCTTATGGGTATCCAGCTCTGTAATAGAATTAACTTTGAGTACATAGCCATGAAATCCTGCAGAGGAGTAACCTAAGGTCACTCTGGCAAGCTCAGTCTCTTCCCTTTTTCCCCTTTTGTAAAACTACTATTTGGTTTTATTATTTTTAACTCATGTAACTTGGAATTGAACAACATATCCCTTTTCTGGAATGGCTGTAGAGTGGCTTTTGAGGGAGTGTGTGGAGGTGTGAGAGGGTAAGATACCATTATTTGCCCGAGTGGGAATTCTCCTACCCTAATCATACCCCAAGCACCCTCCAGTGTCCCATTTCACTGTGTATTGTGAGGTTTTGCTAAGGAAGTTATTTCCCCATGGAAGCTAATGAGCAGTACTGTTTTGGGGACTTTTCCAGCTCCTCTGAAAATGGCTTGTGAGTAGTCACTTTATTCAACTCTTGCCTTGAAAGATGAAGCTCTGTGTGTTAGCTTGAGGACTGTGGTGGTGTTTGTTTGTTGTTTTTTTTTTCTTTTTTTTTTCTTGGAACACTTTAGAAATTCCTTGTAAAGAAATAATGTTGAAGTAAAGCTGCTTAAAGCAATCTATTTGAAGGCTTTCTAAGACAAATGCTTAGAAAATTTTAGTCACATGCTAAGCATATGAGGCCTTGCTATGTGGTTAATTAACTGGAGCCAGAAATTTGGTCAGTCATATGACACATGTACTACTTCAATAATTTAGCCATACTTTCTTCTATTATGCATTTATCTTGAATATGTTGAACTATCTTGAGATGAAAACAACTTTCTCTTGCATCCTTAAACACAGAGTGAAAGCATTACACTATTTCCAAAGGTGCATTGATCTCCCAGAAAGCTCTGAAGTACTTAACTAATGATAGCATGCTTCAAAGCACCTCTAAGATAGGTAATACATGTTTTATAAAAGCACTTCTGCCTCTCTAGTCCTTTTAACTGTGTTTCAGTGGACTTAAATCATGTTCCTATTTCCTTCATTAGTAAGCTGTATGTGATTGCAAATGTGTGACTGAAGATGTATTTGCTAAACAATGCTGAGCTTCTGGAATAATTTTCCTAACCTGTAGTAAATAATGTAATGTTTTATTTGCATTTTATATTCTGTTTGAGTGAAGCATTGTAATAGCTTGATGCAGCAGGTAGAGACAGAGCTGTCTGTCCTGGAGTTCATAGCCTAGATGATGAGTGACAGAACTTCCAGGGGATTTATTTACCTTGGTTGTCAGAAGTGATTTGTGCAGCTCATGTAAATTGTAGTAGAACTCAGAAAAAAATTGGAAAGTAAGAAGAACTTGTCATGTTCTTCAAGTTGCTAATACTGACTTAACGGCATGAAGAATTTCAGTATTTGGAGATGTTGAACATGGAAAAAAATTACATGTCTGTGACTAAAATGATTTGTATTTATCTTCAGAGCAGTTTAGCCACTGAACAGTACTGAATATCCCGGAAATGGATAGTGAAGGTTGTTATTAATGACATGTAGGGGTGGTAGAAGTTATTTTCAGTTTCTTAGATGCGGTGAAGTATTGAAGCCATATGCTGATGTACTAAAAGTCAAAAGCTTGTTTTTCAACCAACATGGAAGCTGAAAAGCAAACTTGAGCTTTGCCATCCAAAGGCTATCCAAGACAATTACTGGGGTGCACTGTGGGTACAGAAGGTAGGCACTCAAACTGTGGGTGTGGCACCATTCTCTTTCTTGTAAGCACCTAGATTTTTAGGTACTAGATAATCACTGATAGTTCCCCTTTAAAATAGTTACTGTTGATGGTAGGGGTGGTTTTTGTGGTGTTTGTTATCTGTTTGGTTTGGAATTTTTTGTTTGTTTTTAATTTACAATACCATTTATTTTCTAACAGTTCTTCTGTTGGAAGTGCGCTGCCACGGAGGCGCTGCTGTGCATATATCACAATTGGAATGATATGCATCTTCATTGGTGTTGGATTAACTGTGAGTGATGTCCCATGATAAACTTGCAACTGTGTGCAGGGGTGTCCATGTTCAAAGGAGCTCTCTTAGTTGACCAGCTATTCTTTCCCCAGCATTTGCGTACAACTTCCTAAATTGATGTGGTTTTAATCATCTGAGTTAGCCAGAAAAATGTAATTTTTTTTGTAAAAAAAAAGGTATTCTGACACTTCGAGAATCTCTTCTTTCTGATGTTAAATTTGACTCTTCATCTCTAAAAACTGCAGTTTTATGAAAAATGGTTCACTTCACTGTAGAAATACTGGAACATCTTGCTCTTGCTAGAGCTCTCAAAACTTCCAGGTTTCCAGAAATACATGTTGCTGTATAGCCAGAAATATAAGTTCCACTGCAGTGAATGGGATTCCAAGTGCTAAAATATGTGTGTCTTTGTAATTTGTACAAGCTGTAAGGAGTAAAACCAGTTAATAAGCTATTTACAAATTAAAAGGCTCACCTTGTAGTTACTCTGTTATGTGGAAGGCTATCTGGCTTACCAGTATCTCATATGGGTTACTAGAGCCAACTTTCTACCTGGGAATCCCAGAAAAGTTCATGCAAGGAAATACGTCCAGTGAATTCATAGGTGTAATTCTCATTATGCCTCTAACTTGCATTTTAACTTGAATAATTGTTTATGTGTGAGCCTAAATGAGTTATGAAGGATTTTCCAGGTTCTCTAATAGAAAAATCCAGCCAGAAATAAAAACAGTGAGAGACAGATTTATTTTCCTTTTTTTAATGACCTTACTGAATTTGAAAATTATTTGAAAACATTTCTCCATGAGGCTTGTCCAGAGGCTTGTGTAGCCTCCATCCTTGGAGTTACTTGGGGTCTAACTGGGTTAAAATCCACCCTAGAGTTGACCCTGCTTTGACGGGGGAGTTGGCACTAGAAGGTCTCCTGATCTCCCTTTCAAGCTCAATTATCCTGTGGTTATGTAAAATTAAGCCAATAAAATACCCAATTTACCCTTATCAGAGTTGAAAAGGTGCTGAAATGCTTCTCCTTAATATAACTTGTTCTTCCTTGAAAAACAGATAGTGCTGTATGTTTGACACTACTCTTTTCTCTTTTTAGGTCGGTACACAAGATTTCGCCAGGCGATTTCACGCAACATATGTTTCTTGGGCTGTTGCTTATCTCTTAGGTTTAATCTGCCTCATTCGAGCCTGCTACTGGGGAGCCATTAAAGTCAGCTATCCAGAGCACAGTTTTGCATAGAGAAATTGTTAGATTATAGATGAACATCTAGTAGTTCTGGATATTACATCTTGGACACTTTTAAACCTTTCCTGTAAGGATTCCATTCTGTTCAAAGTAGTTTAAAGACTGGGGGTCTCTAAGAACAAATGTTCATTGCACTACATAATATGCAAATAGTTTGTTTTGCTGCTAGATTCCCTAGCTCTGAATACTAAAGCTGTGTTTACATGTTCA
Source organism: Corvus cornix cornix (assembly GCF_000738735.6). NCBI lineage: Eukaryota > Metazoa > Chordata > Aves > Passeriformes > Corvidae > Corvus > Corvus cornix. The sequence goes on along the minus strand of NC_046333.1, from coordinate 129,041,466 downwards.
TAACTCTGTCTTTATAGGCGTTGAATTTTATTTCAACAGACAGTATTAAGTTTTACATTTCCTTTGTCATGTTAAAATCTGTCTGCCATTTTTCTAGATGATCGTAAGAATTCAAAAGCAAGAGTGTTTATAAGTGTTTCTACAGTAGCTTCACATTTGTACTTAACATTTTAACTAAAACTATATTCAAGTGGCTTGCTTTAAAACCTAAGCAATAAGCATTTTGCTTGAACTGCTTTACTGCATCTTTTGCCTAAGATCATAGTGACCTTATTCAGGAAATGAAAGTCGTGCGTGTTTAAAAGACTGACACTGTTGCTAGAGAGACATTTGTAAACACTGTATGCTTGGAGATTTTCAGGTAGAGAGATGCTATTTTGATAGTCTAGTTAAATTTCCATTTATCCAGGATTGGATTTCAGTTAGGATAAATGCTTTCTCCTCAAGGATCCTGGGACTGAGGTTTTGGTTTGTTCTGTTTTTTTGTTGTTTCGGTTTTTTTTTTTTTTTTAAACTGGCAAATCCTAAAAGCCATGCTCGGATTATGGAACTTAACTCTGGTTATTCTTACAAGTTCCTTTACAGGGTCTAAGGGAAGCATTTCATATGACTTGGTTTGTAATACTTCAGTGTCATGTAGATGACAATAAGATGGTGATGGGTTGCCTCTTACTTTCCTCTGATGGCATCAGATTTTCCCTGCTTGGGAGAGTTATGACACTGGTCACTGCAAAGGGAGACACTGTAAATTCTCATTAACTGCTGTAATAAGGAAATGAGTCAACTATTACTTGGACCATTCCATCAAAGTACATCTTGTCAATTTAGCACTGACTTGCCAAGAGAATACGGAAACAGAAAGTTTTTTCTAATGATGTATTCACAAAGGATTGAGGGACCAGTTCTTGCACTGCCCATCTTTATAATTTTAAACAAGTTTTTGCTAAATTCAGAAGGAATGTCCTGAGTGATTTAGACAACTGTAGTAATTTAGATATTGGGGTCAGATGGGTAAATTAATATGGATGTTTCAGGGATACATGTAATTTAAATTATCTATGTTCCTGCTAAGTCAAAATGATATTCGGATAAGGATTTTGGAGCACAATAAATGTAAATGATCAAACTGTAAATGATCTGTCTTTGTATGATGCTAAATGTATAAAAGCAGTAGCTCAGGATTACAATGTACCTTTTACAAATAAACTAATAAAGAAATAAAGATTATTATTCAAACTTAAATATATTTTGTTATTTATATGTAAAAAAAAAAAAAGCATAAGTGGATGAATTTCCTAGTATGATACAGCAACCACAAAGGTATTGTACACCAAAGGTGAGCTCTGCATTTCTACCAAATGGCAGCCTCAGGAATATAAGAGGGCAATAATAAGTTGCTATTAGCTTGATGTTTTAGGAAGAATGAGGAAGTAAATAAGGGATGAAATCACTGTTGGGATTATATATTCTTTAGTCAATGGCTTATTGATGGATTAATATACTCCCTTCTTTTCCTAGTGCTTTTTACATTCCTTCACTGTTGGAATTTGCTGTACTCACTTTTCATTTGAACCTATGAATACTCTTTCTGCTACTTTGTGTTTCAAAGTATTGCCTGCGCTCCACATTGTGAAATGAAGTAGGCTGGGGCTGTACAGAAAATCATCCACTGCTTTTGTAACTTTAGTGAGGGTGTCAGTGGGAGGGGGCTGGGTATAATGTTATTTTAATGAATCAAAGGAATTAGTACTTTTCTCCCCTGCATTAAAGTGTACTTTATTTCCTGTCTTGTGTTTCTCCTTTTTCATCTCAATCGTGTCCAGCAGAAAGGATGATACATGGACAAAGTAACTTATTTCTTCTGGAACAGAGTACTAGCACAATGTTTGCTACTACTTCCTTTTGCAAAGTAAAACACGGTAGTTATTTCTGTAAAATGTTACTACATTTCAACCATTGCTGGGTACATAGAATTGTGATCTTTTCCCCAGCTAAGAAATTGAATGGTAGAATCTGATGGGTCTTTACAAGAGACTCAAATGGATGGGGCCATTTATGAAGCAGGCTTGTTTGCAGACAGTCGACATACTCTCTTCTGAACTCCATATCAATCCAATAAACTTCTCTGAACTTTAACTTTTAAAAAAAAAAATCCTGTCCTGTGCATATGGACCACTAGAACAACTTTCAGGTTTTATAATCACCCATTGTTTTTGGTGACTTTCATGGCCCTTTTTCCTTAAGGTATTATTTTTGTGTTCGGTATGGGAAGGAGTTATTCAAATTCACGATTAAGGACCTTTGCACTTTGAGGTTTTAGTTCCCCCCTTCCCTGCTCTCCTTCCACTCCATTCCACCAAAGAGCTTTTATGCAAACTGTGTGTCCTTGACTAGGAAACACTTCAGACCTTAAACTGTGTTTAATTTTTTAAGTGTAAACCTACTGATGAAGAAGTCATTTACTGATTTTATTTGTTGATATGTTGTCTTATGGGGCCAAGAGGGTAGTGTTTCTGAATATTAGGTTATCAGAAGATCTTAGTCACAAGCAGCATGTTGAAAGAAGCTAGATCTTTCAAATCAGCCTGATAAGAAATTCAGCATGAAGTGCTTGGAGAAGATGCTGGAGCAGCTGTAGAGTCATTAGTGGTTATTGCTGAGAAATGGATGTTGTCTTTCAGTGTATGCTTTTATAAACAGAGGGAATGCTGGAGCAGCAGCTTCAGATGAAGTGCTAGAAAATCTTTGTAACTAACTTTAAGGACTTGAATAATAAATAGGTGAAAAGCAGCAAGACTATTTGCCATGTTAGATCTATCCCACTGCCTTTTCCAACAGCAAAAATTCCATACTGAATGAAGTATGCACTCCAAAAATATCTTTGAAATGTCCTTCTAAGCAAGCTTGAGAAACACATCAGTAAAATTATTCAAATATACTGATTATCAAACTGGGAAGATGTGGCAAGCCATGCATACCAGCTTTTTGGAAATACTTAATGTTTGTCAAGTTAGTATGCTGTTTATCTATTATAATTCCAGCTGTTAAAAACTGAAAGCAAGTTGGGTGACTGCATTAATTTGATTCATCCTGTTTTCCTACTTAATTCCTTATGTGTCATTTGGATTAACAGTACCAGGGACTGAGCTTTACCTTTCAAAAAATCTGTTGTGGAAAAATAGATCAGTGTTGGAGAAATGAGTATCACTAAATTACTTGGAATAGAAAATTCTATCTGTAATATTTAGTATAATGTGTAGTATTTGAAAGCTGGGCTCTTGTTATATTAAATCCCCCTTCATACTAAAAATTAGTTGCTTTACAGGGGTGTTACAAACCATGTTTGTCTCAGTAGCCAGATTAAATTGTCCCCCTTCCTCAACCTTCCAACTGTGCCTATCCCAGGACTCAGCAGCAGAGTTATACTGAAGGAGTGTGAGCAACTGCACTGTACACACATCACTGCAGGACAATACCCTGCTTGAAAATAACTTTGAAAGTGCCTCCTTAATTCAGATTTCTTTCCGTGATTTTATGGGTACTGGTGACCTGCAGCAGATTGCATGAATGTGAAGGAGCAAAAGGCTGGATGGAGGTCATGAAAGAGAGGGGAGAGAGGAACTTAATCCGATTTAAGTTATTTGCAAGATTTTTGTTATGGATATTTAAGCCAACAAGAAAAGAATATCTAGGCTCAGTTTACTACAACTTTAACCACAAAAGGGCTTCTATTTTAGAACAATAAAGCTACTTGTTAGCCTGATTAGCTAGCAGCTCATCATGTTACACTTCACTGGAATCTGGGGGAGTCTACCAGGAAGGTATCCTTGTACCACTTTCTCTGCTTTTATATTCAGTTATAGGCATTAATGTTGTCTGGTTTTGGGGGGAAAAAAAAAAAAAAAAGGACGTGACTGTAACAGACTTTGGATCTGGACCTGTATAACCTGTTTAAAACCTGGGTTTTATGGTTCTTCTTAAGAGTTCATTTGAAAGAAGTGTGTTCAGCTAAATCTTGTGAACAAAAGTAACAGATAGGACTATGGACTGGAAATTAATCTAGATGACAAGATGTATGTCATTGCAATGACTTAGTAAAATGAGTGGGTCAAGGAACACTTGGCTAAACAATAAAGCTTGATGAGATGCATAGGGTCATATGGACAGTTGCATATTAGCATTTTATCCAATTACAGCATATCATGTAATGGAGAAACAACAATTTCAAAGTAAATAATGAGCAAGTAGCTCTTTGGCATGAATTTATATGAACTTGTAATGACATGGTTATAGTTCCAGCTTACTTAGATTTATGTGCATTACTTAATGTCTAAAACCACCCCAAACAATTGGAAGGGAATAAGAGACTGAGGTTAGAAAACACCTCTGAGGGCATGCTGCTTATTTTTTTTTGCAATATTTCCTCGGGAAAATGATTTGGCTGACGGAATTTCAGGACTGATTTGAGTTAAATTGTGTAAGGATTTGCTGACAGGCTGAATAACATACAGCACTTTACCCTCATAGAAGGATCAGAGTCAATTTTTAGTATTTCCAAAGCAATCTTTAAATCTTCATTGTCCATTAATGAAGTCTCTTACGCATGTATAATATCTTTCTTGTCTTGCTTTCAATTTGTTAAAAAATTAGCAAAGTTGCCTAGATAGGAAATAGGTAGAGAATTTTATTTTAATATGGCTTGTCTGTGTAGCGTTATTGAAGTATATTGGGTCTTCTTTAATTTTGTAATGTGATTCTCATATTTTTCTTTGCATATTTTTAAATTTTATATCTGTAACTGATACCACTGTGTGTTGTATCTGCCAGTTTCTCAAGTTAAACTTATGAAGTATACCAAATCCTTGCCTATTTAAGGAGTGCTTTTACAACATACTGAACATAATTTCTAACTATATCAGAGAGATAAAACATAGAGTGTCTTCAAGATATGAATCTTTAATACAAAATTTCTGTTCACCAGTAATTTAAAAGGTGTAACACATCTCCCAAGAAGCTCTACAAGCTTGGAGCCTATGCCCTGAGCAGGTTGTATGGCAAGGAACCCCAAACAGCCACCAGCCAGATGAACCAGCAGACACAAAAAATTTTCACAAGAGTTCTCTGGCTTCAGTTCTTCTTCAGTGAAAATGTAGTCACCCAAGGAGTCTTCCTTCAGAAATCTGTCTGACAAACTGGCATTCGCTGGGTTTTGGGTTTTTCTCCCCCATCAAAAATACTTGTCTCTAATCAGTGTGGAAAAGGGCTAAAAAAGTCTAGTGCTGTTTGTAGTTTGTGCACCTTTCTTATTTAGGAGTAAGAAAACAATACTTTGCATTCCTTTCAACATAAATGCACACTATTGTTATTTTGATGGACAGGTCAATGAACTAGAAAGCATGCTTTAAAAAATATTTAACTTGCCTAATATTTCCATTCTCTGAGCTTTAGTTGTCTCTTTGATGCTTATAATGCTAGATATTAATCTTTTAGATCAAAATTTTCCATCCCAAAAGTCTCATGTGTATTTTCTGTGCAGTTCCAGTTCAAATAGTACTGTTCTGCCAGGAATGAGAACAGAGAAAAACTGTTTATGCTTATATAAAACCATATAGCTCTATACAATTTCAGCTATCCCTGCACTCTGCTTTGGAGCAGTTTGGTAGGATCAAGCTGCTGTTTTTAACTCCCCTGCAAAGTGATCTGAAATATGGCTGAGTTACAAGACTTAGGAAAAATGTGTGCTCTCAGTAGACATTTGTTAGAAGTAGTCAGCTAAAAACTTCAGAATATCTGTTTTGTACTGTATATCTGTTTCCTCTGAACTGGTTAAATTGGTGCCTTTATTCTGGAGGTACAGGAAATACACATGACTTTCCTGTAATTCCTCCTTCTATCATATCTGAAAGAAGAAAGGACCACCTCCCCCAGTATTGCAGGCTATTTTGTTGGCAATTGGGCAACATGAAGGAGGAAAATAAAGTAACAGGGAGTGTCAGGATGAAGAAGGAGCATAGAGGGGAATAGTGAGTGATAACAAAACTGAAGCAGGAAACACAATCCATGAGAATCAAACCAAGGAATTGAAACAGAGGAAATCACACTATGGAATCACACAGAGGAAAACACTATTAGGAAACACCTAATAATTTATTAATGACACTAAATTCTGCTTAAACCAACCTTTATGCAGACTGCTACGTTTGTCTGTGTGTGTGTGGCATGGTATGCCTTTTGGCACAGTATCTAGTCCATGAAGGATTGCAGCACCCTTGTGAAGATGCTTTCAGTACTCCATTGTCTATGGATCATTATCCACCTGACTTGGCAGCAATAGGGTGAGGATGGAGAGAACCTGGGTTATGAGCTGGTCTTCTGGTCTTCCTCTTTGACACCAATGCTGCCTGCTTCAGCCTACCTTGTATCAGATCATGGAAGCTGGACGACCTGTAGAGCAAAGCATTCCTTTTTGTGATTAAGACATTATTCCTCTTTGTGGTTAAGAGCACACTTCCCCACAAGTTCCCTCCATCAGCACTGTCCTGTGTGACTGAGGGACTCTGGCAGAAATGTCATGAGCTTGACAGCATCCAGAGAGAGCCTCTGTGTTCCAGGAAAAGGGGGAGCCCACATAAACCATATGTGGGTTAAATCACCCCATGTGGACTAAAACAAGAACTACAAGGGCGATCTTATTTTTTGTAGGTTTTTAAATAAATGAGTAAATGTCACAAAGCTGCTGTATTTAATGCTAAATTTAGATTGTCTAAACTGGACACTAGGGAGCTAAAGGAGCTAAGAGGAATGGTTAAAATGCATGCACAGTACAAAAAAAAAGGTCAAAAAACCAAATCAGAGCCTGCTACAAAATGGCTTAGTTTTTCCCCAGAGATGCAGCTCTCATACAGATGCGCACACACACAAAAGTTTCTCATCATTGTTATGCATTAATCTCTTTCTAAGCTGGTTTGCAGTCAGCTTTCTTTACAATCCCCAAAAAGGTGATGGGACACTTGTCACTGTAAGCATCTACTGTCTTATACAGTGTTAACAGGAAAACCAAATTGGCCCCAAATTCACAGATTTTATGCTGATTAGAAAAACACTACAGTAGTCTCATTTGCATATTGCTGAACTGGACAGAGGCTGTAGGTTTCCTGAAAAATCATTCAAATCCGCATTTCTAGTCCTCATCCAGTTTTGTTTAAAATGTCCTGTCACCAGTATCAGAGGGAATGGACTCCATGGACTGGGAGGCTTGCAGCAAATAACACCTTTTGTTTGTGTTAACAGTGAAAAGAAGACACAACCTTAAATATGTGTTTTTCTTTCCAAATCTGGAAAACATAATGTAGCAGCTATTATTGATAATAAGACCCCTGATGTACAAACATAATTTATTTTACAAAGGCAGAAATGGCCATTTCTAGATAGTATCATATCAGCCTTCTAGATAGTATCAATAAGATACTATCTAGATCTGATATTAAATCTGTAGCAGAAAGCTTAACAAGAATGCTTTTTTCCAGTTTAACAAAGTAATAATTAGTGAGAATAAACCTTTCTTCTTCATCTTTCTTTTAAAGTAGAAAGCAGAAAATGAAATCTGTTAAACATAGTGATTTTAAACTGTCATTAATACAGAACACAACCACTCTGCAGCCCTTCTGTTTCAATTTAGTTTAAAAAAACTAGTGCAATTGAATTGAAAACAAAAATTATTTATTTTTTTGAAATCCAAAGTGAAAGCTTGAAAACTATTGATTTTTCCCATGCTTTAGCATTAAGAAGACAGAGAAGGGCAAGAGTGTGGAGAGCTCACTGTGATGCGTGGCTGCACATGGGGACAGCAGTGTTTGTCACACACAGGCGGCGAGGCACTGCTGGGGTGGGACACTGCCCTTCCCTACTGGAGAGAGGCAGCCTGGCTGTCACAGCAGCCAGCCCTTACTACAGTGACAGGAGCAGGACAGCAGTACCATCACACAATGCAGAATGTTGTTATGCCCACGGCAGCTCATGTATTTTAATACAGCATTAAGTGTTGGTAATACTGATTTGATTTCTGAGAGTAGGCAGAGAAAGAAGATAATGAGAAATTTTACAATTCCTATGTTTTTATTTGTGAAATTTAATTTACTTCCCTACTAGGATTAACTGCTTTTGGTCTCACACCTGTAAGCACACAGGCTGGCTGAGCTGGAAAACTTGAATGGAATTTTCAAGTAACAGGAGATCCTAATCTTGGCTTGAAGGAAACCCTTGGCATGAGTTGATTTAATGAGATATTTATGTGAGCAGACTGAACCCTAAGTTTCCTATTCCATTATTATTTATGGAATCTCTGTCATTCTTTAAGTTTACAATATTTTCTAAATTGATGAGGAATATATGCTTCAATGAATATAACAATTTCTTTTTCTGACACTCTGACTAGAGTGATAGAACATTTTCTGTTTAGTACAACTATATAATGTAGTTTCAACAATGCTAACCTTGCTTGGATTCAGGACATCAAGTTCAGATTACTTCTCCTGCTAAAAATGGTATTGCTGATAAAGTGATGGATACCACTGTGGAGTCCCTGAAGTCACTTTCCAGGGGTGAGGTAACAGTGAACAAATTCCTGATCCAGGGCAGCACATGCCTAGTGTTCAGTGGGATACTGACAGCCCTGTTTAACCTTCCTGGGTGGAGAAGGTGGGACAGGTGGAGAGGGTCACAGCAGCTCACATGATGATTCCTCGTTGAAACTGGTATCCTAGTGATAGACTTGTCTGAAGAATGACTGAGAAGACTCCCTCAAAATCTCAACTTCCTCAATGCTCTTGTGCTTAATTAAAACCTTTGGATTAAAAACTAAATAAATCTCAAAATGGGTTAAATTTGTTGATTAAACTGCAATTAATATGTTATTTAAAAGATTACTCCAGAAAAGTACAGTTTTTTCATAAATGCTGAGTTTGATTGGCAGTGGCAGTTAAAAGCATGAAAAGTTAAATACTTGTTTAAAAATATTTTTTTATATTTACAAACTTTGAGGGAAAATGTCTTTTTATTACACAGTTTATATAAACAGACAATTTTTTTGCACATTTCTTTCACTACACTCATATGATAAACACTAAATCCAGATTAAAGCTCCATAAAAATACATTCTAAAAAAACTTCTAGTAAAAGCTGTGGTATAAAAAATAGATAAATATGATGTACTGGTATAAATTTAATCCAGACCAAGACATATTATTAATGTAATATTTGTAAAGCCCCAGAAAGTAAGATTTATTAATTAAAACAAAGGAACACCTGTACCTGCCTTATGGGGCGAAATGTCTCTGCAACCTTATGCTCAGAGACAAACCAACAAACAGTATTTCCTACAAGGAAAGGAGAACTTGATCTGATTTTTTGATGTTTCTTTTTTATTTTTAGTAAGATGAAGGTTAAAGCCTTTAGTTTTTTGGCATTTAGGGGGCCATGATGTGTACTTTTTCTCACAAACATCAAACACTTCAACTGTTCATTTTACAAGCCGTGAATTACTTTTCTCAATTCTTACAAGAAAAAAAAAACTTTTGCATATTCAGAAAATCAAATTAATGTTTATTCCTGGTGTAGTTATAGGGGTTCAGTTCCAAAATAGAATTTTTAGGTATTATTTTTGCTTTTTTGTGTGTATTTTTGTTTGGGTGCTTGGGGTTTTTTAATTATTCCTATGTTTGGTTAATGACAGCAACAATTCTTTCGTTTCTGACTTGCTGCTGTTACTTCTTTTCATTTGCTGTTTGATGACCTTTGCTTTTTCCCTGCCTTTATGAGACACACAGTAACTGATCAAGAGCATTTGGGTGAGAAAAAGCCTTCCTGGCCAGAACAACCTGAGATACAAACCAGCCAAAATTTGATGGGTCCACTGCCACAATGAAGTGGCAAGCTTAGATAGCTGAGAGTAAGTAAACAATGGGTGAATTGGAGCATAAACTGTACAGTTTCTGGCTTCTTTTAGCAGGATGATCCGCAGTAGGCAATGCCAAGCCAAGGCATACAATGCATTCATTTTCCCTTAGTGCACCCCAGTGCAAGTGTTCTCCTGCCACAGCTCTCCTGCTTCTGGCAATTAGTTTCTATCACAAGGAGTCTCTGCACAGGCAGGAGTTACTTCCCTAAGTCTATGAAACTGCTGTTTCTGGCAGAGAAAAAGCAGCTGCTAAGCAGACAGACAAAACTTGCTGCCTTTGTTCTGCGCTCCTCTGAACTGCTATTTCTCAGATTGCTTCAATGCACTATCTTGGTCCTCTCATGCTAGCTCACATGGCAAGAGATCAGTTCCACACAGTGAAGTGAAGCACAGAATTTTGTTCTTTCTTACATTCTCACTGTCTTCGGCAGCACACACAGCAGCCAGATTATCTCTGTACAGGGGGTAGGTGTATGCTCCAAACTGTTTTAGGACAAGACTAAGGCTTATCCCCTGCCTCTTCTGAAATGGAGATGATGTATTTTGTAATGCAGAAAGATCAAATAGGCACTAAAGTTACACTGATTGCTATCTTCTTAGTTCATCTTTGCAACCTACTAGGTATTCACTACCTAGAAGAACAGTGAATTGATGTAAGACAGGTACTAACTTAAAAGCTATAGAAATATTAATCTCTCTCATGTAAATAAATAAAAATTTAAATACCAATATAAGTAAGGAACTTTATTCTGATTCCTTATAAATCAGCCATACCTCACATCTAGCAAAAGCTAAATAAGGTCATAATTATTCCATTCCAATAGTTAGCAATATGCATTTAGTAATTTTACAATATATTTCAAGGTGAAAAGCAAATCTTATTTCCCAGGGTGCATAAAAATGGATTAATTTACGAAGGATTGATTTTCAATTAGGTCATTCTTAATCTCATGCATATATATACATCTGAACACACTACAGCTGTATTAGCTTAAAATTATATTTCCTATTTGGCATGTAAACTAAAATTGTCAACAATTTGGATGACCGTGTCACAGCTATGACACAAACAATTATCTCAATCCAAAGAAGCATGAATGCATAGTTTTAATGTGTGTATTTTTTATAATCACTATTCTTTTGCACAGTTGATACATGTTTTCTTATCTCACATTCCAAACTTTGATCTCTTTTTTATGGCTGTTAATGCTCTTGGTCCTGACTATTCTGTCCACATTCTACTGCATCTTTATTTATCAGTACAGGTTTTGGTGCCATTTGCTGAATCATGCTGATTGAGTCTGAGTCTAAAGGTAGCAGTGTCTTAGTAATACAACTCTATATATACTCATGGTATTAAAAGCTATGACAACAATCTCAATCAGCCTAAGAACTAAACCCAACTCTCATGACTGAAATACTGGAAGGCAGAATTCTTCATTGCATTGAAGCATGAACTGATTTCTCTTGAAGTTTTTTTTTCAGATTCAGAAACTAACTCCAGCATATATAAAGGTCTTGTAATTCATGTATGATAGATGCATCAGATGTAAGAATTCAGAGTAAAGGAATCTATACAAATAACAGGTGAAATTCTGGCCCAGAAAAAAAGAAGTGCAAACTTTCATTAAATCTATTAAGCCTTGATTTGAGAATTTCAGTTCTCCCAAAGCAAAATGAACTCTTACGGGACTGTTATTACTTATTAAATGTGTGAGTCTCTTTCCTTGTGAATATCTAAAACCACACAAGAGAACTGTATGTGTGGGGGTTTTTTTTATCTTTTGTTTTGTTGTTTAATCTATCTACTACTAAGTGTGTGTGTACAGATTATGAGTTTGTCACAAATAATGATAGATGAATTTTTATTGATTGATTCTAAGCAGAACCACAAATCTTTCCTAACTTCTTTACCTTATGCTTTTTTTAATGTAAAAAAAAAAAAAAAAAAAGCAAACAGCAGATACCTTTATACTTTCTGATACCCTCCTTTAGATACAAAGTTAGTTCATCAAGCTATTAGCTGCAGTCTATCAGTTTTCAGTCTTTAGGCATCAACTGTCCCATGGCATCTTCTTCCAGTATCCAATGAATCATGTAGCAAACTCAAGCTCTGCATCTGAGCTGTGCTCCCCACAGGCTAATTCTTCAACAGAGACATCATTTTGTGTATCAAAACAAAAGAGCAACACTGAGAAATGTGCAGTGCCAGTGCTGGACCAGGCAGTAAGCACACACCCTGCTGCCCTGCTACTCTGGACTCTACACAGCAGAGCCCACAGGTTTCATGGGCCTTTCTGCCTTTTAATCCTCCTGCCTGTGGCTTCTGGGATCCCTGTCAAGAAGCAGGATATGCAGCTGTTGTTTCAGAGCCTGCAAAATAAGGTCACTTGAAATGCTGATGTTCAGTGTCTGCACTTACTGAGAATATTCAGTGCCTCCGGAATGCACCTTCAGTTCAGGTGCAGTAATTAACCTCTGCAATTCAGTACTGCCATCCCTCAGCGATAGAGATGAACAAGGCAGACCTCCCCCAAAATAATGAATGTTTAGTTTTGATATACATTTTATTTATAAAATAATTTTATCTGTCATTTAGGGATTTTTTCATACTTACACAGTGCTTTTGATCCATGTTGTTGAGATTTTTTTCTCCACATTTAAATAAATCAGAAATTTAAAGAAAAATATTGAGAATCTGTTACAATTAATGTTACCAGAAAATTAATTTTAAAGGAAAATACAAAATCCTAATTTGAGAAGTGTGACAGTTGACAGACTTGAAAGAATTTTTGTATGTGGAGAAAATATATTTGATGTATTATTTTATATAGTATTATATGCTGATCATAAACATTCCTCTGGTTACAGATGGTAAGCACTAAATACAGCAATAGCTTCCCACTTCTAATTCAACAATTTCTGTAGTCAGAAAGAACAAGATTAATACTCATGATTAATATTCTGAATTCTTAACTCTATTGAAAAATGAACCTCAATATATTAAGTAGCACAATTTCAGGAACAGTCAGCAGGTGAAAGAGCTTTTATGTTCTTTCCCTAGGCTGCCCCCCCAGGGCAAGTTACTTGTTCAGCTGAAAGTAGCCACGTCACAAAAATAAAACTATAACATTCTGTGTGTGCACAATATATTTACATGTACATTTACGGTGTTTTTTCTGTTGACTGACTTAATAAGGGACACGACATTGGAAATAATGCCTTTTTTTTTAAAATTGCTTTGTGATTAAATTACTTTGAATGTGGCTTTAAGAAAAAAAAAAGTGTCTCCCAAAAAAGTACTGCTAAATAAACCACAATTATATATGCAAACAGACAGCTTACATTTGGCTGCACAACTGAATATCAAATTACACTGAAAATGGCTTTTTAAACTTGCAGCTACAAGTCTGCCCTCAGGCTGACCCAAAAGTCCCTTCATTTCAGCACAAAGTCATTACTTTGCTGTTAAGTGCCATCCATTACAAAACTAAAAGCACGTGCAATTACAATTACACGCTCATTTAGATGTGCAATTGCTCATTTTTACACGTGCAATGTTGATACTGTCTTTATTAAATGTCTTCTGCTTTCCTGAATCGTATCTAGTACAGGGAGCAAGTGCGACTGTGTCACTTCCTGCAATCTACAGCCTTGTGGAGCACAATCAGTATGTTAAAAAGAAATAATTTCCCTGATTAGTTCACCCAATAGAAAAACCAGTCGGTTTTGGGATGTTTTTTTTCCTACATATAAGCATTTTGTTCACACAGCTACAAAATCCTTTAATATTTATATTTGGCAACATATAGTAAATCTCTCTTGGCTAGACCTGTCATTGGCCCTTCAAATTAATTATTGTATATATCAGGTATTTGAGAGAACACTAGATTATCATCATTTAATGTAAGAACATAAACAATACCCACCAAATGAAGTAGAAATTTCCAGCAGTGTAATTGCCAGCACCAGAAAACTGGGAGACAATTGATAAGTGAACTGTTTTTTCTGCTTTATGTTTTCATTTTCCAGTCAGGAGCACAATTCTCTGTAGGCACAGGCGAAGTTGCTTAGGAGAGCAGGTTGCTGGGATCTGTGAAATGGCTGCAGTCCAGCGCTCCTTACGCCAGGCACTGGACAGTGGCCTCGTGCTATGCTGGCATTGCCAACTCATGGGCAGCAGCGTGTGAGGTGATAACTGTTCCTGCTGGGATGGTCAGCGCCTTGGAAAACAGCCATTACCAGCCCAAATATTCCCATCTTCCCAGCAGGCCCAGAAGCAACAAGCTTTCAAAATACCTGGCACACTCTCTTTTTTTTTGCCCTATTTCTGTTCTTGCCCCTTCTCCTTGCCTTACAGATCAAAAGCAGCAGCCCAGTTTACAGCACCTGTGAAAACACAAGTGAGGGTTTTACTGTTTAGTTCATCCTTAGCATATTTAAATCTGTAAGAATACTGGAAGAACATGTACTTCTACATCTGTATGTGATACCATTTAAATATGTCAAGAAGGGTAGTGTTGATCTTGTGTGAATCTGGTTTGCACCTGGCACACTTCTTTCAAAAAGCACAACAGCTCCATGAAAAACCATACCCTTATCTTAGTTGCCCCATTGACTTTCCCATCAGTAACAGTTCTGGAGTAACAGCCAGAGACATTTAATATTTATGTGCACTTACATATTAATAATTGATAATTAGTTGTGATGTAGCTAAGGGAATGGTTGGTAAGAATAGGAGAGCAACTGTTTCACATGACAATCTCGTGAGAATAGATGGTGGGTCAGAAGAAACAGGACATGTCTGAGTATAAACTAATTCACGTGGGAGAAATTACTTTAAATCAGACCTTAAACAGCAGCAAATGGGTTAGTGAGTATGCAGATGTGCTGCATCAGTGCCTGCAAAGAGAAGGTTGATAGCGCATCATGCGTGAACAGTTCAGGAAACCAAGTGGAACATGATGAGTTAGGAGAGAAGACTGTAGGAGGGTGACATCTGTATATAATAGCTGCTATTTCTGGGACAGTATTCTTCTCTAAATACCTAAGTTAATAAAAATCAGAGACTGCAGCAAAGAAGAGCCAAGCTGCATGATGGAAAAAATAAAACAGTCTTTATCATCTAGCCAGGAGTATAAATCCTAACAGTGGATATTAATAATTCAGTACTTGAGATTTATGTAATTATGTACTTAGTGTTACCTTCCTATTCTGAACCTCTGGAGTTCTTAGTAGGTGATATGAAATATATATGTTAAAAAAAAATCAACAAAAACTTAAGGACTTTTAATTAATGTTGTATACTTTTAAGTAAGGTGAAGTCCAGCAAACTAACATGAGGGAACTTTAGTCTGCTCCTCTGGGAGTTAGCAGGGCATGCCCATTGTTTTTGTTGATTACATGTTGTGAGAAAAAATGAGAAAAAATTTGTATTTCCAAACCATGAAGGATGCCATCACTTCTGTAACTGAGAAGCCAGAGGCTGTTCTCTGGTCCCTCCTGCCTGGTGCCATGGGGCAGATTGGCAAGGGCAGTTTTCCAATTCACTGACAGCTTTCCAAGGCCTGTGGATTGCCCTTTTCTTTCTGGATGAGGTTAGCTGTAGAGGCCTCACAGTTGTGTTCAAAAGTCGCTTATTTCTCCCAGTTTCCACTGTAAGGCCCTGACGGAACATGACTCCCCTTGTGGGACAGAGGACACCATCTTCATCTGTTTCCAGTCCCTCTCAGGTCTAACCCGAGAGGGAGCTGGGCCGCAGCACCTCATCTCGCCTCTCCTGCTCCTTGGCAGGGCCTCGTAGGGCACCTCTCAGGCGTGCACCGCTTCCCTGAATCCCAAGGGACCGCGGGAAGCGGCGGGAAGCGGCGGGGCAGCCCCGCGGAGCCGCCCGGCCGTGCCCGGCCCGCGGCGCGACGTTGAACGGCCCCGCCCGGCACGCGGCCGCGGCCGAGCCGCCGCGCGAAGACCGCCCCGCCCGACCGGCGCTGAGGGACGGACCGGGACCCACGGGCAGCGGGATCGCGGGGCAGGGGCGCTGCCGGCGGCTGGAGGTGGGCTGGGCATCCCCCGGCCCAAAGGAGGGCACGGAGGCTGTGGAGAGGGCGAGGGGCAGGGCAGCGGAGGGAGGTTTTGTTCCCTGGGGGCTGTGGGGTTCCGAGTGCGGGGCTATTTCGGGCGAGAGGCCGGTCAGTTTCCCGTTACTCGTGGGGATTTTTCACGAAAATAGCATCAAATCCCCTTCACACATTTAGGAAAAAGCCTTCCAAACACTTCAGATGGGCTCTCGTAAGATGGTTGCTGTCAATGTCCAGCTTGTTAAGACACGAAAGCTACAGAACTGCTGCTAGGCCTGTTAGCTGGAGCCAGAAAGCTTCCGTTCTGCTGGGCAGGTCTCCCACGGGAATGACCCCAAAGAAGAAGTGTGGCCTTGTAAGGGGGAATTCCCCTACTGCAGTAGTCTCTCATGGAAGCAGTTTATTTCTTAGGTATTAAAACTAATCTTTCTCCACTTTCCTTGATACTGATCAGAAAGAATACTCTATTAATTGAGGAGGTTGGGCTAGACAACTTGTTGAGATCTTTTCTAGCTCTTCCTGAGGGAGGGCGAGGGAAGAGGGGCAAAATGTGTTGTTTTGCTGTCACCACACAACTTGTTTTTATTGTCAGAACAGTACAAAAAAATACAGGTGTGCTGCATTCTGGAAGCTAGCCAGCCTTTAAAAAGCATGCATATCATTTCTAGTCAGGGCATGAAAGAAAACTTGACTGTTTGTTGGCGTTTTTTTTCACTCTTCTGATGCAAATATGTATTATTACTGCATTGCTTTCTGTGGATATTCAGTATCTAGGATGTGTGATTTATACAAGCATTCCTAATCTGGGTAAAATGAAATACGTCATCCACATCTGTAGTCTTACTTAATTCAGCTACAGGAATTTTCATTGCTGCTTTTGACTACAGCTTTGAAGTCTTCCTTTTTTTAAGATAAGCGGGTAGGAAAATCAAAGAATCAAACCAGATTTTTTTTTCCTAGCTTAGTTAAGTTGTTCTAATTCAGACCATTAAACAGTTGGTTTCTAGACCTGAGTGGGCTCAGACTTCGTATGTTGGAAAATTGTTACTTGACCAAGTGTTCAAAAAATTATAGTGTAGTAAATTCTCAGATGATTGTAAGTTTTCTTACTATGACACAAAGGCCAACTAAAGTGAGGTGTGATACTGGGTCTAATAGCCTAGCTTCTCTTTTCCTGTTTCATGCTGAAAATGGACAATGTAATTGTAACTCTTACAGTCATGATTATTTCTTGAATTTTTTTGCTATAACAATTATTTTCTTGTAAACTTTCTTAGAGAAAAAAAAATCAGTATAATTTTTATTGTGTTGGTTGTTCTTTCTGGTATTCTTTTTCTATGAAAGAAGCTGAAATTCCTTCAAATCATAAAATCTCCCAGTTTACAAAAGAGATGGGAATGGAAGGGGATACATTAAGATACAAATATTACAAATCAACATTTTCAAACTGATTGCTTACTTAAAGTGTGAGATTTTCCAGCACAGCACGACCTTAGCAGTTTTTGTTGCTTCTATAGTGGCTAAACTGAGTGGGAAGATACAAAAATGTTTAAATTTAACTAAAGTAGGTATTAAAAAACAGTCCTGTAAGTTTATGTAGATATGTAAGGAACTCCTGTGCAGACAACAGACTGATAAGGGGTATGCTGATGTTAATTAAATAAAAACCCATTGAACCAAAATGTTAGAAACCCCCTTGTTTTCGTCACGTCCCCATCTCCTTTCTCCAAATATATACATAGACATACAGGGAAAAAATCTTGAGAAGAAGCTAGGGTAGCTCAATTGGAAGGAAAAAATGAGAGAGGTGTCTGATTCTGTCTTCATGCAAATTTTATCCAGCATATTCAATCATCTAAAAAAAAAGTATGCATCAGACCTTTCTGCTTTTTCCTGCCCAGACATAATATTGCCTTGTCAAATGCAACTAACAGGGAGTAGGTAGATTGTTCCTGCTTAACATCCATATGTGAAACTGAATGCTAATGATTTCAGCTGCTTTTTTGAAGTGCGATGTTTCAAAATGTTACAGAAGCAAAAAAGTTTATTGGTAAATCCCTTCAGCCAGCACGACCTGTGCATCAACTGTCTTCTAAACAAGGTGAGTAGCATGGCTAAGGTGCAATTCACTTTACCAAAGTTTGGGTTATTTTTAGGGAAGTAACAAGGATGCGTGTCTTGTTTTGTTTTGTTTTGTTTTGAAGTTACTTTGTTATACTACAGTGGATAAATATCTTGCTGTGTGTTGAACTTAGTACATCATCTCTGTGATAAAATCTGAATTTAAACTATATTAGGTTTGTGCAGAACTCTTGGGTACTGCTCTTCTAGCTTGGCATCTGAAATCTGGCTTCAGAAAGCTGGATCAGGCTTCTCTGTTAAATTTGGGTTTCTTGGGGTAGTTAACTCTATTGAAAACATAAAATATACATAATTTAACAAATAGATTATTTAGGTTTTATTGCAAGTACAGTACACTACACTGCATTGTTCTTATCTAGCTTTCATACAAGTTCAAAACAAAAAACCCAAAAAACTTTTATAAAAAAAATCATTCAGTATTTATGTCAGGTGTGAATATTTTGGTTTTAATTTTAAATCCCTATTGATTAAAATCCTAGATATTGCAGTATTATAGTTGTTCTTATGGTTAAGTTAGAAATTTCTGGTGACCAGAGAATCATCAGCTGTGCTGATGTGGACTGAAGCTAAGTGACATCATAAGTTTTTACTTTGTATAAAATTTATGGAAAAATGGAAAAGGGGTCATGTGGTGATGTAGAGCTTTTAAGTTGTGAATAAATGCCCATAAAATCTCTGTGCACCAAGGGATGTTCTTGGGGCAAGTATCACAAAATAATACTGTGGAGTCTATTGAAATTATTTTTTTCTTAATGTTTTATGTTCACCAGCATCACCCATTGCATTAAACATTCGGACTGAATTACCCAGCAGCACTGAAGTATGTTTGCAGAGTAAGGTTAACTGGGTGAGTATTGAGTGAATATATAATTATTTATAAATTGGAGGTCAGCTGATCTGCTATGTAACCTAATTAAAACTATTTCCAGCTAGGGAGTGTCCATGACTCTGAATGTTTTAAACCAGCAGTGTCAGAACTGTTGAAAAGAGTGATGAGTTTCAGGGAGTTTCAGGAATGCCTTTCCCTGGTATTTGCATTCACTAATAGCTGAAAAATGCAGCTTAGGAATTTACGATTCTTACGAAAGTCTATGTGGCATTTCTTTAGTCTTCACTGAATTTAAGTCAGCTCTTTTAAACTTAGAATGCATTTATTCTGTCTTTGCTTATTATGTGTAAATAATAACATCAGGATTCTTTTGTTGCTACCACATGCACAAATTCATTTCAGACAGCAAACATAAAACTTTATTGCTAGAAGTGCTTGGGTTTGTACATGGTATGGATATGTCCTTCAGACTTGAAATTGGTTGTAGCTGTTTGCTGGAAAATGAAGTCTTCTAATTGGAATGCTTCATGTTGCATAGCCTGAGCTTGATTTTCTGTTGATTCGGATTTGAATGTTTTTTCAGAGCGTTGATAGAGGTTTTGTTAGAACAAATGCTGGCTCCTAAATTTTTACTTTTTTTTTTTTTTTAAGAGTTTTAGTAATCCTGTAGTCCTTCTTTATTGTGTTAAGCTTCTGCAAGATGCCTTTGACTTTAAAAAAAAACCAAAACAACTCAAGTTCCTGGGAGCCTATCTTTGATCCATCATAGGGAAATTAACACTTACACTTGTCTCTTGAGCAGTAATTACTCAGAAGAACAAACTACTTCCTTTTAAATAAGCCTCTCGTCATCAGTGTTGTAATACTCAGTTTCATCAGTATTTAGCTACATGTAGCTGCATATTGCATTTGTTTGAGGTATAGCTGTATTTTTTATATTTTTTAAAACTTTTTCTTTAACATAGTATACGGAAAAGACTTTTTAATAATACTTTTGACCATGAACTGTTTCATGGGTACCCCAAATGCCATCTGAGTAGTGCCCTATCCACCCCTGCTTGATGAGCAGTTTTCAGTTCTTGCCCCCTTCCCATCTGACTCAGAGTGATGTTAAGATACCTCAACTAAACCTGTAGAGCTTTTTCAGAGCTAAGACAAACTGATGGGGATAAACTGCTTTCCGACTTTCCAAAACACTCTTCAAGGTTTTGGCAGCTGGAAAAAACTTGGCATTATACTCTGGATATTGGGTCTTGATGCTTATGAAGCAAATGTTTTCGCTAAGTGGGAGAATCCAAGTCCATCCTTTGGTCTTAAGGAGAGTCCTTCCTGCTTTTGGTATTCCTGAATGTAGCAGCTTATGGCTGTGTTCTAGGTGGGATAATGGAAAAGAAGGGGATAACTGTGTTCTTTCTAAAAACTAGCAATAGCACTGTAAAATTCTGTGTAAAAAATGTCTCTCAAATATGTTCACCTGTATTGTTTTATTGAACTATTCCTTTACTGTATGTAATCAAGAGTAACATTCTACAGGTTCAAATTAAACTGTGCTACAACTGTTACTTTTAACTAAGAAACATGTATCCTTTTTTTAATACACTTAAAGGTGATTAGCTTCATAACTTTCCTTCCTATTGTAGTCATCTGAAATGACAGAAGTGAAGATCTTAACTCAAACTGTGATGCTCTGTCAACCAAAACAACATGAATCAGGAGCAAAAAAAGGTAAAATATTGCATGGGGAGCTGTGTCAGGTTTGTACTTTCTAGATGGAGGACACCTGAACTTCGAAGCGATGTGGGATGTATTTTATTTTTTCTTATCAGCCAGTGCATTGAGTTTGCAGAGCAATATGAAATTTTTCTGGTTTTCACATAACACTCTAGAGAAGATGTAAAAGTTGACTATAACTGAGGTGGAAAATTTCCACTGGTAGAATTGCTTGCATATAGGGATGTAACTGTCTTAAAAAAACCCAAAGAAACCCAACAAAACAAACAAAAAAACCCAACCAACCCCCCCCAAAAAAAAGACCCCAAACATAAAAAATTTTTCACACAAAATCCTGGGTTTGTATAGATGCCTTTGTGTGTAGAAGTACAGATTTGAGTTGCGTCCCTTAGCCTGCTGCAGGGCTTAGTTGTGGCATACAGACTATTGAATGTAATCAGGTTAAGAGCTCAGCATTCTGGCTTCCTTGTCCTGCTCTTCTATGGTGGTTCTGAAATAACAGTATTTGGGTGGTTAGATATGAATTAATTTTTTTTATGATTAATCCTGGTTTATTTTTGTGTCAGTACTGTCCTTAAGGTTTGCTCCTTATGCTTTTTTCTTTGTACTGACTGCCACTGTACTCATAGAGTATTGCTAGTTTAACCAAGTCCAACTTTTACTCCTTTTTTTTTTCATTAAGGGATAATCTCAGATTTCAAACGAATTCTCACGGTACTTCTCTGCCCTGCTTCCTACCTGATTCTTCATTCTTAAACATGTCCCAGAAACTGCATCAGTGACGCAGGTTATTGAGACAATTTCTTTTGTCTGTGTCTTCCATCTTTTGTCTGTGGCATCCATCTGTAATCTCCAATCCTTAAGTAGTCTCTGAAGATGTGCTTTGTTCTGTTGCTCTTAGTACTCAAAAATTGAAAGAATTCTACTAAGTTTTATTGAGTTTTTTGTATTTTTGTCAGTCTGAGGTTGCCATCTCTCAGGTTCTTGAGCGGTAGTTCTGTTCTGTCATGTGTTACTGACTTGAAAATAAGTCTTTTATGTATTCCCTTTCAGGTTCAGGTTCAGGTTCATTTCTTCTTTATCTTGATAAATATAATAGAGTTCTGTTCTTTGGATCTCGTTAGATGTCAGACATGTCAAGTTCTATGTGTTTGGTGGTGGCTTTCTGATACTTTCTTATTGTTTCTGCGTGTGGTGGGTAGAGATTGTTTTCTTCTACAAGACCTTAAATGGCTTCTCATCAGATCCTCATCTCTTGTATAAGCCATCACTTTGGATCTTTTTCAGTGGTTAATTTCTCTGTGATGCCTCCCTGAGTCTACTCCACAATTCTCCACAATGTCAAACTTTTTCTCACATTTGTTTTCAAAGGGCT
Source organism: Corvus cornix cornix (assembly GCF_000738735.6). Taxonomy (NCBI): domain Eukaryota; kingdom Metazoa; phylum Chordata; class Aves; order Passeriformes; family Corvidae; genus Corvus; species Corvus cornix. Next base: position 129,019,357 of record NC_046333.1, on the reverse strand, counting down.
TTTGTTGGTTTGCTGATTGTTGTAATCTTTTCCTTCACCGTAACACAACTTTAGAGGTCCTTCTATTCAGCTACTGCTTATAAATAAGTCTTTTGTTTTCTTTTTTTTCCTTGCATGGTAAAAATTCTTCTAGAACTCTCTTTATGTTCAGCTGTACTTAAAGCTCTAGATAATAATTTCCATTTGATATCTCTTCAGTCATACTGTGCTTTCAGTTATCTGTCTCAGCAGTTCTTAAGTGCAGCATGGGGTTCCCATGGCCCCACTTCTTGAGCTTTTCCAGGTGTCTCTGGATGGCATCCTGTCCTTCAGGTGTGTCAACTGCACCACTCAGGTTGGTGTCATCTGTAAATTTGCTGAGGGTGCCGTTGATCCTACTGTCTGTCATTGATAAAGATATTCAACAGTACTGGTCCAAATATGAAATGCTGAGGGACACGACTCATCACTCACTTATCTACATCCAGACACGACCACTACTCTTTGGATCTTAGGATGGTTTGGGTAGTAGAGGATTAAAAGGTCATCACGTTCTAACCCCCTGCCATGGGGATACCTGCCACTAGACCATGTTACTCAAAGCCCCACCCAGCATGATGATGAACACTCCCAGGGAGGGGGCATCCATAGCTTCTCTGTGCAGCTTTTTCCAGTGCCTCAGCATCCTCATAGTAAAGAATTTTTTCTTCATATCTAACCTAAGCCTACTGTCCCTCAGCTTAAGGCCATTCCCCCTTTTCCCATCACTACATGCCTCTGAAAAATCCCTCTCTAGCCTTCTTGTAGGCCACCACTAAGTACTGGAAGGCTACCCAAAAGTCTCCCAAGAGCCTTTTCTTCTCCAGGCTGAACAACCCCAACTATCTAAGCCTGTCTTCATAGGAGTAGTGTTCCAACCCTGTGATCAACTTAGGGACTCTCCTCTGGACTTGTTCCAACATGAGATCAGATGCAACTGTCCAACCCGTTCCTCATCCAATGAACATCTAATCCATATCTCTCCAATTTGGAGAGAAGGCTTTTGTGGGGGACCGTGTCAAAGGCCTTACAGAAGTCATCATCTCCATAGGTTTTTAATCAAGGGGAGGAAAAAACAAGCCATTAAGTTTTCAAGTATGCTCATATTCTTTGTTCTTTTCAAAGTTACCCACAAGCCCTGCCATAGGTTCACCAGTTACTGCAGTCGTTTGTGTTCAAAGGCAGGAAAAAATTAGTGTCATAGTTGACATCAGCTTCTTTCTTGTCAACATCCTACAGTCTGAGAAACAAAAACTGTTGTCCATCAGGTGACTGTAACAATCTTGCAGGAAGCCTGTAATTCCTAAAGGAATAAACTTCTTTGTCATCAAGGACCAGAGATGAAGTTTGTTCTTTCTTTGCCTAATTCCTTTCTTCTTGTTTCTGCTCTTGTTTGAGAATATCAATATTTTAAATACTTTAAAATACAGGCATTGCTAGAGATACTGTATCCAAAGCTATGCCACAGTAGAGATAGTGCTGTGAACTTGAATGAGAAGCCTGCATGTTCTGAGCAAAAGCCCTGGCTCTTGTTGGTTCAGCATAACCCCTCATAACTATTTCACTGCTATTAGTATGTTTGCCATTTTACATGCAGCAGATCTCGTAATTACTTTTAGGTGTTAAAAGACATTTAACTTATTACCTCCAAGAAAAGAGACACATGGTTTTTGTTATCTCTCCCCTAGAAATACATGCCACTTTGGAGTGAGTTATAAACAGATTTTCTTGTGGGTTTCAAGACTAGTTTGTGGTGTTTCTGTTAATTAGAACAAGATATGGGAGTCTGTCTTGTGTAAGGTTGGATTCACTTTTTTTCTTCTTTTCTCTTGATTTACTGTGTCGGTTTGAAACAAAGTGAAATGCTCTGTAATTTACTTCAAATTTTCCTGATGCAAGATAAGACTTAAATTACTCCTGTTTTTAAAACTGATTTTTATATACCACATGTAGCATTTCTACTATTCTATAAGTAACCAAATAATTTTTCTGAATTCCCAATCTTAATCCCTTAAACAAGATGTTGAACTTAGTGATTTTGTATATTCACAGAAAGAATCCAATACAGCAGAGATTTCCTTCTGAAGCTTTCAAATGTTTCTCTCTCTCAGAAGAAGCCAGAGTTTCTTCCTGATCATCCAATCGTACTTGAAAAACCAGTAAGTACAATTTTTTTGTATTAAGTGAAGTTATAAAATCATCCATGGAGGTTTTGATAAGCCACTTGAGAGGGAACATTTTCCTTCAAACTAGCCTGCCAACTTGGTAAAAATTTCAAAGAACAGATTGTGCAGTTCAGCACAACTTCTGTATGTAACTTCTCCACTTGGTATTTGACATCTTACCCTGGTTAGTACCACTTAAAGGGAAAGGGGTTTTAATTTGTTTTCAGGAAAAATATCAGTTATCTTTCCATGTTTTCAAAATAAAAGAGAACAATCTTGATACATTTACATCTTGGTAAAAGTCTTAATCCAGTGTTTTAGTTGTCCATGCATCAGTGTCCACTACAAAGCCATTAATGAGCTCAATGCAGTTTGTAATATCATTATCTTTGATTTTGGGGAGAAATTAATAGAAATGAATGATGAATGTGAAGGATATCCATGTTTACTACCTTAATGTTTGTGATGAAATAATCCTCAAATATTTCACATGCTAGGAGAAAACATCTACTGGATCACATTCCAAACCCCAAGTGTGGGAAAATCTTCCGTGTAAACATTATCTTATTAAGTTAGGCTACATACTAGGTTGCTTTTGAGACCATGGGGATATAGTTCTGCTAGAAATAGGATTCCTCTTATGGAAAAGTATGTCCACATGATTACTGTGTTGGCCACATTTGGAGGCATTTTTAAGCTTTTAGAATTTCTGTCCTTCGAAAAAACAAAAATTAAGTAGTACGTGACCATAATCAGCTTTCCCTGGTTCTGACATTTTATGTCTATTTGTCCTCAAGATGAAAGCTTTATTTATTTGAAAACCTGCTTTCAGATTGGGAAGTTTCAGCTCCTTAATTTCCTAATTTACCCCCCTCTCCCACCACCTGTGTTTCTAAGGGGGACAGATTTTGATAATCTGTATGCTTTCACATGTTTACATTCCTAGGAAAAAGGAGGGTCCCTGCAGAAATCCCTGCTGAATTTTGGCTAATTCAGCCAAAATTCCAGTGTGTTGACTCATCTCATCATCCATTTTACTGCACAGAAACCAGAGGGATTGATGAGATGCATGTGTAAATTAAATGAATGATGCTTAAAAGTGGCAGAAGGTGGCCTGCGAATAAATTTCTAATGACAAACAGACAATCCTACAGTATTGTATTTTGGAGCAGGTGGTTTTCAACAGTTTGCCGCTGAATTGAGTATTCAGACAGTTCATGCCTATCTTAAGACTTTCCAAGTTCTGAATATTTGAAGCCGCTGCTGAACTATGTGCCCATTTATGAGTAAAAGTTGTATTTTCAGATGAAGAAAACTTCCTAGAGGGACTTGTACAAGGCAGATGCAGTTGTTACAGTTGGTGGACTGTGGACTGCATTTGTCCTGAAGGATACTGGGGGTTTTTTTTTAGATGTGGGGATCAGGGCTACCAATACATAGCTCAGCATTTGAACAGTTACTGTGTTGACACAGTCTTCTAGGAAAATTTTAGATTAAGTCTCTATGATTAATGAAAATAGCACTGTTTGCCATTAAAAAAATCCCAAAACAAATTGTGAAATGTACATGGAGTAGAAAAGAGTTGCAAGCAGACCCAAATGAAAACTTTAGGTGCTCTGTTATAACTGAAGTAATTTGAGGTTTGGTTTCTCTTACAGGTGAAGAATAAACCTTTCATTGACATCTGCAAGAAGTGACATGTTGTTTGGAAGATCAGAAATCCATCAATGAGAGAGCTACATTTGATGTAGGTCTTCAAGATTTGGGTACTTGGGTGCCTGCAGATGGAAGGACGACCCTGGGAAACCTATGAAAATGCCTGTTTCTTGCTGTAATTGCCTAAATGCTTTAAGAGACAAACCTTTCATTTGTAAAGCCTGAAATGGTAATATGATTGACGTGAAAATAAATAAATTTCACATATTGGTGTGGCAGATTTTTGTCATTGAATTATTTGTGTTATGTAGCCATATATTTTGCCTGACCATAAATTCTAAAAAAATACTTGACTGGGACTTCTTGCTTTTTCTCAACTCCCTTCATTAGAAGTAAAGATGGAACAACAAATACTGGCTGTGTCAAATGACAGATGTCTTAGGGTATCTACTCTTCTAGTTTTTGAGGTTTTTTTGGCAAAACTTGACTTGTTTCTTCTTAATTTGAAATCTTCATCTTGACACAAGATATTCCTTAATGTTTTGTGGATACACATACCTTCTTTAAAGGTATGAAGTCTCTTGTTAGTAATAGTTCCACTAACATGAGAAATCTTTTCTCATCACGGATCAAAACAGGAGACCTGCCTATGCATTGCATTCCTTAAAGTTCTTTGTAAATAATTGTCTTGTGTTCTTGAATGTGAAAAGTGAAAGTAATGGGAAAAAACTGAGGAACAAGACAGATTTCAATCATATGTCTTATACAGGTAAATGGGTGTACCAATGCGCAGTTAATTCTCTTTTTCCCTTAAATGAGTATGGTATCCAATAGGGAAGTGGAAAGTAGTGGTTCTGTTGGGGTTTTAGGAGCTCTTCTGGGTTTTTTTTTGTTAAAGGAATTTTGCCCATACATGTTGCTAGGGGGACAAATGGCTGGGTACTTAAGAAAAACAAAAGAGCTGGCTACTCTTTGTTTCACCTGGGTGTGTGAGCAGTGGTCTCCGGCATTTGGACAGAGAGGGAGGCTGCTTTCTTCGGCTGCTTTTCCTTCTGCCAGAGAAACCCTGAGATCCCCAGCCCATCTTCCCCGCCCCGCTGGGAGCTGGGCTGTGGCCGCCCTGCCCCCGCCGTTGCTTTGAGCCTTTGCTGCGTTGTAGCCCTGCTCGACTTGCCTGCCCAGGCCTCCGAGGGTTCCCCGTGTGGATACATCTCGTCTGCCACCCAGGATTTGTGCTCGTCCCTGCTGTTCCAGCCTGCTGTTCCAGACGGTCCGGCTGGACACCGGGATCGGCTGCCCAGGGGTTTGTGAAGCCTTTGTCCCATCCCTTCCTGGGATCCCGGGGCACCGGTGCCGCGTGCTCCCCGAGCTCGCTCCGGAGCGCCCCCTGCAGCCGCGGGGGAACCATCGCACCTGCCCTGCTCACCAGGAGCCGCCAGCGCCCCTGCCGGCTGCGAGCGGAACTGCACCCGAGGGGAAAGGGCCCGACAGCCGAGAAGGCTGGGACTGGGTTTGTGTTTGCTGTTACTGCCATAGTTATTGTTGTTTGTTTGACTGGTTATACACATATAGATATATAATAGTAAAGAACTGTTATTCCTATTTTCCCACGTCTTTGCCTAAAAGCCCCTTGATTTCAAAATTATAACTCGGAGGGAAGGGGGTTGCATCTGCCATTCCAAGGGGGGCTCCTGCCTTCCTTAGCAGACACCTGTCTTTCAAACCAAGACATGTTCATTTCCTGCAACCATCTGTCAGTTGACAGGCATCAATAATAAGTATTTTGTATGAATATAATTAGCTTTTAAATGTGTATTTAGACCTATAATAATATAATTTGGGTACTGCGGGCAATTTTTACCCTCTGTCACAAATGGTAATGAAAGCTAAATGGGAATGTGCTAAATGACATGTTTGCAGTGATGCAAACATCTGTCAAGTTGCATTTGATAGGCGCTAGGTTTCTTTTCCTGAATGATGCAAATAAATCTTTTCGTTAGTTAGGTTTTAATCAGTGGGAGTTTCTTAGAGTGGGTCATATGGATCTTTTTTCCCAGTATGTGTCCAAGACAGTTTCTGTGTGTAGCTCTCAAAACTCCTAAGTGAAACTTCTCAAACTTCTTTTTGTGTATGATTCATAAAAGCGTTTATAAATAAACCAGTAAACTGGTAAATATACAAAGATTAGTAACTCTTATAAGGACATATGACCTGCTACAACTTTTTTCACCCTTCCAGCACCTAATTGACATGAAGTTCTAAAGCAGGTTATTTTAAGAATTTTTTTTTTTTTTGTGAAAAGGAAAAGTGTTACAAACCTTAGTGAGTGTGTCATTTTTCGCTTAAGGATTTTCCCTGAATCTTGTCACATGTCGCTGGATTTCCTTTGTTGGTAGGTCAGTAGTGACAAAAAACCCTCATGCTTTACACTAGACTGACATCTTGGCATAGGAAAAACAGCAGCCAGTTGTTCAGGAGTATAAGTAGATTTACTTTGATAAAGAAAAGAAACCTTTAAACTTATACTGATGTCATTTGTGAGGGTAATTTCAGTGTCCTTTTAAAAATGGACAGATTGGTAGCTGGATCATGTCAATACAGGAAAGCCGTGGACTTCAGTATTAAAAGCATTCACTTTCACTGAGTTACTGTGAGAGATATAAACGTGAGATTTGTCTCTAATGTGGGCACATAAATTAAGATGGGCATGTATCCCTCTCTGACATCCACATTTGTGTGGAGAAGTGAGGCCTCATGAACTTTATTGGCAAAGGGCTTGATTCAGTTGCTTAAAGGTAGGCACCTGTCTCATCCGGGGCTCATCTGGAATTCCAGTCCACATGCTGCATGGGCCTGGCATAAATGACAAACTACCTGTAACACATGTCATCCTCAGCCGGGAGCTGGAGACCAGTTGGTGTCCTCTACAGTATCTCATGTGCTAGGTGCCTTTGTTTAGGCAACTAACTTGCCTCAGGACTCTACTGATAAATAAGAGCCGAATTGCCTTGGTTGCATGCAGGAACATAAATGTGATGCCTTTCTTAATCTTGAATTCAGATCTTGTCATGATTTCTGGAATACAGGACCTTAACTGCAGTGAATTCTGCTTGTTTGTAGTCTAAACTGCCCCCTTTCAATTACATATGGTAATTTTTTTGAGAAGACATAATACTAGAAATAATACTACAAGAAGGTGTTTCATTGAACATGACTTTTAAGTTACTTTTGGGTACTGTTTGTAACCTTAGACTGCTAAGTTGTCATAGGTTAGCAAGCATAGTCCCGGAAGGGACGTCCTTGCTAAGGGGTGCTTACAGTTTCCTCTGGGAACTGATAGAACCTATCAGCTGGCCAGTTTGAATATGGACAATTCTCTAAGCCACTTAAAGTTGTGATCACCTCTGTGATCCACATTTAAGAATAGGCAAACTCCCCCTCCAGGCTCTCTCTCGTTTCCGGCGCTGGGACAGGTGGCTGCAGGGCCCGTGTGGGGGCCAGCGGGCCCGGCCAGGCCCTGCTTGGGCCAGGCCGGGCCGGGCCACGGCCATCCTGAAGCCATGGACCTGTTCCAGCCATGGAACCCCCCCCCACTGCCTTGCCGTGGGCAGCCGGAGCGGCTCGGCTCTCCCCCCTCTCCACTGCGATAAGAAAAATTCAACATTCCAGCTGCAAAGCTGCAAGGCCGAGGTGAGATTAACCCTTTTTATTGCTGTGAAGAGCTGAAAACCTGAGGGAAGAGAGAGAGGAGATGCTTAAAGCTGAAATTCTGTTGTGAAGCTATGATATATCAGAGTATCCTGTTGTAATTTCATGAAGATATGGGGGGTGGAGTGTTCAACTCGTGAGCAGAAGCACCTGCGTTGAGATAGGCAGATGCTGACGCAGCTGTAATTTCATGAGAAGTTTGGACAGGGAGAGATGGACCAGATGAGGACTTTTGCTCCAAACGGGAAAGGAGAAAACCTCAGTTCCTAGAGATGCTCCCAGAGATAGTCCTAAAGATGAAGATGATGAAGACCCTTTGCTCCCAGGGAAGGAGAAGGGCCTCTGTTTTTGTTTCTGAACGGCTCAACCTTAAAATTGTACCCCAAAAAACTTCAAGAGTGGACCCTCGAAAGCAGTTGTGGGAAAAGCTGCAAGTCGGGGGAAAGGACTCACACACAGGCAGAGAGACTCCTCTTCCTGAATGGACTGAACAATATTTGGAAGTGGGCGGCTGTCTCGTTGTGATAATGTTTTCATAGCATGAGCAAGAAGAGACTTCTCTTTCTAAATGGACTGAACAAGGTTATTATGGAAGTGGTAAACAGACTGAACATCTTAAGGGTTGTCTTTTCACATTGTCAGTGGGAGAAGGGAGGAAGGTGGGGGGAGGAGGAGAGTTCTGAAGGTGGTATAATTTTTTTTTTCTTCTTTTAGGTCTATTAATAAACTTCTTTATATTCTTTCAAGTTTGGTGCCTGCTTTGCATTTCTCCTAATTCTTATCTCACAGCAGATAAACAGTAATGAGTATTTTGGACCAAACCACTACATAAGTGAATGGAGAGAGTGGTCATGTAGCATGTAGAGCTTGTCAACCTGCTATGAAGGTGTGAGGTTACAGTGGTTGCTTGCCCATTCTTGGGCTGGAGTACACACCTCAGATGCCGGGGGGAGCATCATGACTTTTTGGGGAAGCAAGTATTGCTACTTCCAGGTCTACAGAATCATAGGATATCCTGAGTTAGAAGGGACCCACAAAGGTCATCAATGTCCAACTCCTGGCCCTGCACAGGATATGCTAAGACTAACACCATGTGCCTGAGACCATTGTCCAAACACTGCTTGAACTCTGTCAGGCTGGTGCTATGACCATTTCCCTGTTCCAGTGTTCAACCACCCTCCAGGTGAAGAACCTTTTCTTAATGCCTAACCTCAATCTCCCCTCATACAGCTTGATGCCATTCCCTTGGGTCTTGTCACCAGACAGAAGAGATCAGCGTCTGCATCTCCTCTAACCCTCATGAGGAAGTTGCAGACTGCAATGAGGTCTCCCCTCAGTCTCCTCCAGGCTGAACAGACCAAGTCACCTCAGCCACTCCTTGTACAGCTTCCCCTGTAGGCCCTTCATCATCCTCATGGCCCTCCTTTGGGACACTCTCTAATAGCTTTATATCTCTTTTATATTGTTGTGCCCCAAACTGTCCCCAGCACTTGAGGTGAGGCTGCCCCAGTGCAGAGCAGAGCAGGACAATCCCCTCCCTTGCCCAGCTGGCGATGCTGTGCCTGATGTACCCCAGGACATGGTTGGCCCTCCTGGCTGCCAGGGCACTGCTGACTCATATTCATCTTGCCATGGACCAGGACCCGCAGGCCCCTGGACATGAGGGCAGTCTGGCCACAACATCTGTCACCCTATAATGGCCAGATTGATTGAGCTGACCTGGCTGGCTAGGTGGGTGTCCCCTTCCTCCCTCAAGGCACCATGCACGTCCCTACCAAAGCTGCACACTGGTAGAAGAGGGTGATCTCCCCCACAGAGATGGTGTTGTTCATCAGTCAAGGGTATACAGTAGCCCTGCTCCCCTGCTAGAACCTCCAAACAAGCTCAAGGTTTATGGCTATTTATGCTGTAACAGCAGTTTCTCTACAGGAACCTGCCAGAGATGTAAAGAAAGTATTTTCTGAGTGGTCAGGCCATAGAGGTTGTGAAATGTCAAGTCTGGGGATCTATAATGACAACAGATAGGCAGATATGTTTCCTCTTGTGAGGGTAAAGGCTAGAGTCCATTAAGAGAAGATAGTACTGCCTTGTCTTGTTTTGAGCAGAAAATATCCTGGGCAAAGTTCTGTATTAGCACAAAGAGTTGTCCCTATGTTTATTCTTTTCATTAAGGACTTAGCTTCTCTGCAGACATGTATGAAAATGTGTGTTCAGATTCATACTAGTTTTGTAAAAGGAGACCACAGCAGCATTAAGTAATGATTATTTATTAATGCAATAATAAAACTTTTCACAAATATTTAGTCATACATTCAAGACATACTTTTCTGTGACAGTTTGGACTGTATATACAAAATAAATAGTTTATCATGTTGTCTTATTTCAGTTTTTAGAATGCTTCATTTCACTGAACTAGTCACAAGAGGAGAAGGTAATGAATATGCAGTTTTCCAGATTTTAAAATGGATCGAGTGGAAAAGATCCCATCCATAATAACGAACATTATCACATCATAAATGCACCTGTACACTGCAATATGAATGATAGTGTAACAAAAGACAATACATTAACATTACTTGGAACCACAGCTTCTAGTCGTTATTGAGGACCCACCACGATGCTGAAAGAGAGCAGAATTTATTTATTTGTTAACATAAAGGGCATTTCTTCTTTGACCTCTGGTAAAAATCCTAAATAAAATACCTACAACATATATAAAGAAAGATTAGTTTAATATATGCAGCAAATACTGGTGAGAAAAAGTGCTCAGAATACAGGGAGAGATGAGTATAAGTGGTGGGAAGGTGGCTTTATCACAAGCATTATATCTCCTTTTGATAACATCAAAAGAAGCATTAACGTGTCATAGGTGCGGTTGCATAGAATTAAGCACCCAGATACCCAAGTGCAAACCACATAAATCCTCAATCCTGTGCTGCTGTGTCAGTTTTTAAGCTGAGCACTATGTTCCCTGGTTGTGTTACCTTTAATGACTTGCTTTCCTTGTGACATTATTCTGATCTGGTGGTTTTTTAACACAGCTCTAGGAATTAATAGCATTTTGTCCTCGAAAGTAAGAGAATTGATGAACTTGTAAAATGTCATTCCCATAAAAAGTTCTGTAATCACCAGATTATAGACAGTGCTGGGGTGAAACCAATTTGTGTTTGTTCGCCTTTGGCCTTTTGAAATGGAGCCTTATGCAGAGAGAAGCCACAAGATTTATGGAGAGAGATGGGAAGGAAGGAAAGGAATTGTGACTGGATCTGAGATGCCAGAGATGGGAGATAGGTGCTCTCGGCTCCATAGGTTTCACACTACAGAAATTCATTACAGAACTTGTTTCTTGTGTATGTATCCCTAAATGCTGCCATTAATGCTATTTTAATGTAAATTGTTATTCATGAAGAAACGTGATGAGAAAATACTCAAGAGTCTTACCTGAATTCAGGCTATGAGCCTAGTAGTCTCTGAAACATCAGTGGATTAATGAATTTCAGCCCCCAAAAATGCAAATTTAACTATTTATTTCTCATGGGTTATAGTGTTATAATTGTTCAATGGTTTCCCCTTAGCTTATGTTTTCTTCGCTCAAAGGTTCTCAGGAGTCCTCAAGTCCAGATCTTGTGTAAAAATGAGATATTCACTGAAGGTGAACTGAGTGATTCGTGCCACCCTGGTAGATTGGCTGAAGCAACTGGGTGAGTTAACAGGTGTATGAGTGGTTGTAATAGGTTGTGGTTCTTATTAACCGACGGGAAATTAATTCTCTTTAGGATAATACTGGACCAAACAGTCTTGAAAACTTGTCTTCCTGAATCATTCTTGGCCACATAAGTGTATCCTTATTAATTTTACTTAATTGGTAAAGACTTTTGGGTTGTAAACTTTGATCGAATCAGATTCAGATTACAATTTGCAATTGATTCAGTTCTTAGCTACCCAGATGTGTAGAGGAAGTTTGGAAGTTTCTCATCCAAGGTAAATTTGCTCTTAAAATAGAGCCTATCTTGTGTTCTAATTGCAGACAGGTTTGGGGGTTTTTTCTTCTGATTTTACAGTGGTGTCACTTTACGGTGTCTAAAATTCTTTTCTAAAGTGTACTGCAGTGTATTGCAGCCATCATTTTATACTTCAAGAACATTTACTGTCTTTCAAAGACATAGATGATTTATATAGATCAGTTGTGGGATGATCTATACAAATCATATTTCCATGAAACAGAGTTCAAATCAGTGCACAGATTTCTAAATTACAGGTAATGTATAAAATTGTACGAAGAGCTGTGAGTGCATTAATTCCCATTGGTCCCCCCACCCCAGCAAGAAGTACACAGTGAGAAATGCTGTTTCTATGGCAACTGTCTGCCAGATAGAGTGCTGCAGACTGAAATCTTTCTTAGCAGGCAGAGTAAATGCTTTAATGTGTAGCTGGAATCCAATTTCAGACACTTCCATATTTAGGCATTTAAAAGTTACGTTTACATTTTATTTTATGTTAATTGTACTTTACCCGTGAGAAAACTACCCTGGAACACTGGTGGATCATGTGCAGTCTCTTGGACACAAAGAATTTTGGGGAAAGGCTTCATTGTTTGCTACAGTCAAGTTTGTCTTAAATCCAGCAATATCCCAGTAAGATACAAGATTTACAGAGATTCTTGGTTCATTAACTGCAATCTTCTGATTCTGCAGGGATCCCTGGCATGTAATTTTGTGTCCAGATCAGCCTCATGAGGTCTGAAGATGTCTTGGCCAGTTTCTTTTAAGGAGAAACCCTGGGTACAGGACTACATTTATTTTTCTACTAAGTGGGGTTTTATTATTTTAAATATAGTCTGTACCCAGACATACAGGAAATTAGGGCTTCATTGTAATAGATTTGTGTTCCTTAAAATAAAAAAAACCACCAAAATTGCTCTCCTCTCTCTGTAAATATGGGACTGATGCTTTCTTTGCTTCATCCTGCACTGTGCCTTTTAACTCTTTTTTCTGGGAGAAAGATGTTACATGCTCATTGGTTTGTATTAGGAATAATAATCTGAATCTTTACCACCTTGCTTTTTTTAACATAGCAGGAAGTATGTACAACAAGTTGGTTAGTAAATATCAGTTATTGGTAATTAAGGCTCCCTTCAGTCAATGTAAGTAGGAATAAGTTGAAGTCTTAATCAGAAAGCATTTTTTTTCCTTGAAAAGCTTAAACAGGGTCTATTTTACCATTCACAAATAGTATTGTTTATTCTAGATATTTTCTCAAATAGTGTATGTTAGTGTAACTTCACAGTATGTAAAATAAAGCACTGTGGGTCTTCTCCTTGCTGATGCATTTTATATTTCTGTAGTTAAAATAAAAACATTTTGAGTCCCTTTCTCCTCTATACTTTACCAAAGCAGATCTGACTAAGGGTGGTATTATGCAATGGTCTTGCATATGGAACACACTAATATAATAAAACCTTTCATAAGGAACAAACAAAAAAATGTGAAAAGTTGATATTTACCAGGGACTAGCATTGTTGTGATGAGCTCTGGAGCTTCCAAGAAATCCACATTACTTCTTTGGAATGCCTTGCTGTAATTCATTTGAAGGTGGCTAAATAATTGTAAAAAATAAAAATGTAACAGGTTTTTTAAAGGAGCTCAATTTTTTAAACGAGCATTAGAAGTTACTGCTAAGTTAATTAATTACAGTTAATGCTGTAACAGAGATTCTGTGCTTCAAAACCTACGTTATTGTGGGAGAGGAGACCAGATAAGCTATGAAGTTCTTGCATGTTATATTAAACACAGTTTTTCTCTGTGCAGCTCGCTGTCACTCTGATGCTCATCTCTTGGTTGTGACCCAGTACGATGCTGACGTGTGTTACCAGTGTTCTTGAGTCTTTGTGATAGGAAACCCAGTAAAACTGGGCTTTGGTTTGAAAGGAAAGCAACAAAGCTTCAAGAGACTTGTCCATCTCCCTAAGAACGAGTTCTGTCTACAGATTTAGGATCATAGGGTTGGTTTGTCTGAGTTTTTTTTAACTAAATGTAGATTATCTTTTTGTCTCAATTTCTTAGTCATCTGCCTGCCAGAGACTAAAATTCATCTGGTAGGATATTTAGTCACTATAACTTCTATTTTGGGCCCAAAAAGAGACACTGGGAGTCTGTCAGATGAGTTCCTGTGATGTGGATTGGGAAGTTTTGGGAGAGTTCCCCATAACTACTTGCATGCTGAAGTGTGCTGTGGGGTGGCACATCTCCTGTTTCAATAATTGGGTCTCTTTTTCTTCTTTACTGTGAAGCTCTGTTAATATTGCTGTCTTCCTGGTTTTCTGTCGGCGATGAACTAACATCTGTCTGATGCTATATCTTTATCTACTCACTTTCAGACTTTTTCTGTTTTGAATCACCTTTTTCTTTCTGGCATTTTTATTTATGTTTCAGTATATTCAAGTCTTTAGCAACTGAAGTATTGTTCTGAAGTATTAATTGTGATATATTTATCAAAAGATCAGTTAGCAGTATTTAAAGTAATTTGTACTCAGTCTTTCTACACAATTGATTTCTAAACTTCAAAACTTTATGTATTACCAAAAAAAAAAAAAAAAACAAAAAACAACCCCAAAAAAAATACTCGCCACCAAAACCCTGAAAATGCCACCAAAACTTACCTATTCCAGGCATTGCTGTTTTCCCAGAACTCATAAACAATGAAGCGGAAATTAGTTGGAAACTTCTGTATGGAAACACTAAAAATTTCACAGTAGAACTAATTTAATGAAACGCAATAAAGTTATTTGACATATACATTTTATTCCTAACTGCTTATGATTAGGAATAAATGCAGTGATTTTTGAAAAAAAACCCCACAGAACAAAACAACAAAACCAAACCCAAAAAACAACCCAAGTAATAAACTTAACAAAGTTATATTATCATAGTGATCATATACTGCAAATTATGTGAGCTTTTAGAAAATAAATCCTTGTGTATTTATTTTTATTAGTTAGTATTGCCAGATAGGCTGATATCTGCTGCAGATACACCTTTAAAATAATATTTTGGGTACTAGTTACTTTTCATAAGTTATTCAAGGAACAGTTTCTCAAGGGTGAAAAATGACCCACAGAATATCTCTTGATCCTCTACACAGAATCATCCTGCTTATTATCCTGAGCATAAAAGCTTTATAGCATGTAGGGCACTTATGCACTTGGGTACTCAAATTGGTGTTTCAATAAATGGCACAGAAAGTATATATACAGATTTGTCAGTGTGCCCACATGTGAGATTGCTGATCTCACTAAGGATGTGCTTGAAAACTGGTCTCAGCTTATGCTTCATAATGTGGTCAGGAATGTTTTATGATTTATTGGTTTTCTCCTGCTGTATGTGAAAGTGCACGGTAAAATAGCAAAAATACCAAAAGCTGTTGGAATAAACAAGTCACTGTCAATTATAGCTACAGCAAAACCCATCCGTTAGGTGGCATTACAGACTTACCAAACGCCTGTAAACTTGGGCGAGAAAGGAACTTTGTGCCACCATTTGTTGAGTTGCATTCTGAAGTCATGTAATCTCTCTTCCCTGACAAGTCTGCAGTCACTACAGTGTTTTGCTGGATGTTCATTTCTGGGAGGGGGCTGGGAGGGCTTCTCATGGGGTTTTTTTCCCATCTCTTGGCCAACAAGAAAATTTTATTTTCCTCATCAGTCTGCCTTTACCACTGCAGAAAGATCACTCTTCTTCCAGCTTAACTTAATTTTTCTGGTCTATGTGAACACTACTGATAAAATCCTAAATGTGATAATCTCATAGTAACAAGACTCATAAATTAGAGATGTGATAGGCAGTCTTTGAAGCCCTTGAATATAAAGAAAGATGCAGTATTATGCAAAATCATTACAAATATCAATGATATTTGCAATATCATTACACAAATATGTTTTTCATAATGGTCTGTAGGATGTATGATAGTAGATCTCTCCACTATGTTAAATTCAGAAATTAAGTACAGTGGTAAGCCGCTAAAATTTATTCTTAACCCAGCTCTAATGTTTTATTTAATTCTAAAAGGAGCAAAGTAGAAACACAGTTTCATTGACAAATTTGCTTTTTAATTTTTCCAATTCTTTCTTATGAATTAAAATGCTACAATGACAGCCTAAAGGGAAGATTCTGAAAGCTTCCAAGCAGACAACTGGCAAACAAGTTGATAAGTTGCTCCATTGCCAGGTGAGCACAAATGAAGGATGGCAAATGAGTTTTCCAACAAAGAGTCTCAGCCTAGGAGCTTCCAGAAGTCATGACTTGATGACCTGCAGAGCTAACAAGCCTGAAAAGATTGTTTAGCATCTTTGGGATAGCCTGTACTGTCATTTTGTGATAGTACCTAAAATCTGCACATTCTGACATCTCTTTCTAGTTCTAGCTGTCTTTGAAAAGCTCTTACACACACACATAACCCACCAAGAAAGGAGTTATAGGTTCTCTTCATAAATAATCCAAGAATTATTATTATTATCTTATTAAAGAAAAAAGACTGCATTCCTTCCTTCAGCCCAGGGACAATAACATTGTACTTACTGCAAGCAGCCACCTTGAGCAGAAGCAGATTCCACATACTGCTTCAGGGCAAGACGGAATTCCTCCACTTTTTCTTCTATCACAGACATTTGATGCTGAACGATCATTATGTGCTGATACAAAACCATTACACTATTACTGCCATATCTTCCTCTGAATTCCTTGTACTTTAAACTTAGAAAAGTCTATCATGAAACAATACAAACCACAATCATCAAAGAAAACGCACAAAAGTTCCCTTGAAGTTTGAAGTCCCTGTCTGGAGTGGAGAATTAGAAATGCATTGTTAGAAAGCATGGTTTTTATGTCTAGGCATGAGTGTCCACTTCAGAGAAGAAGAGTTGTCCAAACTCGGGATGAGAGTCTTTTCAGAAGAGGGCAAAACAAAGGCTGATCTTTAAGATGTTCAGTAATAAAGTCAGTGAGTTTTCTTGGATGAATGTATGCCAGCAGGTGTGAGGTTTGGGATAAGAGCATATCCCCACAATCTGCACTGGATGCATTGTTGCTTTAATTGAGGTGCTTTCATAGTTTTTTACCTTTTAGAGCCCTGAACCTCAGGTGAGTGAGAGGCCTAAGATAGCCCATGTTAAGTGATGGATAGAGAGGGGGTCTTCCCTCCACAATTCTGCAGGAAATGAAAAGTCTTTTTAAACAGGACTATGGAAACAGTCAGTAGTACAGAAGACCTATTTATCCTGAATTAATATAATTATCATTTAGCTCTTTCAAATAGTTAATTTATTGATTCATCTACTGAAGCTTGTCAACTTCACTAATGGAATATTTAAAGGAACACTATGTTCTTCTTAATGAGTACAACTTAATGTCTTATACAGGTTTTTGACTTGTTTCTGCTTTGATTATGAATACTGTTATATCATGGATTATAAGCAGTCTGTGTAGCAATAATGCATAATCTCATTTTAAAAAAATCTAATGCAACTCCTGTTATGAAATAATCTTTTCACTTGCATTTGATTTGCATTTTTTAGGTTCAAAGCCGTGAATTTAGGAATGCTAGTGTATCAGTCTTGGGACATAAACTTGTTTAACAGTAAGTTTATTTCTGGTCACAGTTTTGGTTTTGTAGGTTGTAATGTTGATTACTGGTTAGCACTAGATACTCTTTCATTTTTCCTCATAAGATTTCCTACAGCAGTTTTTGGAGGGAAGGAGGCTGTAAAACAAGGGTTTAAAGTATGCATGCAGCATTTGGAGCAGAGAAGCCACCACCCCATAAACATTGGATAAATCTTATTAATGACACATTTTTCTCCTTACGTGTGTTAAAGTTTTGGCTCACTCTATCCTTTGAAAGCAATGCAAAAAATTAGTATAAAAGTTTTGCCCACATATTCTAAGTTTTGTTCTGTTGCCTTTTGCACAGTGTATTCTGCTAACTGTGATTACTGGAAAAAGTGAGGATAAAGATTTTTAAAATTATTTTTTAACAGAAGAGACCAGGTGCGGTCTCAATGCCTAGTGTTTCAAATCCAATGTCAAAATCATTATCTTGAAAAGTACTTACAGATCTTGCATTTTCTTCCAAAACTTCCTCTTCAAGTGGCTCAAGCTTTAGATCCTGTGAGGCAATTAAAAAGAAAATAGAAATTGTAGGAGTCAATACTACAGCTGTGTTCTGCTCTTACATTTTTAACAAACTATTCCAATAACTAGATTCTGCTCTACCTCAAGAAGTTAAATCCCTTCTTTATTAGTTCTAAGTCAAACAGAAATGTTGCTTACAAGATCTTGCATGCCTCAGTGGTTAATTCCAGCCCAGGCTGACTTGTAAAGTTTTATTTATAGTGCTTGGCAGGTGATTTTTCATTTTAACAAATCTGCTTGTTCCCAAATGTATGTTGGATTTAATTGAGAAAAGACAGACATCCTCTCAAATTGTCACACAGACTGTGGAGAGCAAGAAGGGTAATTTGAAATGAGCTATCAGCCACTATTGTGCAATCATAAAACTTTACACAGAAGAAATTCCCCTACAGGGACTCTATGGTTGCAGGGGGCTGTTTTCTAGCACTGAAAGAGATGTGCATGATGGTCCAAGTCAGGTTTCTGAACTGCTGCCCTTGCTGTGAGGACAGGCTGGGCAGCAGCAAAGAGATGTGTCTGTGAGTACACCTGGTACACAAACTGGATGTGCACATCAGGAATCAGTGATTCACTCAAACACCAACCAGCAGAGCGCAAAAAATTATTCTTTACTCTCCAGGCACATGCAGTACTTCCTAACCCAGTGTCATTATGATATTCTGAAAAACACCCATATGCCTGAAAAGAAAAGCAGATTGATTTGCAACAAGCAGCTGAAGCAAAACACACTCTTTGTTAGTGGTGCTTCGCTTCTCACTGAACACAGCTCTTGTGTAGCAAAGAGAAAAATTTTCTTCCGCTCCCAGCATGGGTAGGGATTGATTAACCTCAGGTAGCAGCTGTTCTGCCAGCACAGATGCTGTACTCGCTGAAAAGCCAGCAAGAGATGTGCAGGTAGAGTTCAAATGAACAGAGGACCTCCACCAGCAGCAGGTGGCAGAGCAAGGCAGGAGTGAAGTATTCAGAAACTGCTGTGTAGTTGTACATCTTCTGCAGAATGTGGATAGAAAGGCATGAAAGGTGTGTATGAAGGGAAAGGCAGCCAGCTTTATGGTCAGTGCAGACACTTCAGATAAAAAAACTGAGGGAAAAATGTGTATTCCTGTAGTTCTATACTTTCCCTGCTATTTTTTTCTTGGGAAACATACGGAAAAAGAGAGGAAAGTAATGACTCAAGTTGTACTGCAAAGTTTCTCTACAGGTAACAAGAGAATAATTCTTTTCTTTGCCAGTATATGTAAATTTAGAATTTGAGTGAAAATAGACAAATTACAGGACTGATTCATGGTCAAATTTCCCTTTGACAGAACACAGCAGAAGACTTAGACAACGCTAAACCTACCCTTCACCAGGTAGTATTCCAGTAGGAACACTGACTCATAACTTGCTAGCCCCCTCTAGGAGTTAAAAATAATCTCTAGTAGTTCTTCAGTAGTGTTATGTCATTAGGCAGAGCGTGCCTGCACAGATGGGGTGAGTCTGCACAGCCAGCCTGTGTGGCCTTGGAGCATGTGAGCACTGGCACATGGTCCCCATCTGTGAGGAAAGAGGGCTCCTGCACTGGGTGGCTTGGCTTTTGAGCCTGATGGAAGTAGCCTGGTGTGCAGAACAGAAGTGCTGCCAGCCCAGTACCGTGCAGCCTGGAAATAAAAACTTATGCAGCTCAGAGCTGGGGCTTTAAAATGCCTCTGCAATCCTACCCCACCTCAGCTGAGAAGGGGTGGATTCTGGAAATTTCCCTTTAGCATGATTATGCAATCCTTTCTAATCTGTTTCAGGGCAAAGTCAGAAAGAGGGGCTGTTCGTAGCTGCTGAAAGGCAGCTGGTATTTAATGCCTCTCACAGTCAGATGTGGCTGTGAGATACAAAATCAAGCAGCTGCAAAGTTAGGCAAAGGTGGATATAAATAGGTTGCCTACTGGAAAAATTGGACTTATCTAATTGCTATGGTTTATTAATCAAGTTTTATATTGACAAGGAGGTAATTATGGGAGGTATATGCCCTGCCACTGTATCCCTTTGGCACTTTTCAGGCTGAGGTTCTCTGTTGTTTATCTGTAGAAGATTTGATCATTTTATAACATCCTTGTTGTTAGTTTATTTACCACAAAATGTTTGGCTGCTTTCTGTAACATTTACACTGCATTATTGCTGTATGCCAGGTATATTTCTTTTTTAAGTAACATTCTTTTAAATGTTTTCTTTTGACATCAGTCCATGTCAGGTGGCAACTGTGGCAGGACAGTGAGCTGCTGTTTCCAAAGCAGGGTGGGGAGTAAAGCCAGACTAATCATTTGTGATAGACTTTGACATTTCAAAATCCAATTTATATCTATTTAGAAAAAATCAATCTGCTACTAAAATGTCATTAATGTGGCAACTGCTGTGTAATTGCCTTTCCCATGAAGAAATGACCTCTGGGAGGAAGCAGGTGGATAGAGGCTCATGGGTATTCCCTGGCCAGAGCTTGCTGGACCGAGCAGAGCATGAAGAGCTGCAGAGCATGGCAAGGAACAGAGTAAGAAGCTGACAGAAGTCATGGACAGTGCCACAAGGAATGGCTGAATTTCACAGCTGGTGAAGGAGAAGTGAGATGCAAGAGACTGTCAGGCTGCAGGGATAACCTAAGGGAATACTGGGCTCCTTTTGGAGCAAAGCCAATCGTGCTGGGGTCACGTGACCATACGCAGCTAATCAGTAATAAAGCTGAGATAACAGAAATACCAAACTGAGACCAAACGGGAAAAGTAATTAAGGGCAGTTTTTTCATTTGGGAGGGAGCAACAGCAGGGAAAGGTCAGTATGCTTCTCTTGCTGACCGCTGTGCCAAGTCACCACCATTTATTGGTTTGGTTTTTTTTTGTTAAATCCCTTACTTGACTATTTTCTATATGTGTAACTTGCTACTGAACTCAAGCTGGACTAGTGGTGGAGTAACAGAAGACATTTTTCTGCCATGAGCCAAGGTTTGAGCCAGTGCCTGGGTAAAGGGTATGGGTCCAGCCACAAATACTAGATGATAATATTCATGGGGGAATATCCCAATCAGCTAGAAAGAAAGAACGGGATCAGGCTGTTTCATGTCCCTGTGAGTGCTGGTGAAGAGACCCATGCCAGTGTCTTTGGAGTACAGGTACAGTCTCGCTGCTGGTGAGCACTGACCTGTGGGGAGGAACAACATCAGCTGCACTGGGATGGGAGCTACTCCTGAGTCTGAGAGCACTTCAGCCTAAAACCTCACCTCTAGTAGACAAGGAGGAAGAAATACCCTGGGTCACAAAATCCACTGAATTCAGCCACTCCCTTAGCGCCTACCTGAAATTGTCTGTCTGTCCTTCAATAGGGAAACTTAATGCAGAGAACAGCCCAGGAATTTATAACCTTGCTTTTTCCCCTCCTGTTCTTTCTTCTCCAAAAAAAACGAAGTCATCACACACAGATTATAAGACAACTTTTGAACACCAGGGTAGCAATCAGGTCTCAATAACAATTAAGAGGAATAGATATTTTCTGTACTGACAGATGTGGCTCAGGATTTTACAAGTACTGGGAAGCCCTGGCATTGTTGCATCAGATGGGTCATATGTCAGACTCCTGGAGGGCTCTGCTTTGGTGTGGAAACCACGGGTGGTTTCTGGGTTCTGGGAGGTGGTACAGCCAGCTCCCAGGCAGGATTTGCATCAGATTTTGATTGAACTGTACTGACAAGGAAAGTGGTTTAATCTTTATAAATGAGTATTCTCTGATGGGAAAGGAGGAAACAAAACTTTCTGTCAAGCTTTCACGGGAATGTTTGGAGAGGAAGAGGAAAATATCAGATGCTAAAAGGGGAAGGTTGTAGCATGTTCCCCTGAACAAGCATAATTAAATACATTAACATCCTCCAGTCATAGAACAATGCAACTCTTCATGTCTTTATGAAAAGTTTAATCTGTGGTGATGGGAGAGGGAAAGGAAGCATGGAAAAGCCATGTCATGAATAGGAAAAAGGAAGGTGGAAGAAAAATGTAGTAATTTAATGAGTGTTAGCTCTCTTAGGTAATGTTGCAGCTGGGGCATTGAAAACATTTGTGTTTTAAGGATTGCTTTACTGAAAGTGAAAGAAGAAACACGTGAAAAAGCCCACACACCTTCTTTTCCAGTCTATCAATTAGCTTCTGGAGTCTGTTTATCTGGATCACCCACTGGCTGTCTTCCTCAATCCAACCTTTGGAAAAGATAAATGATAAACATTTATAAAATGTTACTAAATTGCTCATCCATAGTGTAATCCTGTATTTTATATTAAAAAAAGGTTTAGCATGCAATTTATTTTGCTTCTCAAAGATTGTGCTGCAACTAGTTCAATGTTCATTTAGGTGAAACTAAAGGAAAGCATGATCTGACTCTATGAATGATTTTCCTTCTGTTTAAGATACAATAGAAATTCATACAGAATGAAAACTACATTCTAGATTAATGCCAGTGCTTTTGAAATCATACTGATAACCGAAGAAAAATCTTCATCTCTACTGCAGGTATATTCCTGCCTGTGTAGTGACCAGATCATAGAATCTTAGAATGGTTTGGGTTGGAAGGGACCATAAAGATTATCTAGTTTCAACTCCCCTGCCATGGGCAGGGAACCTTCCACTAGATCAGATTGCTCAGGCCCCATCCAACCTGATCTGATGTCATATAGCAAGGGTGGAGCTAGAAGATCGTGTTCCAGTGATGCCATGATGATTTTTTGCCTTTTCTTTTTATATACCTTTTATGTATTCTCAGTACCCTTAGCATGCATACTTGTAATTCTTTAGGTCTGACATCTTAGCATAGTCCCGGTATTCTTCTAGAGCAGAAGACCAAACATCCTAAAGGCCTCACAGTTGGAGGCTGGAAAGCCTTACGCTATCTTAAGAAACTAAGGCCCCTCTAGAAGATATCCTGTAAACTAGAATTAGGCCCATCTGGGGGGGAATAATTTAGCATAGTGAGATGTCACTCCATTCAAGCCTCTCACTGGGGGGCATCTCTGTTATATATGCTAATTCACAAGGTCTATAAAATTGTACACGCAATCCACCGTGTGTGTGCATTCCATCTTGATGAATTGTTGCACCATAAGGATTCTTATTAAATCCCAAGGTAAAAACCCTTTATCCCTTAACCACGTCTGGCTCTTAATTTTAGGACCAAGGATAAGACATCACTAGAAAGGCACAAGCATCTGGGCTATGAAGATGGTGAAGGGCCTTGAGGGGAAGCCGTATGAGGAGTGGCTGAGGTCACTTGGTTTGTTCAGCCTGGAGAAGAGGAAACTGAGGGGAGACCTCATTGTAGTCTGCAACTTCCTCGTGAGGGTGATGCCTTAGGTTTTAACTTTTATATTTTTCAAATCCTGTACTTCTTAGTGTGTAATTCTGAAGTTTCCTGTAGCCTGTTAACTTCTGCTCTCTCATGCTAGGTAGACATAATAAAGCCTCTCTGGTCCTGCTCTTCAAGGACACCCAGACCGTCCTAGGCCCAAAAAGTATAAACCAAAGAGCCTCTAAAGGGGGGCAAGCTGAGGGGAATTACATCATTAAACTAAAGCTTTAATTGGAGAATTAACCCTGATATGCAAATGAACCAAACCTATAAAAGTGTGAAGAACTCCTGACCTGTTATCTATCTTGGCAATAGCCTCTGGCCCCCAGGGGGTACCTTTGAAGGCCTTTCAAATAAATACCTACTTTTATTCCCTTACTCCTGTCTAGTCTCTGTGTCTAGGAGGCCTCTTAAGGCATCAAGGGGAAGAGGAGGGACAGGAATTCGTCTCTTCTCTCCAGTGAGAGTGACGAGTGACAGGACCCAAGGGAATGGCATCAAGCTGTGTCAGGGGAGGATTAAGTTGGATATTAGGAAAAAATTCTTCACCTGGAGGGTGGTTGGGCACTGAAACAGGCTCCCCAGGGAAGTGGTCACAGCACCAGGATTTCAAGAAGCATTTGGACAATGCTCTCAGGCACATGGTGTAAGTCTTGGGAACGGTGCTGTACAGGGCCAGGAGCTGGACTTTGATGATCCTTATGAGTGCCTTCCAACTCAGGATGTTCTGTGATTCTGTGAGTCCCTCTAAAGTCTCTGGAAAGTTTTGCTTTGCTAAAGTGTCCTGAAAATTGTCTGCCAAATGAAAAGCACAATACTCTAGGAAAAAAACGTGCACTAATAAAGCAGTTCCTGACATCACCCACCATGTAAATGTGTACATAAGTGATAGCTCAAAGGAGAGAGAAGGGTTGTTTATCAGAAACTGGAGATTTTTCAATAAATGCTCTTGTTATGCACATTCATTAACCTGCTCATTTTCCAGCTGAGAGTTCTTGTGGCACTTGCATGTGTTTTGACCAAACAAAGAAATCCTAATGCTGAGAACATTCCACAGCTGTGATCTCTAGAGGAGGCAGGGTGTGGTTATACCTGAACAAGTACACAGGCTGAAGAAATGCTGGCCTGAGCCTCGAGTGCATACACACACCACAGTGTTACTATGTATGTGGGCAGCAGGGGGTAAGCAGGAAGACCAAGTGCCAAGACAAACACAAATCTTGTGCAGGAAAGTGGACAGCTGTCAGCTATTAGTAGAGCTGTGGAAGTAAATGTTAGCTCTTTGAGATTACACCAATGCAGTGAATGGATTTGGTAGAGCTTGCATTTGCTTGGGTTCCTTCTGAATTAGGAGTGCAGCTACAAGGCTCTGTGACCTTCCTTGTTAGGAACAACATCAACTCACAAGAGACTGACCATCATCCTGCATCACTGCTCTCAATGAGCAGCATCATTTGGTGAATGAAAGGGAGTGAGTCATGAATGTGAGTGACAGAAAGGTCCTCAGGAGAGGGTTTAAAAGGAAGAGGTCAGCACGTGGCTGCAAGAAGTGACTAGTCAAGAAGTAAGCTAGACCCATCACGTTTTGTTATTTCAGTCATCTTCATGCCTTGATTCTGGGACACAGCACTAAGCATGGAGATGTCTTCACTGCAGCCTCATGCTTAATGTCACTCCTTCCAAAGAATCCCATTTACCAAAGCAAATAATTTTCTATCATTTTCCAAAGCACAATTCTGCTTCAGACTTTTTTTGTGTTATCTTAAATGAAATATTCTTTTCTTTCAGGTTTTGTATTTTCTCTTTCTGTTTCTTATTTATTCCCCTCAGCTGGGATGTGAGTCATGGCAGAGACTCAGGGTTGTATATAAGTTATAGCCTTCACCTTTTCATTCAAATCTGCAGGCAATAAAGATTGCCTAAAAAGTGTTGGACCAATACAAAATACACAGTTTGGCCTACAATTATGTTTTTATATTTTATAATTTCAGATCTATGGGTATGCATTGATTTTCCTCAGTTTCCTCAGTTTTGAGTTAACATCTTCTGTATTAAATTGAAATTGTCTTCTGCCAGTAAAGTATCTGATTTAGTTAGATGTTAAAATTAAATTTTTGTGAGTAAGACATGTGCATCTTTTTCTGTGCATGAGTGTAAGCACATTTTAAATATCTTTAAAATGTGAAATACCATACCTGTGCTAGAATGAGGATTATTTGATGACAGGCTGTTGTTCCTCTGAAGCCTTCGAGCTAAGCGTTTTCCTGGCCACTGAATTGAGAGCACTTCTGGTTTTGTTGGATCTTTTCTGCACAGAAACACAGGAGACTTCTTAAGGAAAAATATGTAGGAGAGCTCTTCTCTCTCTGTTCTCAAAAAATGTGCTTCTATGTTCCCTTTTGAATTCAATAAAAAAGAAATACCTATTGAGAGCACTGAATTATTTTCTGGATTTTCACTCTTATTTGGTGTCTTGGGGTGACTTTATGATGTGTATCCCATATCGCTGCCCTATGCCCAGAAATTAATTCTGGTGCCTTTCTATGCCTTTAAACTGAGCCTGAGAGGAGGAAGGAAAAACTGAGCAAAACTTATTCAAAGCAGTTTGCAGCTTGTTCAAGGTCACACAGAGATAGCGACTTTTTTTTCCAGATGCAGCAGGGGAGTGAGGAAGCACCCAGCTTGCAGGTTTTTTTTTCCAGTCAGATTTTGGGCAGTTTTTCAGTTTCTTTTTCTCCAGAGACAGACTGAGAGTTGAACTTTTTTCCTTCATGGGAATTTCGGATTTTCTCCCTTTTCTACAGGACTGCTTCAATATCAGAGCACATCAGGAGAACTTTCCACTGGGTACAGAGGGCCGGGCTCTGGGCCAAGCCCCAGCTCTGAGGAGACCAAAGGGAGGACTCTAACACTTTCCCAGGCTTTTTCTCCACAGAGAGAGATTTTATTATTTAGCATTATTATTCTTTTCCCGTGTGTTTGTTAAATAAATAGTTTTTATATCTTTCAATTTCCTTCGAGGAAAATTTATTTTTCCCAAACCTGGTGGGGGGGTAAGGGGGGTGGGCGGTGGTTGTGCCTTCTCTCAGAGGATATATTTCTAAATTTGACCAAACCAGAACATTTGGTTAGGTCATTAAAGAAGTTAATAGAAAAAAAGAAGAGGCTTAAGCTGGCAAAAACGTAAATCTTTTAGGGAGACAAATCTCAAGATCAGTGTCCATGATATGGTTGTGATCCGACCTAAGTAACCATTCTTCATTCACAGTTTCTTCATTCACAGGAGTTTCGTAGCATGACTGCAAAGGAACTGTCAAGAGGTACAAAAATACTGTGCATGGTCGGTGCACCCTCAGACTTTCAAAACCTGCTTGATTCCTACAGTCAAGGTGCTGGCACAAAACCACAGGGTATTACTCCTGTACTTCAGAGATCTCAAACCCAACAGCAAAACAAACAAGAAAATGACATTTCCAACAGAAAAACAAGAAAATGGCATTTCCAACAGAAAGGTCTTAAGATCTTCTTTGTCCATGAAACACAACAGTTTGTATTTTGCTTACCCTATAATCTTTAACAATAGCATACTGAGGAAAAAAAATACATATAGACAAGTTACTTTTCAAAAATATTTTGATCCTTGAATCTACAAATCCTCATCACTGAGATCATTGTACTAAATTCAGCTAAACCCCTTGGATGGATAAAGGCTACCCAGGTGACTGAGAGTTTATAGAGCTAGCTGTTAACCAAGACTATGGCCCAATATTCTAGGAAGAAGCTGTGACAAATAAAAGCCTGGCTATTTCTTCTTTTAACATGAAGACCATTGTGCAACCAGGAATGAAAACAAAACCATAAAGCTGGAAAAACCAAACAAAACAGACAGTCATTATAGTAATTTCAGAGCTCTTTATATTGCAGTGGTCTGGTTTCTACATTTGATATTAAACTCTCCAGGGATTTAAAAGGAAGTCAGCAGAGCCTAGTGTGTACCAAAATGATTGTCCTACATACAGCCCACCACAGGATCATATGCATTAAATTTCAGGAAAATTCCTATTAGTGGGTTCCTATATGGAATAAAAAGTGTAGCCTTATTTCTCCTGTTATTCCCTATATCAGATTTCTGGGTGAAATGTAAAGTGGTCTTGGAGGTTCTCAGTGACCTCACTCCTCACTCCCTTCCCTGCATCTGAAGAGGGGTTTGCTCACCTCTCCTGCCGGGTCTGCTCCTCTGTGGTTTCCATGGCACATTCCAGGGAGCTCTGGAGGGATTGCAACTGGTTCAGTGTCTCCTTCAAAAGAAAGCGAGTCACAAACTGCTCCAAATTGGAAGCTTCCTGATAGTCCTAAGAATTACATGAAAAAAAACCCCAAAATGTCAGGCTTTGCTTACTAGGTTAGAAATACGCAAGGGAAGGCTCAGACTTCGTTCAGAAAGGAAGCAGGTTGGATGTCTCCATGTTTACACATGTAAACCACACAAGAAACCTTTGTTTATGGACAAAAAGACCTCTGAATTTCCAGGTGTAGACACAACTCCCAAGTACACACTGACACAACACAGTTTCTACTCAAAAAGACCCTTTTCTTTACATCTTTAAGTCCAGTTGATGGCAGCACCACATTACTTCTGAAGTGTGGAAAAGCCAAAATAAGATTGACAGCTGCAGAATTGAATTTAAAGTTTTAATTCAGATGCACTCTTGTGAAAAGATGTTTATCAAGCCCACTGGCCTGTCTCAGACAGTGATTATGGGAATAGTCTTTGAGCAGGGCACATGCTCAGGATACTTCCCTGAAAAACCCCACTAGCAGTTGGCTGGAGGGATGTTTGTGCAAGAGAGGTTGCCTTCTGAATTTAACAGTCTTACTGATCTCTTACTGATTTTTGTTCCTTTAATTTGTTCAATTATTTTTGAAACCATATTTCTGTCTATTTCACAATTTCATGAAATGCATCTAAATGTTATTTGAGCTAGAAGTTTGGTTATTATAAAAGTTTGCACCTATACTTAGCAATCTGTAGTGGTTCTTTGAATAATGACATTCCCAATGTATTGTATGTATCCAAAAATATTTATGCTTTTTTTGTGTAGATAATTTCAGGAATAAATTTTTATGCCTGTTGTCTCCCTGGCCAAATAAATCATATTTCCATGGCTGGAGTCAAATTTGATGTTTCTGGCAAGGCCAGATCTGCAAAAAACCCACTGTGGTCCCTTCCACACCCATTATGTGATTCTGTGATTCAGTGGTTCTGCAGTAGGTAATGCTTTGTGAGGGGGTGACCTTTACAATAATATAAACACCTTCTTTCTTGTCTTCTCATTAATAAATGTAATAGGGAGGATAGAGCAGACCCCTAGAGCCTCTGCTTACTGTGTTGAGGTCACATCAGGAACAGAGAAAGAAAACAGATTTACATCTCTTAAACAATGAATTTGTTGGCTCCTCACTCAGCTGATCTTGAAAACGTTTGGGTACAATTCCATCTGAAATAGTTTCATAAATATAAGGTGCCTTCAATGAAAGATTTCTTTAATCTCCACACCTGAAGAGGGATGATAGTCCCCTATGTCCAAGCTTTAAAAAAGACCTGTCACTTCAATGGCATTGCCTCCTACACTATCTGAGAACCCATGTGAGTAGTTTTGGCATTTTTAAGCTCTTCCATGTTCTTTCCAATGTGAATTGCTGCTGAAATACCTTTCTGATTTCTAGACTTCTCTTAGAATTTCTCCATGTATGTGTTTGCAATCAGACCACAAATACAAGATGTTTCGAAATTTGAATGTAAAATGAAAGATTGTCAGATAATAGCTTTAAAAGCATTTTGCTCTTAAATAAGCGGAATCTTTTCACAATATATGTTATTGAGTCTTGTTAGAAGACTTCTGCTACAGAAATTTCAGGTGTTAAACCACTCATGAATCATCAGAAGTTACTTACGTAGCCAGAAGCTTCGTGTCTTCTACATTTACTTCTTCTATCTTCAGATTAATCAGCTGTGAGTCACTTTCCAACAAAAAATTTTTCATTGATACAATTTAAAAATAGATGCTCATGAGAGATTGTCTGCGTACCTGAGGGACTCACACCAGTCTATAAATAATGTTTATGGCAACCTTTTTATGATTATTTAATCTTTTTGTCAACAGGAAAGCTGATTTTTTATTCTTCTTCTAAACTGTCTCCAGTGTAATTTATTTAAAACTTCAGTGGACCTGACAGAGATCATTTCACTACCAAAAATTTTTATTCTCTAGCATGTTAGAACAACATGTATGAATCTGTGCAGCATGGACAGGTAAATGAAACCCTTCAGTAAAAAATCATGGTATATTTTCATTTTTTTTTCAGATTTTGACATTGCTCTTGGAAATAAGTAAACAAATCATTGCAGAACTGACCATTTCTTGTAAGTTTTTGAATTGTGTTTTAAAATTCTGAGCATCCAGAAAGAAAATATTGCAGATATCTCCATATAGCTTCCTGCTGATACACATGGTAAATCTGATACAGGCATGCTGAATTACAACTTAAATGTACATCAACATTGTTTCATTTTGAAAACTCTTCAGGTGGGCTCTCACAGATAGGGGGATCATATAAACATTAGCTTTATGTGTAATACTTGCTGCTGTCTGAGGCTGCTGCTGTCCAACTCCTTCAGAAAAGAAGTTACCTAGAAAAGCTTTCCTGCATCTGAAAGTAAGATTTTTTCATTAGAACTACTCCAAGTTTGTGCATTGCACTGGGATTTAGTCTTTTTTTCTTTATATTTCTGTCCCATAACTTCTATATTTAAAGGCTTCTCTACAGAAAAGATCCTTGTGATATTTAGATATGTCTTGGAGTTACATTATCAGAATATACAGAGCTACTTTTGTAAAGATGGGAAAGGTAGGCAGGATGCTAACATAATCTGTGGGAGTCTAGAGTTATCAGAGATCTTTCCTTATGGATATTTTACCCAAATATTAGTGCTTACAACTATTCTATGTGCAATTACTTAACTCTCTTAATGCACGTAGTTGAGCAAATAATTAAGAATTATTACTCTTTCCTTTAAAAAATTGCTGAGTCCAGCAATTCTGAGCTCACAGCAATGTTGAGCAGCTTCAACTCCTGCCTAGTGAAAGATAACTAATCCTACCTGTCCTTCTAAAGTTCTTCAAAGATCATGGAAGAAGGTATTCAGCATATACAAATGATCTGAATAATTATAATTTAAGTCATGGAGGAAAAAAGATTGTGCATTACAATTCAATTTATACCTCAAGCCCAGCTCTCAGCACTGAGGAATTAGTAGCCATGCTTTGGTATTGTTTCACCATGGTATTTCCTTCGAAAAGTACCTTATTTTGCATTTTACTAAAGGCACACTGGTAAAACACTCCTGTATCAATTTATTAAGTTTATATTATGACAGAATCAGCTTGACTGGCATGCCCAGCATTTGTATTGTCAGTGTATCATGCCATCAATCAGTAATGGATGGTGTCTGTACATAAACTAGAAGAATGGCCCATTTCTTGAATTTCATCAGCTGTAAGTTACTGTTCATTAGCGTACACATTACACTGCACCACAGTTTGGGCAGTCCAGATGAAATAAGTCTGTGTTAACATATTGTTCTGCTTGTTAGTTTTACTGATTGTGAATAAATGAGGGTAATTTTCCACATCTTCCTCATCAAGAGGCAACTGTGACCTTTGTGAGCAGCAAAGATTTGCATTTCATTTAATATAACTGAAAATACACATAATTAGTGATTTCACTGTGGAAAAGGTCACTGTGGTCTTTAAAGGTGTCTAAAGGCTATCTTAAAAAGTGCAGAAGAGGTTCTCCTTTAATAAAGGCAGAGGAGGCAGGGTTTAGGAATCTCCTAGTGCAGTCTCCATCACAAGGTTACCACAGGTTCAGCAACTCTTGATCCTCTCAGTCTCTGGTGCCAGCCTCATCCCTCTTCCCTGGGTGACTTGACCATGCTGCTCCATTTATCAGAATAGCAGCTCCTTGAGATGCAGAAGGAGTGGGACACTTCTTACTGATGTATTACTTAGCAATTTTCTGTTTCCTATTTATATGTCATATTAAACATAATTTCATAAAAATATTTATGCTTCTTTTTACAGAAAATACCTTCAAGTCAACTGAAAAACATTTATCACTGAGTAGAACTCAGTAAGGAATAATCGATTTAAATTTCCCTTTATCATGGAATGTCTCCTGCCCTGTATGTTCAGATCCCAAATTAGTGGGACAATGCCCTGTGTTACAACTTTAAATTGAGGATATAAAATTAGTCAGAATAACTTCACTAAAATGAAATCCTTAAGATCTAATTCTTTAGACTTTGGAAGAAATCAAAACAGCATCAGAATAAAATCATAATTTCACCAGAAGCCATATGGAGACATGCTCAGTGTACTGACTCCACACAAATTTAACCTTTACAAAATCCTCACCTTAAGAGCGATCAAAGGCAGGATGTGCCCAATTATTAGATTCAACTTCCAATATGGAACAAGTTTTACAGTTTTATCCAAGTATTACATTTAGCATAAATTATGTGTTTAAATTCTACCTAGAGAATTGGAACAGTGACAATTTCTACTAACCGTCTGCAGTGCTGATGTAACAGCAATGAAATAAAATAGGCAGCCATGGCTGATTAGAAAGAATACCATCACACATTTGTAATAGTGTCAGAACAGTCTATCACTCTCCTGTACTGGGACCACTGAAGGAGTAATACACTGGCATTGCAATAATAGTATGCACAGAATCCATGCATGGATAAAAAATAACTCCTATTTAACTGCTATTAGGTGCATCACATAGCTTAGAGACAATAAACTGTTTTGGATGTGTTTGATTTTAGCAGGTAGCAGGGAAATGTGTAATGCCATTGCTCCAGGGAGAAGGTTGCAACAATACATATAAAACATCAAAGCTGCTGGTGGTTTTGATAGGTATCAAGAGGAGAATGGCTAGTTAAATGTTTATTTTTCTGCTGGGAAGTAATTTCTATTTAGAGGTATGAATACTAAATTAAGGGGGTTTTCATTTTGTTTTATCTTTATTTCTGACTAAACACATCTTCTCTGCTACTGGCAAAAATTTAAGCATTGTCTCTTCCTGACCCAATAGGTATAAATATTCCACAAAAAAGATCAAAGAAGTTCCCAAGAGTTTTCATTACTCTGATAAGGAGCTAGAAGAGGAAAAGTGTGAATCTCTGGAAAGTCCTTGCATGACTGCTCAGAATTAATTGCTTGCAGCTTTTTGAATTTATCTTAGTTTGTTTTGACTTGCACTAATAGTCACAATCTTAAAATTAAATGAAAATAAAAATTCCAAAACATAATTTAAGAATGTCCCCAGATGAAAATAGCTTTTATTTGTAGGTTCCTCTCTGCCTTGTAGCAGAACTGGTGGAACTGGTGATATATTTAGCATTATCACCAGCATTCCTCTCTTCAGCTGAGAGACAGTCAATTCAGTTACTGACTGGAACAGGCTTCTCAGGGAAGTGGTGGAGTCATCATCCTTGGAGGTATTTAAAAGATATGTAGATGTGGCACCTGGGGACATGGTTTAGTAGTGGATTTGGCAGTGTCAGGAGGTTAATGGTTGGACTTGATGAATTTAAGGATTTTTTCCAATTTGATTGATTCTAAACCTTAATGATTCTGTGATTTTTGATTGACATGAAAAAAAAAATTAGCGATAAATCTAAAGGAACAAATGAACTATTTTCAAAGCCAGTGCATGAAAATTAGTACTCAGGATAAACTGAGAAATACTTGTTATTCTTGTGCAGCAGCTATTCATTGCATTAATTCTGTGAAAGGTGCACTTGTAAAAAGTGTGATTTCATAGAGAACAAGACTAGATTCTGTGAAAAATGTTAATAAATTCTGACCGCACGTAAAAATAGGTGCCAGCTAATTTAACACAGTTTTTGTGAAAACAAAAAACAATTTGAAACTTCATTTTTGATCAAACAGAATGTTAGTTGTGGAACATTATTGTCAACATATCCTTACCTTTCTTCCCAGTTAATTTGTTTTGAGATATAATTTACATAAATGCTACTGTTACTGTTACTCAAATACGCAATTAAAAAAAAAAATCTAAGTATTCTGGTTTATAATAGGTATCAACCCTCAAGAGTTCAGTGATTTACATAATTACCATAAATGCACCATCAGTAACTAAATTTCAAGCCTTGTGTTACTCTCTCAGCTCCTATAATCTTCTCTTTTACTTTACTGGCTCCTATTTTTAGACTATTCAAGAAATTTTCAAGTAATAATAAGGCTGCACTGACTTTGCTTAGCTTTGGGGTTTTTTGAGCAAAGCAGAAAGATTAATTATTTCACAGAAGCAGATAATTAGCCATACTGTGTTGGTCACTGAATCCAGCATCTTGCTGTTGCACACCACACACCTCCCTTTCTATGTTTTTGCAAACAACGTGTAAAAAGCAGTTAGGGTTTTTTTTCCCCCAAAATACTTGGAGGCTTTTCAAGAACTTAGTAGCTCCACTGAAAAATTGTCTTGTTGTCATCCTAAAATTAATGTTTCTGTTTTGTGTATGTAAATCCTGGGTGGAAACCTGTCTTAAATAAACCAGTTTTGATAACTACTGCTCAAATGCATTTTGCTAGTTCACTGAGTCTGGTCCCCTGCTGTCACAGATAGATCATTAGGTGTCTTTCATAAAAGAGCTGCAAAGGAGGGAAGAAAGTCCCTCCAAAGCAAACAATCAGACTTCTACGGAGTCTGAAAAGGAGAAAATTTGCAGTGTCCCATCCCTCTTTTCCTGCGTTGTCTGCCATTTCTTTCCATGGAAGCCTGCAGTGCTTTTGTCTCCAAAAGAAGAACTGTACCTCAGTATTTACAGGAGTAGTGTGCACTCAGAGGTCATCACTTTGAAAAAGTGTGTGTTAACTGCTGTAGCCAAAGCACTTTCTGGCTTTCATCTGTGGAAGAAAGAAATGTTTTCCATTGGCTGTTCAAAAGTCCTGCCCAAGTCTATCCAGGAGATTGTTGCTGCATTGTAGTCACTGGATTTGCACTTCAGATACAACTTTATATCAGGTCAAGCTACACTCTTACTGGATCAAAGTTTCACTTTTATTAGCACTGTTAACTGTAAAAACCAGTTTCAGGTTTGTTTGGTTTCTTTTCTTAGAATCTATAGCACTATTTCCTTTTGAAATGAGAATACACTATCCAATAAGTATAACCAATATAATCTAAGTAGCAGCTCAGATATGAAGCTTTTTGTTGCTGGAGACTGGATCACATTTACAACAGCTGTGGTGGCCTTAAGGAACTTTTGAGACAGCTCACAGGCTGAGTGAGTGTGAGTGCTAAACAGACCCTGCACTTGCAAGGAAAAGAAGTGCAAGGGCACTTAGTGCTGCTCTCCTGAGGAAGCAGCTCTACCACAGTTACTCTCAATGATTCCCAGTCCCCACCACTTTGCCATTGTGCCACTGCAAACAGTCTCAATTCCAGTCGTTGCTCCAGTAAGTTAAGAGCTGATACTCTCTATGTCAAGACCATTGTCAATTCCACAACAGACTAGTAGGTTAGGCTAAAGCCAACAGGCACTGAAATCATGGAGCAGGAAGTGTGTCCCATCCTGAAATCCCCCTGGCACAGTCACTTGGCCACCAGCCGGCTGTGGTTAGACTTTTACCAACACTGAAATTGAAGGCAGGAGTCAGGAAGAGAGGGGGGTTCTCTTCAGCCAATGAAAAACTGAACTTCAAATGGGTGTGATGAGTGATAAAAGATACTGTCGGATCAAGGTAAGCATCACCAGCTAGCTCTTCCCCAGAGAGACAGTTCCTCTGGGAAAAAAGCCCTTCAGAGACCTCAGAGCTATTCAAGTATCTAAACTGGAGTTGGTGCCCTATGGAGACCCACCTGCTTTCCAGCTGCTGCCCCAGGAGGAGGTCCCATCTTGCCCCTGGCTCTCCTAGAGTCCTGAGTGCTATTTGTCAGGCCTGTGGAGACACCTCGGACATTCTTGACTATCCCAGATCTTCTAAAATATCTTTAGATAACTGTTTAAATCCCTGAATACTTTTATATTGCCATTTTAATTTCATATGGAAATCAGATTTTTGGTGATTAAATGAGAGGTTATTGAGGTTATTGAGTACAGAATAGCTCACCACCAGCAGAAGGTTGCATTTGCAACAAACTATAGCAATACCAGAAATCAAAATGATAGAGCAAAACTTGTTCTTACCAAATAGCTGACAAACAACAACAATCTTACAGCTTGGTAACTTAGGGAAGACATGTTCTTTAATCTCTAAATTTCTGATTTTCAATATTCACAAGGCAATAGAACTGAGCTGTTGAGCACATTAAACAAATGGTCTATTTTTGCCTGTCTACATTATTACTCAGTGACAGATTTTATTTTCAGAGCTGTGGGTTGCAAAATATTTCTTAATTGTATTTATATGTGACTGCAAGCTAGAGAATGTAATAAAAATGCAGCTTGCTGAACGTGTTATGTTCATGTGGGTAATAAAAAAGATTAAGTATTTAACTAAATATTCTTTATAAAAATGTCAGAAAAAAAGGCCTAAAGAATGCATTTGTAAAGTTTTGCTGAGTGTTTAATTTTTAATGCTTCCTGTATGTAAGATGAAGAAGAAATGCAATAAACAGAACTATCCAGATAGTACTTTGATCCAGAAAATATTAACTTGGCAAGTGCAAGAAAACCAAGGGGCACCACAGATCAATCTGTCCTCACCACTCCAGTATAAGCAACTCAGGCAGACTCTCCAGCCTAAGGGGAGAAATGATCAAATATCAAATGCCACAAATCCCTCTAAAACTCCTCAGGGGTTTTTGCTTCCTGCTGTAAGGATAAAATACAGGGAGCAGTACAAAACCAGAAAGACTGTAGCTCCCCTACCATCTTGTGGTTAGATGGGGTTTGTATTGAAATATACTGCTTGCAAATACAACTCAGTCTTTTCCCTGCTGAAAGATGTTCCTGCAGAAATCCATTTCTCTGCATTTTTAGCTGAGCACCCTCCCATCAAGCAATGGAGCATGAACAGTTCCTACGCTCCCGAGGGCTTCCTGTCTTTCTTCCCAGGTGCTGTTTAATTTGCTTTGGTGGGAGGGATCTGGCCCCAGACCAGTGAAAGGAACTCAAAGCTTCTTGAACCTGCTAACACACTGGAACGTTTTCTGCCACAGATGATGATGGTTTTACTTTCAGATAGCAGAGGACTGGAAGACTGGAGAAAACCTCAATTCAAGAAAGCTGTGCTGACAGCTCTTTCAAACTACAGAGGGCAATGAAGTACAGAGAAATCATGCTGAAATTGCCTTGCAGGGGCAAGGCTCCTGCTAATCTGTTGGAGAAAAATATCTACATATGGAAATCATTCGCAGTGATGGGGACAATTTGGTTGATCTTGATTGATATCCAGGAGTCCGTAGCCAAGCCAAGTTCCAGTCGCTCTTGGTGGGATATTGTATTCAGTTTGTTTGGCAAGGTTTGGGGAGGGGGGAAGGGAGTGACTACAGGGATGTTTT
Organism: Corvus cornix cornix; assembly: GCF_000738735.6. NCBI lineage: Eukaryota > Metazoa > Chordata > Aves > Passeriformes > Corvidae > Corvus > Corvus cornix. Next base: position 128,982,678 of record NC_046333.1, on the reverse strand, counting down.
CTGTGAGGAGCTGCCAGAAGCTTCCCCCATGATTGATAGAGACAATGCCAGCCAGTTCCAAGTCGGACCTGCCACTGACCAAGGCTGAGCCCATCAGGGCTGCTGGTATTGCCTCTGGGATAACAGATATAAGAAGCGGGAAAAAGTTACTGCAGAGAAGTGAATTGCAGCCAGAGAAGAGAGGAGTGTGAATATGTGAGAGAAAGAACTATGCAGACACCAGGGTCAGTGCAGAAGGAGGGGCAAGGGTGCTCCAGGCACTGGAGCTGAATTCCCCTGAAACCCCTGGTGCAGAGCATGGTGAGGCAGCTGTGCCCCTGCAGTCCATGGAGGTCCACAATGGAGCAGAGATTCACCTGCAGCCCCTAGAGGAGACTCACACCAGAGCAGGGGGATGCCCAAAGGATGCTGTGATCCTGTGGGAAGTCTGCACAGGGCAGACCTGTGGCCCCCTGGAGAGAGCAGCCCATGCTGGAGCAGGTTTGCTGGCAGGACTTATGACCCTGAAGCGGACCCATGCTGAAGTAGCCTATTCCTGAAGGATTGCATCCTGGGATTAGATTAGGGATTTATATTTTTCAGACATACCAATCCATGCTTTTCATTGAAGACTGACACATCTTCCTTCTCAAGGGTTTCCTTGGAAACTGGACCTGAAGAATTTTTCTAGGCCTCCAGTTCTGCAGCTGCCTTTTGAGCAAAGTACTACTGAGTATGGGCAGCCTTAACTGATAGGAAGTTTCTATAGGAAGGACTGAGTGGTGGTTTTTTGTCTGATTCTAATGTCAATAAATCAATAAAGTACCAAGTTGCTCCTTTCCCCACTAAATATTTAAGAATGAACGATCTCTCCATCTGAAGCGGCACACACTCTGGAAAGGTTTAGCAGAGACTGATAGAGGTGCCAAGTTTTCTTCAATCCATAAAGTCAGAGGGGATGGAAATCTCATGGCAACTCTGAGGACTGGGACTGTAATCAGTCCCATGCTTTGCAGGGTGGAGTTCAGATTCAATCTCAGCAGTCTACTCTTGGTTTTTAATAGGACAATTTAGTCCTTGGAAATGTGGTCCAGGTCATTGGAAACTGACTCAGCCACTGCAGATACACCATTTCCTGGTGGGTCTCACAGTGTAGGTCTTCAATTCCAGACCCTTTTCCTATATGTGAATTTTCCAACTAGGTCATCACTTAGAAGAGAGTAATAAATGCTGTTACTACTCAGTGACTGTTCAAGGGACTCAGTGGCTGCAGTGGCAGAATGGTGACAAAGTTTTATGCTGCACTAGGAGAGGAAACCCAAGTCTTGCCTGGGATGCATGTCAATGGCCATTTAAAACCAGACCAACCGTTTCTGAGCACCTGTCTGCATGAGTCAACTCGAGCTTGGAGCTGCCTCACATCTTGTGTGTCACTGGTGATGAACATCAGTTATCTATGCTATCTCAATGTGCTAACTAACTTTTGCTGCACCTCCAGCTCTGATTTTAGATGGCTGCAGCCCAGATTTTAGACAAGAACTTCAGTAAACTTGAACTATTTAACATAGAAATTTTAAGATTTACACTCCAATGATTTATCAGGTAGTGAGTTCACATAACCTATCTATTTCCTGAGAACTGAATTCCTGTTGAACATAATCCAAATTTTGAATTGAAAATTTAGTTTCCATACAAAGATGTAGTGGTTGAGCATATCCTTGGCAGAAATCTCTATTTTAGAATATTTGATTACACATTTTTTTGTTTGACTGTGTTCACACACAGTTTCTACCAAATGGAATTAAAAGAGTTTTTCCAGTGTTAGCCTTGCTCTATTTCTGCCATCTCTAACAAATAGTCAGCTGAAGTATCCCTGAAAGACAGAAAACCCTTTAGGCTTGAATCTTCAGTTAAGAAAACAAAATTCAAAGAAATTGTGGCAGGCCAGAATACACATTTTATAATCTCATTAGTCTGCTGGGACTCCTCCTTGTAATTAACTTCTGAAGTAATTCTTAAATGCTGTCTTTTATTTACTTCCAGTTGTTATGAGGTTTATTTACTTCCAGTTGTTATGAGATGACCTGCCCTTTACCAGCAGTATTTTATACACATGGCTATTTTTTAAAATTATGCATAGCTAAAATTAACCAATCTGTTGCTTTTTAATATCCAGCTCAAGAAGACAGTGAGTCGGTGCCCATTCACTTCATTAGGAGTGGAAGATGCACAGCATTAATGAAGAGACATTCAGCTTCCTGGCTCAAGCTCTAAATAAATAAGCTACACTTTTGAGTTTTTATTTTGGCAGTTTATGTAAGATGTATGAGTGCTTTACTCCTGCAAACACACAAATACCAAAGATAACAGCTTCACTAAAGAAGCACAGCTTTCTCCACATTGATCTCTCCATTGATCAACTGAAAAAACCACCCAGGGTTTTTTGACCCCACGGGATCTCACAGAATAATTTTGGCTGAAATTTCTGTGCTTGATGACTAGCCTGGTGTGGATCTGTGGCTGGGTTTGGAGGATCTGGGTTCGCTTCCCTGGTTTGTGCTTTCCCTCACCTTTTGAAGCTGTTCCACCTTGCACAGGATATTTAACTGTTCACCCAAGGAAGAGGAGCGAATCACCCAATGTATTGATACACTTTTAGTCAGACAGGTAGCTGGGGTGTGGTCTGACCACAGGAGCAGCTATGACCACAATGAATGGAGAGCCAGGTGAATCAGCTGCCTAGCATGTCCTGCAGCATGGCCACATTCCCAGTCAGATATGTGATGGAGAAACTGATCTTCTTTCCCTCCAGGTAAAGGTCCCCTAGCTGTGCTGGTGGAAAACAGCCCCAACCCTTCCTCTTGGCAGGCTGTGTGACCACTGCTTTTGTTTAAAATGCCTCAATGGGAAATGAAATCTTCTTCTTTGGTCAGGAGGTTTCACTCAACCCACAACATTAATTTTTCAAATTTGGTCTATTTCCAAATGTTGGTGCTAATACTTACCCAGACTTGGCAGGGGACGTAGAACCCTCTTTGTACAACAATGCAAAGAACATTCTTCAGACCATTCACAAAGACAAATTTGGCTATATCCAAACTGTAATAGTTTGCAGATAGGTCTTTAAAGATTTCATATACAATCATTTTGACAAGCTTTTTCTTACTGGATTTTGCTACAAACATGTATATTTGGAAGAACTTAAATATGAATTAGTAAATTCAGATAAGAAAACTACTGGAAATACTCCAAACAAACAAAATATACAATGTAAAGAAAATTTCACAGTTTTTACTTACTTTTTTTGTTTTGTCCATTGCCTTCAGTATGGTTATGTTTAAGTCTTCCAAGACAGCTAGAACATTTTCATATTCTCCTAGGTGCTTTGAAAAATAATCTAAAAGAAGACAAAACCCCACATCACCTACAAATGACCTGAAAATCAATATTTCATCAAATATCAGCTTTATCAAGTCTGAACTAAGTTACGGCATTATTAGGTATCTAAATACAAAATGAAAAGGAGTTACAATGAAAAGGATCATTTTCTTTTTAAATTTTGTATTCTTTCTCCGCAAAATAATTCCTGGCATACTTAAAATACCAAAATCAGTATTTCAAAACATTTTCTTTCAATAAATGAGCTGCCAAATTCACAAAAAATGTGAAATATCAATTTGACAGCTGATGCAAACTTATTTCCAAAATATCTACATCTTCTTTGTAAACTAAATTTTCAGTCTAATAGTCTACAATTATAATCAGGAAATGAAGTTTTCATACGTGTGTGGTGAATTTGATTATATTGATATGAAAATTAATAATTCTGGTAAAGCCCTTAGAGGAGATAATAGCAAGTGGGGGCTGTTGTGAGGTGGGGTTGGTTGAGGCCAGTTGTTTCTGAAAAATGAAGAGACCATGAGTTGGCCAGACAAGCTTCTAGTCCCAGGAGCTGTGATATTTTCAACAAATATGATGCATGCAAATGAAATTTTAATGAAAATAGTGGTGATAACAAATTGCAGGATGTCCTTGTGTAGCTTCTCAAAGCAGAGGACTTTTTAACAGAAAGAACTGATGTAAAGGCCAAGGGATTACAGCAAGAGGAGGAAGCAAACCTGGGAAATCATGACCCGAGTTCCCATTTGGTTGATGTGGTGAAGTACAGTAGAGGGAAGCACAGGAAGGAAAAAGTGTGAAAAATAACTAAATAAAATTATGGTAAAGCTTAGACACTGTGTTAAACAAGGCATTTAGACATCAGATCACCTGGAAGAGCACGAAAATCAACATCTAAACGGCAGACAGGAAGAACAAGATTACATAGGAGCTTTCTGAAATAATGAATAGCAACACTTTGGGGCTTTTAAAAGGTCAGCATGAGCTTCTCAGGGGAATCATGAAAATGTAAGTTACCAGGAACACTGCAACTTGACCTGATATTGCTGAGAGGTTGAATGAAATTATTTAGAATTAAAACGTATTGTGAATTAGTACCCTGGATGGTTTGTAGCTTAATTTCTGAGATGAACTGATATAACTCAGAAAGAGCTGTATAATCACAAGCTTAAACATACGTTGAGTAGACTCAGTATCAGATTCACAGATGAGAAACACCCTAGTGGCAACATTTAAAAGATTTAAAAGGCACTTGAAACAGCCTGTATTCAATCAAAACAGGCAGTAAACAGAGTCAGTAAACAGATGGACACCCCCCTCAGCCCAGCAAGCCTGTATGCCTCCAGTGCAACATCAACTGCAGTAAATCCCTTGTGGAACAAAACCACCTCTCTTCCTCAGCCAGGTTTATACAATTTTGGCCAGATGCTCAACCAGCAGAAGTTGTCACAGCCCAGTTCACTTCAGATGAGTCTCTTGTCATATATTTATAAGCCACAGGGTGAGGTGTATTTTAGTGGGTTCTTGGCCATGTCACCCTGTGGGTGAGAAATTGAGCAGGTATTCAACTTGACGGTATTTTCAGCTTTTAAAGTTCTTCAACAGTCTTGACCACTGGAAAACTTATCAGTCTACCATCTTTCCCTCAGAAACTGGCTGGTGCTGACAAGTAGGATTTTTTTTTCTGACATTTTTGTGAGAACCTGCAGAAACCTTTCTTTGTAAATTGTTTTCTGGTGCAAGAAGCACTCCTAAATTAGGTGCTGTAAGATAAGCTGGAGAGCAAACAGGGTGTTGGGGAAATGACTCACAGCCTGGAATGAGGTCCAGAAATAGGTAATTGGGCCAAAATCTAGGCCTTGCAGGAGTTTTATTGTGACAAAGGATCATAGAACTTGTCAAACTTGCTGTTCTCCCTGGCTCAAGTAGGAGGAAAGTAATGAATTTTCTTTTAGTGGGGTATATGACAAGCGTTAAAGGGAGAAACTAACTAGAAAAAATATCTCACACAAAAGGGAAATAAAATACAAGCATCTATCTATCTATCTATCTATCTATCTATCTTTATGTCAGAACAGATCTTGAATCTCAGAGAGTGTGAAATACTGACTAGGAAAAATATTTTTGAAATAAATTCTGCACATAGGGGATGACAGAGTCTGAAAAGATTATGAGCCATCTGCATTTTCCCAGGAGTTCTCTGAGTGGAAATTATTTTCTGTTTGAGCTACAAAGATTAAACAGAAAAAAATAATCACATGGCATGTTTATTTGTACAGGGCTGCTGCAGGCATAGATTATGTTCTTTCCCAAAAAAGAACTTACCACAGAGCTCTTCTGTGTCAAGATTGCTGGAAAGATAAGAGTATAGAAGGTTAGTGAGGTTAGTAATGGTTTTTTTGTTGTTGTTGCATTGGTAAATAGTGCAACTCAAATATTAGCCTGACTGGGATATGAAGCCCCCCTGCCTGGGCTGCAGCAGGAGATGCAAGTGCCTGGCTCTTGCTGGCCTTGCTATGCTGCCTTGGGGCAGAAGGCTGCAGCCTTTCCAAAGCTGGCTGCAGGTGCAGCCTCCCTTCCTGGTCACGTTGCCACTGGCACCTTCCTACTCACTGCAAACCCACTTTGAAATTCAGCCTTTGTGCATCATGATGCAGTCACTGTTCCTCAGGCCTTACACATTTGGCCCCAGTTCTGGCAGGAATCCATCTAAACACCAGAAATGTTTGGTTTGGGGTTTTTTTCTCCACCTTTCTGCCTGTATTCCTCTTCTGTGGCTGTCATGCTGGACAGCAAGGCTCAGAGATCTTGACCTTCCTTGCTAAAGAAGAAGAAACCCAATAACTTTCTCCTGTCTGCAATCTTTGCTGTGCCATAGTGTTCTATGGGAAAGAACACAGAAGGAGGATAGAACCAGACATAGCCTGTCAGCACACATAATTCCTAAGACTTTCTGGCCATGTAAGACCATTTCACCACTACTAACTTTGGCAAAATTAGTGATGTGAAAAGTATAGATGTACTGTCATATTCCCATGTCAACATTATAAAAATTCATAAATGCAGGGAAGTACTCTATTCAGTCAAACCTGTTCACTGGAAGCAGATTTCATCTTGATCAACTTTGGAGTGATATTTTCTCTCATAAGTAAGGCCTTAATAGTTAAAAGAGGAAAAAATTTGACCTACAGCTCTTTACTGAAAGTTAGCATACTGCCTTTCTTATGAGAAGGAAAAGAAACAGATTATTAAAGAAACTTAAAAGCATGAATGTCCTCTTTGAATCTTGCTGAGGGGTGAATATTGAACGGCTGATTGCACTGAGTATTTTTTCACTTATCTTTTTAAAGGGATTTTTTAATTGACCTTTTAATAAAATGATGACACAGTACTATCTTAAAATCGCTTTCTTCACTGCTAACTTCCATACATCTGGCTTTTATTTCACAAGGGAGAGAACCTGATAGAAATTGCAGGATCTTGGAGTATCACAGACTTGCATACTCAGGGCTATAAGAACTTCTGAACACTTTTAATTGATAATGTAAATGAGATTTTCACACAACATTTATTAATTGAAGGTGATCTTACCTGCATTCAAACAGGCCAAGTTAGATGGCTGCAAATGAGACTTGCACCTGACTTTTCCAATGACCTTGGTGGCAGGTATAAAGGAATTCAGAGTCTGTATGAACTGGTGCTGAAGCTGTGAAACTTAACTCTTAGGTAAACAAAGTGTGTGGTGGGAAAAAGTGTCTGCAGCTCCTTAAGGCTGTTTACCACAGATCACTACGGCATCTATGGTCAAGTGTGTCTGACCAACACTTCTGCCGTTCAGCAGTCAATTTTGGAACAGTCCAGATGTTCATCTCTTAAATGCAATCTGAAACCCTGAAAGCTGGAAAATTGCCTGAGTCAAAGAGCCTTGACAGAATATGATGAGGTTAAATGACAGGAGTTTGCTGTTATAATGCCTACTCTTTTTTCATCATCCCTACATTTTCTGCTCCTTCACATCATCTGCCCTAATGACTTAATGTAAAATACATTTCTGCATTATTTAATGCACAGCTTGATAACTGTGTTTAAAACAGCCTTTCACACTGTTAACCAGTCAAATTCATGCTCTCTTTTCAAATTTTATATTTCAATCCCTTCTGGTCCCTGTTCTTTTGCAACATCCTAAACACCATGTTAGTGACATAGGGAGGGGCTCAGAGGCTTTCAGCATCCCTGTTTTCAGCATGCTGTTTGTCCTATTGACAGGAGTGACACAGCTGAAAATGGACTACCAGTGAAAATGGAAAAGTATTCAGCTGCTGAATTCATTTTCAGTTAGAATTGGACACCTGAATAACCAGAAATATTATCCAAAACATTTTGTGCAGCAAGCCTGTGAAAAAACACAGAAAAGACATAAAGAACATAAAGACATAAAGAACATGGATTTCTGTGCAGCATACTCAGTATTTCCTTCTGTTATAAATACCCTTGGAGGTCTCATTGTTCTTGGCATCCTGTTTGAAGGGGATGCTGTTCTAGGCAGGGAAGCTATAATTTTGTGTCAGTGATTATTTCATTCTCCCGGAAATAATGACATGCGGCTTCAAACACAGTTGTGAATAAACCTAGGAATTCTTTTGCTGCATACAAACAATTCTGAGCTCCCTGCAAGATGCTACAGAAATAATTAAAGAAGTTTGGCAAGAATTTATTGGTACAGGAGTGAGGTGCACACCAGAGGGCTGTATCCGTAACTCAGTACTCAGGTTTACAGCAGGCACCTGTTCACCATTTCAGTGGGTACATATGCCAAGGATGCTTCTGCTTAGACCCATAATCTGGCAACACTGAACATGTTATTAACAATATTTGCTGGATGACTCACATCCAGGCACCAGCCCTCCACTAACTATAAGCAACCAAAGCGTAGGGTGAGGCAAATGCATTCACATCATGTCAGCGTGATAATTCTCAATTTGCTTTCTGACTGCTAGATGCAGTTCTTCTACCTGTCTTTGTCTAAAATGTTCTCTACCTAAAAACATGAGCTATTTTTAAAGGATTATTACACTGAGCAGTCCTGATCACTGAAAAGTTGATCATAAGCATTGGTCAGTGACAGGAAAATAAGCATATTCACTTGAATGAACTGTGGCAAAAGTGCTTATTTGTGGTACCTCTGGAAGTGGTCCAAAATGTAGAATTACAAAGCAGCTGTGCTCTTGTTCTACCCACTACAGTTAGCCGTGGGCTGGGGGCAGCCAGGGAGGAGGGAAGGTTAAAGCCATTCCACTCATCCACTGCTGTGGATCCATGGATCCATCCACTGACTGGCACATACTGTTCCACAGTACAAAAGGCACCTCTAGGCAAAGGAACCAGCAGATGATCTATGTATTTTCCCTGGACCATAAGAAGAGGAAATGAGATCTTACAGAGTATGAAATCTGGAATATAAAGCAGTTACTTTATTGAAGAATCCAATACTATAAGAAAGACTTTATGAACTAACTGAATTTAGGAAAATCATTGCCATGACTTACAGCTGGACAAGGATAACATTTTCTTCTTCAGATCTTTCTTCATTCTCAGATATGAGAAGGATTTATTTTAGAAGCTTGATCTAACTCTCTTTTCAGTCCCATTTGCATGTCTTTTTGCTAAAATTGGTTTTAGGGGTGGAAGTCTGAAGCTAATATCTCCTACTATTAAGTAGAAGCATATAATTTGTGACTAAAAGGAATTAGATGTTACTTAAACTATGCAAGAGTAACTGAATAGGCATGCATGGACAATCTCAGCCAAAAAGCTGTAAGCTCTTTGCAACAAGAAAGCCTGTGTACCATCTCACTGTAAGTCACCAAAATAAGATAAGTGCTCCAACAGTACAGAGGCTGTTTTGCAAAGGAGTCCTATGTGCGCACTTCCATTTCAAGGATTTTCTGCCTCACAGCTCCTTTGCAACAGCAAACAACACCTTTTTGTTTAGGTTTGTTCAAGGTTGCTTACCAGTGGAGGCAAAACTTCTTCCACTAGGATGCAGTGCTGCAAGAGGCCCAGATGTTGGCCTCTTGTCACAGAACAGGGAGAGGAGGAAGAGGCGGAAGAAGTGGGACAAAGCTTCTGTCCCTGGGGAGGCAAACTTCCTGCTGCCCCAAGGACACTGCTGCTCTTCAATCCCAGATCCACCTAGACTGTGCACCCTCTAGGCTCTCAAAGGCAGCAGCCAGCTTGGCTCTCTGGGCTCTGACTTGGGCAGCGGGGTTACAGATCTTTTAATATCCCATATTTTGCTTCACTAAATAATTATCTAGTTAGTTCCAGGCTAAATGATAACTTCAGAATCACAACTTACTGCTCTGCCTGTGGCAGGACTGAAGGAGAGACTAAAAGGTTTTTTTTCCTGACTAAGAACTCATCTGTAAAAACAACTCTCTAGTCCTTTGCATTCAGCAGTGATTCACAGGGATGTGATGACTACATAGCTGACAAGTCACTTTAATCATCCCAGCTATAACAGCCTTTGTGTTTCTAAAAGAGGCTTAATAATTCTATTAAAACTTGTTGTGTACGCTAAAATTTGTAGAGCAATATACAAGGGCTGCAGAGCTATGATTTTTCACAGAGTCTGAATGACATAAACCCAAATGAGGTGATGAGATGCAGCATCATGGTGGCTCTTCTGCCACAGGGAGCAAATTTCAGAGTTTTCACCACGTAGGAGACAATAATGTTTCAATTTCTGGTTTTGTCACAAAATGTTGGGGTTTTTTTAAACCTGATATTAAATTATTTATTCTTAGACAAAATAAAATGTTTACTTTGGTTTCTTACACTCCTTGGAAATGCACAGGAGCAGGCAATTCCAAAATGTCAGAAATCAAGCAAATGAGGGAGAAGGTTGGCTTTGCTGAGCAGGCATCTTCTTTCGGAAAAGGAAGATGTATGCCTAGTGTTAGCAAGGTCAAGGGACATGGGAAGAATAGAGAGATGCAGCTTGCCAGTGTAGGGAGAGAACTCATGCAGCCAAAGATTAACTGGAGTTGAAGCTGCCCAGAAATGTGTGGAAAAATTAAAAGGTACTTTAAATGTATTATTGGCAAAAGGCAGCACAGAAATAACAACAGCCTGTTACAGGATGAGGATGGGCACTTCACAGACAGGGACATGGACAAGGCAGAGGTATTTAAGGCTTTCTTTGCCTCTGTCTTCAACATGGATGATGGACTAAGAAGGTCCCAGTGTCCTGAGCTGGAGGACCATGGCTGCAAGAACATTTGACTCCCGGTCGACCCTGAAATTGTGCATGATCTGCTGCTTCAGCTGGATCCCTACAAATCTGTGGGGCCTGATGGGATTCATCTGAGAACTCTCAGAGCTATCTGATGTCATGGTAAAACCTCTCTAGACGGTTTTTGAGTGGTACTAAAACTCTTGTGGTTCTCTGGGAAACTCACCTTATGGAAGTGACTAGACCTCCAAACTACACCTACCATTAAGCAACGAGCTTACCGCAGGGGAGCTGACGTTATCTACGGCAGAACTGAAATGAAGCACTTTAAATCAGCTCCATTTAGTTAAGTGTAAATGAAAATAGTCATTACCGTTTGATCTTTTTGCTGAGAGGGATTGTCATTTTTTTCTGCAAAAAGCTGAATTTCCCATTAAAAAGAACCACTCATATGGAAAATTTCCAAGAAAAATTCTATTTTCAGCTTGTCTGTCTGACCAGAGGATCTGATAGCATCAGGATTTTGTAAATCATTCTTTGTGAATTCGTTTTGATCAGTCGTGAAATACTAAAATGTGTAATCATCTCACTCTGACCAGTATCTTGCCTTTGTCTCTGTGCTTCATTTCCAAGCTGATTTCCATAGCTATGGTCTTGAAAAATCTGAGAGTTAAAGCCAATAGCTGCAATTGCATGTTTAAATATTAGCAAGCACACCTTTCTGATGCCAATGCTGCACCATGTGGCTGAACTTCTCATTTTATCTAAAAGAACCAGTTTTTTTAAAATGGTCAAACCCCAATATATTATTTTACTCTTGCAATTTTTGCATTCAAAAATTCCTTTTAAAAAGAAAATTTACTCACCTGCAGTTCACCTAACTAAAGATCCTGTCTGTATCTCATATTGTTCTTAATATTTTTTTTATTTTTCTTGTTGTACTTAGAAGTTAATTAGTTTTTTCTGTGTACTTGTATTGAACTGTGAAAGATCAGCAATAGCATGAGACTGAAACATGCCTTCCAACTAAAACAAAAGGAAACCATCCAAGGCAGAGATAATTAGTACATTTAGAGTACCCTTAAACTACTGAGGACTTATTATTATGTTTACAAGCAGAACCTTGAAGGAAGCATTGTGGTCCATATAAACATGCCTTTCATTTTAGTTTCAGTGCACTGTACTGGGCTCCAGGCTCAAGGGTTCTCACAACTGCAAGGATTGCTAACCAGCCTCTTACTCTCAACATCCAACTGTCACCTTTTGGAGTTTGCTGCTAGGGCAGATGATCTCACCACTTCTCTTTTGATCCATGGGAGGAACTAGGGCTCTGCTAATGAAGACCTGGGCAGGTGGGAGGAAGGTTTATTTGCTTTGGGGTGAGTCCTAAATGTAGATGTCCATGTGTGCGCCGGGTGTCCAACCTCCCATGCCAGGCAAAGGAGTCCCAGTGTTTTCAGTGGAACTCAGAGGGCTTAATGGACCAGCTAGGAGACTGAGAAGGAATTTGATATAACACAGGCATCGAGTGTTGGTTCAAATGCTCTAGCATTTCTTCCACTACCCATGTCCCAACTACTTCTCCTTTCCACCTTGGGCTGATTTTCAAGTGTGAGCATCTTAAATGCCTAATGCCTGGGCAACTGAGCTGAAGCCCATGCGAACAGTATCATGTCTTAGGTGCCAGTGACTTCCCTGGCCATGAGGGAGCCTTAGACACCCTGCTGACACACACGTTTGCAAGTGTAGATGTGTCTCCATAGTGTCACATCCCACCCCTACATCTGCTGTGCATGCAGCATGACACACTCTCCCAAATGCCCAGCACAAGCTCAGTGCTGCAGGTGGCTGAGGCTCTCAGCTCCTCACCAAGCTCATCTCTGGCTTGTGCTCAGTTCAACTTATGCCACACACAAAGGTTGAATGGGATCTCCCTACCTTTGGGAGGTTGCTTGTGCCCCAGGTCCTCAATAGTTCTAGCACCCCTCCTACCTTATAACAAGGGTCCTGACTGAGGACTTCATTTTGCCAATGAATAAAGTGAGAAAAACAAGTCTGATTCCCCACAGACTCCTGTGAGTCAGTAATCAGTGAAGCATTTATCGCAGACTCTCCAGCAGTGCTGCAGACTAAATCCCCTTGAGACCTTCTGTATATCTCCTAGTTGTAACTTTGCCAAATATTCTCATTATCTTCTGACACCTTTTCCCGGAGGATGCCATTATGCTAAAACAATTTCTATGGAAGTCATGACTGGGGGGGGAAGGGTAAAGGATAAGAGTAAAAAGGAGGTTTATTATATTTGCAATGACTTTTGCTAAGACTTATTCACTAAACCATTAACCATGCCAAGGATTCTTGCTCTGCTGAAACACGAGCTCATCAGAGCTGACATTAAAATTAAATAGGAGACAATTTACCAAAGAAATGAGTTGCAACAGCCATCACCTGTTAAACCACTAATTTCAAACTTTTCCTGCATATTTCTCTTCATGTATAAAAAGAGCTGTGCTTCTTATACCTTTCTCTACTTTCATTACAATTATTCAGGCAATAACACATGTAAACAAAACAGCTGTATTTCTGCAGAGCTACCTCAACTGTGCTTCAACACTGTTTTGCATGCGAGATGTTTTGCTATCAGTTAATGAAGAGAATGCTCTGAGACAGCAGAGTATGTGGGTCTTCAGCTCTAAAATTACTTCAGCTCCAAAATTACTGCAACCTGCAGACCACGTCCTCCATGATTCTCCTTGTCAGCACAAAGAAAGACTTCTGGTGCCTTTGCAGCACTCGCATTTGCTCCAACACCCTTCCCATTGTGCCCATCAGCCCTGCAGAGCTTTACTGAGCACTGTATAGCTTGGAGCTGAGACTGGGGGAGGAGAGAGGGGTGAGGAACCACACTAGCTTTCCTTCACCCTCACAAACCTCCAAAAAGGTTAACTCAGATTTCAAATAGAGTGCTTTGAGAGTTTTTGAAGTGTTAGGACAAGTACTGACCAGGTCCAAACTGACAGTACAGAAGTATAACATGGATGTCATGTCAAACACATGTCAAATCAGCCCACAAAGATAAGCTCTTCCCCTTGCCCCTCCCCTGCTCACAGACATGCACATACGTTGGTCTAACTCTAACTCTGGAGGCCTGGCTCCTACTCAAGAAACTGTGGGCATCTACCTTGGCCTCCTGATAACTTAAAAAGAGCTTAAGATGTTTCTCAGATGCTTATAGTGTGTTTACATTGGGGCTATCTGCAAAACATTTAAACTATTATGAATAAGGGGAGGAGAATCACTGTACAAACTCCAGGCTGAAGCTTAAGTCACTGCTCTTGATTTCTTGCTTACCCTTGTTTGGTTGGGGTTTTTTTAAGAGTCTTTAAATGCAACACACTGCTTTGCAATAGAAGCAAATGTATGCTAGGAAACAAGAACCTGGAGATGTGGCTCTAACAGCCCAGACCTGATTATTGCTGCATCAACGCAAAGCCTTTCCTTACACTGGCAGAGTGAGGGCATCTGAGTGTGGGCCCCCCACAACTACTTCTTTATACCATTTAATGGTATGTGTTTGAATAAGGATTGCTCAAATTTTTCACAAGATCCTGGAAAGCACAAATAGAAGCGACTCTCAGTGGCAGTCAAATGCCTAATTGGCTTTCAGTTTCACTCTGAAGTAATGATGATACTGGAAACTTCACTTAGAGAAGAATGGTTAACTGCTACCCCCCTGAAGCAGTCACCTTATACTAATAACATGTCAGGAATGCTCATTGTATGGCCTAATCAAAGCTTACCTTCGAGAAAGGTAAAACATCACAGCACTACTAAAAGATGGAAAAATAAATTACTTTTTGCATGGATACACTACTTCACCTAATTTGGTTGTCTTATGCATTTGTTTCTCGCTGTACCCAAAGGAAAAGGGAAAATAAGTTAAAAAATTTAGGCAATCCATTTGTACACTGTGTCTTTAGTGGTATTTATTTAATTGTTGGAACCCTGGGTTTAGAGAATTTAGGTTTCTGGGATATAATTATATATATAAGTGTAACAATATGGAGGATTTTGGGTGTGGATTTGTACTTCATCTTTTCTCCTTCTTCTTCACAAATCTGAGTGTTCTTGTATTGGGTCAAAAAAACCCACAGTGCAGATCATGAAAGGTTAGTTATTGGATTATAAGTAAAAACGTATTACTTGGTATTTCATAATTGCTTGATTTGGACTTTAAATGGCCTTGGACATTAGAACTTGGGCCATTTTCCACCCTGCCAACTAGAAAGCACACCCTGTGCAGCTGTGCTAAAGATAAGAAATAACAAACATCAGTAAAGAAAAGCCTGGCGTCTCCTGCATTGTAATCCAAACTCTGAGTAAAAGAACTCAAAATTCAGAAACAGAGAAAATTAATATCTAATATAAATATTTCAAATGATACAAAAAGGAAATGTAGATTTTTTTAAAATAGAATGAAAAAATAGTATACATGTAAGTACCTTCATGAACTGCAAAATATATGTCCAAATTATGTCCTGAGGAAATACCCTTAGCAATGCAAATTTTCAGTAAAAGCAATGATCTGCCCTGAACGAATAACATGTTCTTTAGGGTCTAGACAAGTTGTGCATTTAAATACATCCTGCCATAACAAACTCTTCAACCTATGTTTTGGAAACTTTATGTGGCAGTAACTGATTCTTACTCATCTGTTTTTCCTGCTGATTATGCACTAATGGACTCTTCTTTTACTTCGTAAAAAGAGAACACCTGACTGCTTCAAATACCAGGGTGCAGATCATAGTCAGGCAGACACAACCTGAATTACCGGGAAGTGAAACCCTCTGTTATTTTCCCTGTTATCACATTGGAAATGGTAATTACTCATTTTAGCAACCTTCCACAGCCTGTCTGCTTTGTGACAAGCACGTTGCGTTAGCTTGGATTGGTCTTTTAAAAGTTAATAATGTAAATCTCTCTTCAACATGACTGACATTAGGGCCTGTGTAATAGCAGAGTTTAATACCTGTTTAATTTAGTTCCCTTAAAAGTGTTTAACCAGAGTAAGTCTTTCATGCTTTTAATATTTTATTGAAAGATTGCTGCAGCATAGCTGAGAAGGGAATTCAAATCGCCTGAGTTTGTGGTCCATGGCTATCACCCCAAGGCCACATCTCCTTTTTTATCTTCAGGCTTTAAAGTACAAAGACTTGTGCACACAGACAGTGAGGTTTTGAATGCTGGCAGAGATTTAATGCAGGTGGAAACAACCCAAAGTCTGCTCTTGTGACAAGCTGGTTATGAAATCTTGAGATACTCCAAGAAATGAACTAAGGCATCATGACATGCTTCTCTAGACATCTGTCCTAGGCATTTACGTGTGGTGTAAATCACTGCATAATCTCAATGCTTACAAAATATTTCTGGGATAGGGAATTACAGTCTGCAATTTGTAAATATTGAAGTGAAGCAGAGAGAAGATAAAAGATTTGCCCAGAGTTTGACAGTGTCTACATTTTAATTGGGTAAGAGAGACAACCTGTGCAAGTCTCCTCCTACTAGCTACAAAAGTGAGCAGAATTCTTCACCCTCCCCTCCTAAAAACCAGCCATAAACTACTTCTGACTTGCATAATTTTCATTAATTCCCTCGGATAATTTGGAAGTGAAAAATCTCAGAATAGATGGTTCGGGGGTTGTTTGATACATACATGATTCTCCTAATGCTTACATTAAAACACTTCCCAAGGTTCAATGAACATTTTGCTATTTTTCTTAGCTAGCTCATTAATTTGAGACATTTTACATAACCTGCCCTTTTCAGGAAATGCCAGTGAGTAAAGGTTTTGCCTCATTATATCTGCTCCATGTGATTTTTTTCTGAAAGCTATGCTAACAAGGAAATCATATTATACTGTCCAAGCTGTCTTTCTTTGCTATATCCATCTGATATTTGGCATGTGACATCTTGCTGACAGGTTCCTCAAAAGCTTACAGAGGGGCTAAGGGAAAGCCTTTAAAATGTATTCGCCTCTGCTAAAGATCAAGCCTTGTAGAATACTTTTCAGCTGCGAAGTCACCCTAAAGCATTTTATCAGTTAAAGACTTCATGAAAAAACACTCAAAAAGCTTTTTCTTGCTGTTTTAAATCCAAGTTTCAAGTACATTTTCTTGTCTGTATCTAGGTCCTCCTCCTGTAATAAATGCTAATCCATCAACACCCTTTCTTCTGGTTGAAAAAGGTCATTTAGTAGCTTGTCTTAATTTTCCACTTGCTCCATTCCTTGAAATACATGAAAACTGGACCCTTTGGTATGTATTCTGCGCATTTTGTGCCCAGGTTTTTGCCAGGCTTTTTCTGGACAGTGAGAATGATCTCTCAGATGTCTGCTAGGACAGTTTAATTGCCTATTTTCAGTTAATAGCAGAAGCCTTCAACAATTACACCAATTTTTCAGGTGTGCCTTTCTACCAGGAGGAAAAACATGTTATCTTCACTTTTCTACATATTTTTCAGATCTATATAGTCTCTGTTCAAGAGAAAATGGTATACAAATACTAATAATAAAAAGCAAAATATTTTACAAATGAAAAAGCTTTACAAATAAAAAGAAAGGAAAAATAGATGTAGACCATCTGACTTTTTTCTTAGAAATCTTGCTTAGTATCAAGAATTTCTGCCTTTCTCAGGATGCTTGCAGACCAAATGGAATTATGGTAAAATAAAACCACTTATGCAGATATGTGGTACATAGGAGGAAGTCCAAAGCTGTTCAAATGAGTCTGGCTCAAATGAGGTTTTTTACTCTGGGTCATTCATACCATTCATTGACCTTCGTGGCGACTGGGGCACATTGTTAGCTCATGTTCAAGTTGGTGTTCACCCAATATCTTTTTCTGCCAAGCTGCTTTCTAGCTGGGTGGGCCCCAGGATATATTAGTGCATGGAACCATAGAATCATGCAATTTTTTGGGCTAGAAAAGACCTCTAAAACCATCAAGTCCAACTGTTAATCCGAAACTACCAAATCCCCCAAATACCTCCAGGGTGGTGACTCCACCACCTCCCCATCTCCATCACCCCATCCTGTGATCGTCTTATGAAGACTGTAATATTTTTCATTCCCCACAAGTCCAATAGATTAAGTACCATTTCTTCTGCTTACTTCAGGACATTATTTTGGCACAAACTCTAAAATCTTGTGAATTCTACTATGAAACTACATTTAACTTGATTCCATTTTCCACAAAAGTTTGGGGTTGTTCCTCCCCAGAAGCAGGACTCTGCACTTCTCCTTGCTGAACATCATGTCAGCTTATTTTCCCCGTGGCATTGTTAAACCCAACCATAACAGGAATATCCCAAGGGACAGCACCCAGCACAAGTACCATGCCACCAGAGAGGATGGCTTTTTCAGCTCTTTACTATATATAGTTGCTTCATTTATTTTATTTCCTTTTCAACATCTGCTCCAAGTATTCATCTCAGTATGACTCGGTGGGATTGAGAATTGAGAAATTCATCTTTAAGCCTGAAGGAGGCCCCAGCTCCTTTTCTTTCCATGGTGGGGGAATACAGAAGGCATCCAATTTCCACCCCTTGTTCTCAGTACCCAAATCACGTTTATTGGAACATGCAAATATTTCAATGAGCTTTCAAAACACTTCACTTGTACAGTTTATAGCCATATGACACAGCCTGGCTTCCCTCAAGCAGCTTCCTACATAAACTTGTTTCCTAAAATCAGCCTGATGTCTGTTTTCCATTCTCAGATACAGAGAGAGGCACTGGAGTTGTTAGAAGGGGGCACTTACTCAGTATTGTGTGTATCAATGGTGTGAAAAAGGTCATGCAGTTCTTCTCCACTCAGAACTCCGTCAGCAAAGTAAGCTTTGAATTCATCAAAGGACAGTTTTCCATCATCTGAAACAATGAAATTGCCTTAATGTCATTCATGTTTTTTCTTGTTTACTTCATGCAGTAGCAGAGGAAAGTATTAAAAACCTCTAGGTCTTCAGCTTAAATGTAGAAACTTTACATTTTAAATGCAAGCGTGATAATCAGGAAACAAAATTCAAATATTCACATTTTCCTGTTATTTAGAAGAAATTTGAAAGATTAAATTGTATTTAAGTATATTTAAGTGTATTTAAGTATATTTAAGTATATTTAAGTACATTTAAGTATAATTTATCTAAATTGATTGAGCCTTTGCATGAAGCATAAAGAATATTTTTATAGCCTAACACTTCATAACTCTTTTTTGGGTAGCACTGATTTCAGTTCACATGTTCCTTTCTCTTCCGTCAGTAACGTACTGAATGCCTCATAGGGCACTAAACAACTGTAGAGGATAAGACTAATATGTCCTAAGCATCAGACTAATCTACAGTGTATTATGGCTTAATTTCAAAGTGGTGAAGAATCTATTATAAACACAGTATCTAAATCCTGTGACTACATGCTGTACTACAGCAGGCAGATTTGAAGAGTAGAGCTGAGAAGTTTCCTTCTTCTTTTATTTGTTACTATTTCATAATTTTTTGATTTGAATATATGGCTCAGATATCTTGAAGAGGTTTCAAAATTGTACAAATTAAATGTCTGCTTCAACAAAACAAATTTGAAATGTTTAATATGAAAAGACAGATTGTATCTGGAGATGATAATCATTACAATCAAAATAAAATGTCAAGATCTACAAGAGCCAGAAACCAAGATGGCACAAAACTGCAATGATTACCTAGCTGAGGGTCTAAATACATTTGCCATTTGGCTGTGGTTACAGAGAAGGAATATCAAATACTGAGTGTGCTGAGGTGTGTGTTCTCACAGCTATGCTTCCTTTGCCTCTTACAGATACAATCAATTGCTTAATCAAACCACCTCTGCAGCTTTATCATTTGCTGGGAAGGGTGACTTGCATGCAAGTTATACACATACTAAAGAAACTAGTGACTTTTGGCAACTTTCCTGAGATAAACATATGAGTTTACCCACAGAACAGCCTGGAATATGACACAAAATCTGAAACAAGTCTTTTTCGGTCCTTCAGGATCATTGGCTTTCCCTCAATCCAGAAAATCCCTGATCCAACAACAGATTGGGTACTTTAGCTATTTTCTTTAAATTTTTATTATCCAAGAGAAGACACTGCCTTTTGGTTCATTGCTATTTATTCTCAGTAACATTCTGAATGTTATTGACATTGAGTGACGAATCACTGAGCTTGTTGCTGGCAAGACACAAGGACTTTTGAATCCATTTGGTACTTACAGACTTCATACAGTTACCTTTACTAAGAAAACCTCTGATTATCCAAGGCATTTATCTGATTTTGTGTGAGTGTAACTGTTTTGCCACAGCAGCTGGCGAGGGCTCAGCCGCTGGTGGCCACCCTTGTGCTTCCTCAGTGCTCAGATGAAGCTCAGACCCAACACTGAACAAGTGGTCCCGGTGCTGTTAGCTTGAAGACACATTTGCCTAGCCAGTTCTTTTTTCCCCAAGTGTCAAGAATAGAATTTTAAAGGATGTGTCATGTATCCTCTACACCACTGCCCTGGGCACACTTTCAGGCCCTTGGAGTGCCCAGATAAACACCATCTGGCTTAAGTGCTACAGAGTAGCTGAGCAGAAACCTCTATTAGAGATCCTTCCACTGGCAAAGTGACAGGGGAAGGATGAGTCATGAAAGGCAAACTTCTCTGAAGCTATGCGTCCATCAGAGAAATGAGCCTTCAGCTGTATCTGCCTTGGCAATTTTATTTAAGAAGCTGTTTTGCAAGACTTGCTTGCTTTTGTCTATTTTCTCTGACATTTTTCAAAAGAAGGGTTGCTTCATAAACAGGCGCTGTTCTCCTTTGTCTCCCAGCTGGCAGACAAAAATATAAACAATAAAATTAATCTCCCCACGTTGCACTTGCAAATTTAGAAATAGATTCACACAGTGGTTTACAGGAGTCTTCTTTCAGTTTACAATTGCATTCTCACATTTATTTCAGTAAAATTCACCTGTCTATTGAATAGATGTTTTTCTGTGTAAAAAATGCCCAAGTGATATCTCCCAGCCAGACTGCTGCAGAAGCACTAGTAATCTCCAGGACATGCTTTGGATAGCTGATTACTTCAGTAGAGAACAGCATATCAGACAGAGGAAAGTAGCCCACACTCTCTGAGTCGAAAGGTGGTTTCAAAAGGTATCAAGAGAATAATGGACAAGGGCACAGATGTACTTGGAGTCTGCATGCACAAAGACAATGGCAAATGGTGAGACTACAGCCAGTGAAGGAAGTCAGAGCGATGTAGAGAAGAAGGATGTCTCACAGAGATCCCAGCAAATGCTAGAGGACAACTTCCACTGACCCCTATTTTGGGAATCCTGTTAGGATTGTGAGCCATTCTTAGCAGTTAAAAAGCAGTCTTTTCATAGCAGGAGCCACAGCAGATGGAGCTCATATGGCAGCCCTAGGGCACTTGGAAGAGCCACATGCAAGAGTTTATGGCAATCAGAGGAGAAAACCACACTTGGCTAAAGCTCATCCTGAGCTTCACCTTAGAAGGATGTGATTTGGAAAGCCAAGCCCACAGCCATGGGAAAGCCAAGGGCCAAAACACAGACCCATCCAGGCCCTCACAACTCTTGATGGGAGCTCAGTTTCTAAATCTCTCATGGGTGTTGTGACAGCCCTTTATGGCTTTTTGAGAACCATCTGCCTTTGAAGATCTTAAAGCCTTCAAGTGCCTCACTTGAGCCACAGCCGCCTGCGTGGCTGAAGCAAAGACAGTGGGAAGGCAGTGCAAACGTGGGTCCTCCTCCCAGCCCACCAGCTCCTGGGGGCCTGCTGTGGGACTTGTCCTTTGGAAGGAACTGACAGTCCACCCTTGCTGTAAAAGGTTTGGATCAGATTACTTGAGTGCTGTAAGATACTGCCACATACACAGAGAAAATGGATAGACACATCACAACAGACATAGGTGGACTGAACCAGATGCAAAAAAATGAAACCCACATGACTTATTGGCACATGGCACATAGGCTGGAATCAGATCAAGAAAGATCTGCCAAAATAACAAATTTCAGTGTGCCAAAGCAAGCATGCTAATAATATCCTCTAGGTCCCAGTCGTAAGGGGCTGCATCAGAAAAAGTACAGACATAGGTGAAGATTTAGAGTGCGGGCAAATGCACTAAGCTTTTATTGACTCTGATATGTCCTGCATGTTGATATAATCAGAAATAAGGATTTTGAGCCATTATTCCATCTGTTATGCTGGAAAAGCTTCACACGAGTAACCAAGTGATTCCAAGGCTAACAGGGAAAGGGTTTATGTTATCTCTATAGAAATATTTTTGGGGATCTGGAGTACAGGGTCCAGCACTGCAGTGCTTGAAGGACCCAGGGGGGTGGGATGGGGAATCCCACCCCAGGCAGAGCCTGGGCTCTGCAACAGGAGTCAGGGTGGTGTCTGCAGTGGATCCAGATGGTCAGGAAGCAAACAGCAGTGTGGTAAGAGTTCATGGGATGCACTGCAAGGGTTTTGCCTTACTAATCCATTTATTGAGGAACTTGGGAGCTTAAATCAGGGATGCTACAGTTCAGAGAATTTCTGTCCTCTGGCTTCTGTTCAGAAAATATGTTATGCAAAGTCATTCAGTAAATCTACAGCTCAAACATGCTCACTTTGGACCACTCAGACCTGGGTATCACAGTGCATAGAGCTTCTCCAAGGGATTCCTGCACATTGCTGTTTTTCTCCAGAAGGCCACCCAAGAGCCAGGTCACCCTGTCATGCTGTGACCTGTCTGGCCAGTCCCTATGGCGGGGAGAGCCCGTGCATTGATGCAGCTGCCACTGAGCGGAGCTTCTGGGGCAGTCTCTGGGCTAGATGAAGACCTCATGAGATGTCAGGATGTTATAGCCCCAGGTTAGGAGATACTGGCCTAGATAAAAAATGCTGAAATCAGGGACTTGGCATTCCTTGCTTTGGCACAACTCCAGAATCTTTCATGGAAAAAAAAATTAATCACTACGTGGCAATCTTGAGAGCCTGCAGGCCAACTCTGATGGCTCTCTTTAGGGAAGATTCAAGAGCTCCCTTTCCCAAGGTGCTTTCCCTGCATCTCAGAGGCATATTCCCTTAGTCCTCTGGCATGGTATGAACTAGCACTCTGGTATCCAAGCTAGAGCCACTAAGAAGTCACAGTCTGAGGACTGCTGCAGTGAAGCAGCTGTCAACCTTCCAGAGCTCACCTACAGACTCAGGAGCTGACACAGATGGTAGAAAACTTGCCTGCAAAGTCAGTGTTTATCCTGCAATGGCACTGACAATAAATAATGAATAGGAAAACACCTGTTCTGATCTCTGCAAAACTGACTCTGGAGTAGGAATTGCAAGATTTCCTCCTGATGACCATATAGGTGCAGTTTAGTGGCTTTTTTGGTTATTCTGTGGAAATCTTGTCGGGCCACTCAAAAGCATATGATCTGTGAATCAATCCCTTTGGTCACTGACACCAGTTAAAGGGACAGGGTGCTACTGCTGCACTTGCCTTATTTTAAAGAATCCTTTATTTATGACCCACAGTTTTTTGTTGGGCCAATGTTAGCACGGTTTTAGAGCTGGGCTGAAATCCTCAGATTATTGTAATCAACATACTGGATGTATTTTCACAGTATTTTATACAGTTTCAGAATTCTACATTTAAAAGTCTGGTGTCCCTGCTCTGTATCATGGACATCAGGGGTAGTACATGAAGGCATATGACAGAATGCAAAATTAGTCTCATCTGACTATTTTTCATTTTACAGATTCTTGTTCAAATACATTTAAAAAAAGATATATGGGGAGGGGGTGGCGGGGGGGGGGGGGGGGGGGGAAGATTTCACTGAGAGCTTGTTTGAAATGCCAGAGAAAAAAAATTAAACCAGACATAAATGCAGTGATTCTGACATTAATAAGATTCTGTTGCAAGTCAGCTGCTTGTTTGATAGTCAGGTTTGTCAATCTATGGAGCTTTAGTCTTCTTTTGTTTAGTCAGTTTTTAAAATTTTCCCTCATTTGTTTGCAGTCATTCCTGACTGCCTGCAGCATACTGTTTACAGTGTTCCTTACAGTTCAGGCTTTTCAGGTTTTTTTGAAAATGTCTGCTTCTGTAGCAGATATTACCAATGATGTTTTCAAATATCTTTCTCTTAGGAGCTTTAAGAATGTTTAAGACATATGTTATAATCAGTGCTTTATCACAACAGCTGACTTGTATTTGCAAATCAATGACAGCATCTATATACAAACCATCTTTTCTAAACCTGTCATATTAGAGTTGCCCTCCTCAGGGCTTAGAGGTATCCAAGATCTTGGGGGCAGGAGCTGTTAAGTTTGGAACAGGGCCATAATCAAATACCAGTTTGAATTCTGTGGAGGAGAGAGACAGCTGAGAGGTCCTCCTCCTGGGGGACAAGGCTAGGAGTCACTCCCTCCGGGTCTGACTGGATGGATGTTTCCACACTGAAAAGTGCCAAGGGGAGTCTCAAATGCCATGTTTCCAGAGCTGGAGATGATAGACAGACTCTGGTAAAAGGCAAAGGCAGTGGTCTTCCCCAGAGGGATGGGAAGAGAAATGATCCCTACCATAATGCCAGCAAAGGCAGGGCACTGTTCTCTAGTTATATTGTGGTGCTCCTTGTCTTTGTCTGTGTTGAACCATCGGTGTTGAGGCACCCTGCTGAAGGAAGACTGTTACTCTTGCAAGATCAACAGCTGCATTCTCAGATTATTACTTTTTTTTCCCATCCATTTTGACAGTCAGACTCTTTGTGATTGGGTTTCTGCAATGCAGTTTGTATTTGAAATTCCATTTCTGTGCTAAGAGGAGGGGATTCTGGCAGGAGGCAATTCTAACTGGGCACATGTCACAGCTGCATGGTCAGAAGAGGCCCCTGGGTGATATTCACCAACAACTGATGTCATTTCACCTGACTGCAGGCCACTGCAAGGCTAATGGGGTGCCCCACGTCCCTCCTGGCATATCAGGAGATAAAAGATACACCTCATGCAGACAAGCACATACAGGTGCTGCATTCGCACATATGTGAGGCAACCACTGTTGCCTGTGAGATGAGGGAAGTAACAATTTTTTTTGGTTAGGAAAGACTTCATTTGGCAGTTCCAGTTTCCCATTTTTCTTCACTCCCTCCCTTGCAGGCTAGGCACAAGATTTTACTTTTCAAGAGGAATTTAATGAATTTCATTTTGTTTTAAATAGCAACAGAAATTAAACAAATGATTTTTCTTTTTAGCTGGAGCTTTTCCAAATTACTTCTGTGTGAAATCCACATGCTTTCCTTTGAGAACATGGAGCTTTATCAAATAAACCTGACCAAAATTTCATTTTGACATACAGACCTGAAACTTCTCCTTTCCAAAAATGCCAATGTGCAGCATCTCACCTTTATGAAATTGCTTTTTTCCCCTCAGGATTTTCTTTCGTTTTTTTCAATATTATGAACCATATAGTTCTTAAAAATCCTTCCCTATGCCTTGTTCTCCCTTTAAAAAAATCAAATGACCTTTTCAGTTATGGGAGGAGTATGGATCTGCTCCACCAAAAGCAGAGCTGCACAGCCATGAAATAAGAATTAGAGTTTATGAAGCAGATCCTCTCATGGAATCTCTGCACAGCTGATATTTCCAGAAACAGGACAGTAAGAGAATGATGTATGTGGGCTGGCAAATTGTATACCTGGGCTGGCAAAGAAAGAAGCCATTTGTATGACTTCTTTCACATGACTGTTTGCTAAAGAACTGTCTTAATTAAACGCAGATGTCATAAATTATTGTAGCATCTTTTAGTACAAGCAGTTCAGTGGCTTTTCTTGGCTCTTTTGATCTCTCATTTTATATTACCTTTGCAAGAATAGTGGTCTTCCGCTGCTGTGGAAGGCTTACCTGAAGTCCCACAGTCCACTAATTCATAGTAAAAATGCTACCTTATACAATACTCCTATTTATCTGCTTGATCCATTTTTTTTAATATAATTTTTCCTTGCTGTCTAGCAAGAATCTGGTAAAGTTTTTGATGACGTTTTCTGTGAAGGTATTTTAATCTCACAAAAGGAATGAACACAGCAGAGAAAGTTCTATTAAAAGTATATTTGAGAATTTAACAGGGCTATGTCATGGACAGTAGTGTACTATTTGTTATTGAAAGCCAATACTTGGTTTCCTGTAGCACAGAAAGGTGACACTGAAAGTGTAAGTAGACCAGTCATTAACCAAAGCTAATAATCTATGTTGACAACAGTGTAAACATGTTCAGTAAGTGTTCACATATCCAATAACCTTTCTGAAAATGTGCTTAACTTTACAGCCTTGAAACAAATCTCCCTATCAATGTGGCACAAGCCTGTGCAGTGCTAGATTAGCAAAGTAGAAGTCCCATAGGCAATTGATGGTTGAGCAAACACAATTAAGGCCTAAGAGCTGAAATAATTCAAGTTCATGGACTTAAATTAATAGAACTGAAGTGACTGAACTTAGCCACTTTTCTGCCAATAATATGTTGTAAAGAAACCATATACAGGTAAGAATACCAGTGACCAAAGTCTCTGGGGCAGATACGGTTTTGGATTGTTCTGGAACAAGCAAGTTTGTCACTGATTGTGTGAGCTGTTCCCCCTATTTTCATAGCAGTGTAGTCATGAGCTGTGGGAAAACCCAAATGAGGACTGGAAGTGTTCCTAACCACTGAAGTGCTGTGGATCCACCAGGCCAGGGACAGCCTGAGCCCAAAGTCCAGGGCAGGGACACAGAGCTGTAGAGTCCCTTTTAGACTCTAGGGGGATGGTGAGTCCTGCTCGGTACCCTGCACCCTGACCCTCATCAGTCTTCAGGGCAGATACACACATTATCCCAAACACCATGAGAAGCTCTGAGAGGGATGCCAGCAGAGCTTGGCTGTGGTTGGCAGCTAACTAAGCTAGAGATGCACCACTGAAGGGGAGGTCCTTCTCCTCCCCATGCCACCTTGGAATTCAGCTTGCACCATCACTGCCAGTACAAACCACTGGCAAGCTGACTGAGTGAGATAACAAAGAAAACACTAACAGAACACTTTCACAGTGATGGATTCTGTGGCTGCTGAGCTCTCAGAAGGAGCCTACCATGGTCTTGTGGGAAGTGCCAGTTGCTGCACGTGAGCTGGGGCAGCAGTAGCAACCAGAAGTGGACTGTGGAGGTGAGATTTCTCTCTTAGCCACAGTAAACAGTTATTCAATGTGCTCAGTTACACCCCCAAACTGTGCAGTAACCACTTGCTGTCCAAGAGTTCTTCTCTTGTAAGCTATTATCGCTGATTTTCTCAGTGGTATCCATTTGCCTTCTCTTTATTGAATGCACACGATATCTATTTTCTGAGGATTTACTGGACTGGGAATCACTTGTCAGGGTTAAACCTGTCTGATCTGGGTGTTTGACCCTGTTCAATGCTTCTCTTGTTAATAAAAAACTTATGACTTCTGTGCTATAAATATATGAGTTGAATTCAAGGGTTAATTATTCCCATTGACATTGAACAAATACAAAAACAAGTCTGATTTCTGGATGTAGTCTAAGGTGTTTTTAAAAAGTAGTAAGATGGAGCTACTAACAAGTATTTCAAACCTTCTTGAGTCAGTGTCACTAAGAAAACACCCACAGGCACCCAAAGTGCAAATCAAACACACACGTCAAATTTTGAAAGCATAAGATCTGTACTTAAAGAAGGGAGGATCAGAGCACAACATAATACATGGCACTGAACCTGCAGAAAACATTAAATGAGGGATGGCTGGTTTTTCTGTCAGGATGTTTAAAGCATGACTTAAAATTCTGAATCAATGATGCATTCTTTTTTCCAAAGGGAGGGGACAAGACATAAGAGCAATCTTACCATTCTTGTCTGCTCTTCTTAATATCTAAATAAAAAGCGAGACAGAGAGAACATAATCAATTTTTATTTTTTCTTGTATGGGTTAAAAACAAACAATGCTCTTTATAGTGCACATTTATAGTTTGCGCTTTACATCACATTTTCACAAAGCTGCATAAAATTTTAAAGTTCTTAATGTGTCTCCATCCTTCCCTCAGAGCTTTTTTGAGCTCCTCCTTTGCTGTGTGCACTAAAACCCAAGACCATAACAAGAACCAGCTTTATTTTCTAGATTTTTTTATGGATTATAAGGATGATGTTCAGGCCCAAAGCCTGAGACTGTATGGCTTCTATGGTACTGGATTCAGGGTTGAGAGAAGGGGCCTAGAGAAGCAGAGCAAGAGTGATGGCTGGGAGGATGTGCTGAGCACCTGAGATGGTGAGAAAGACTCGTGGTTTATGTAGGTGGAGGAAGCAAAGGGTAAGTCAGGAGAGGAGCTGGGTGGCATGAAGGGATCAGACTTGGTGTCACAGGCTGCTTCAGCAATGGGGAGTCATCCAGGCAATGCTGCAACAAATGTAGGAAAGGGAAGAAAGCAAATCTTCCAAATACAGTTTCTATTGCTGCTGTGAATATCCAGTAAAGTGTTTCGAAATGGGCACATATATTTTTGAGATCTGACAGCAATGGAAACATTCTCTGGTTTATTAAAATGTTAGTAGCATTTAAACAGCTTCTCCAGCACATGCCACAACTGCTCTGCTCCTAGGGGTGAAACCAGATAAGATGGATCCAAGTGCCAAGCTCTGTTGGAGCATCTTCATGACTTTTCTGTAGGGTGGGGTTGGCAGGGAACCAACAGAGTTGTGACCCACATCCAGGACTTCACAGATGGTCTCTAAGCAGAACTTTGCATTGGACCAAGTTTACAGCACATGAAGCATGAAATATACTTAACAAGATGACAATTTCCCTCCCTATTTAAATAAATCATACTCCAAATTTTCAGTATAAGGATTGGATTTTTGAAGGGCTGTGGCAGTGGAGTTTCAATCAAATTGAAATGTCCCATAAATATGGGTCAAGAGTGGCAAAAGTTTCTGCATAAGTAGTTTTAAAATTTTGATTTTAAAATTATTTTATGTATTTATTATTTTTATTATTTATTATTTAAAGTTTGTATTACTTTGTTTTAATTCATTACACCATCACCACCCCCCAAACCAGGAAATATTAAAATCCTTTAGACACTTGAGAGGGACTCTGACAAAAGACCAGGGAGGAGGTTGCTTTAGCAATCATATATCACTCTCATTAGGTCTCCCTCTCTGGAGAGAGATTATTTGTAAGAGCGTGTAGTGACAGGACAATGGGGAATGGCTTCAAACTGAAAGAGAGTAGGTTTAGATTAGATGTTAGGAAAAAAATCTTTACTGTATGGGTGCTGAGGCACTGGTACAGGTGGCCCAGGGAGGCTGTGGATGGCAGTGTTCAAGGCCAGGTTGGAGGAAGCTCTGAGCAACATGTTCTAGTGGAAGGTGTCCCTGCCCATGGCAGGGTGTTTGAACTAGATGATCTTTAAGGTCCTGTCCAACCCAAGCCATTTTATTATTCTAAAATTCTATTCCCCAGTGGGATCAGGACCTCAGTGCCTGCCCTTTCTGTGCAGCCTTACAACAAACCTCTTGCTGCCTGGTAATTTAAAGGGAAGTTTTTATATAGGTGGGGGTACTTCACTGAGGGGTAATCACACACCTACAACCCCCAAATATCTAAAATATCTGTGAGATGAACGTACTCACTGCAGGCAGGGCCCCAGGGTCCAGTCCCCTGCTTTGAAGCAGGCAGACATGGTTTGAATCTAAGGTTTTCCTCCAGATATAAGAGGAGAAACACAGAAACAGCCTCCCTCCCTCCTATTCACAGGTTTGTTCCTATAAATATGAACCTGATGCTGGTTTAAGAAAATGCTGAAAATGAAACAATTTTATTTTGAATTTTTTTTTTTACTCTAGTAAAATAAAAAATTTTCAGTTTATCAGATAATCTGACCATGTGCAGTTTCCTAACCCAGTGTGCTGAGTTAAACTGGGGAGTTGGCTCCATTTAATGTTTTTTAGCTCTTTCCTGGCAACTTAGAGTTCTCTTCTGTTTTTGTGATCTATGACTGTAATTCTCCTGTTTCTCTTATAAGTGGTATCTCTGAGACAAAAAAAAAAAAAAATCTGCATTTTCAGTATACACTTGAATTGAAATAGAATAGAATTCAACAAAAATTCTTATTTAAATGATTTCTTATGGAAGCTAGAGCAATCAGGAGATGAGCAGATGAGGGTTGCTCGAAATAATTTGGGGCAGGTTGGGTTAGTTAAAGTGGGTACATTAGAGAAAACATCTAGATAAAGAGTCCTTTAACACAGAATATACCATTTCCAGCTGATATTGTGGAATAATGCCAATACAGGAGCTGCTCTGAAGCAGATCAGAGTTGGTAGTAGAGCTGGTCTCAAGATTTGTAGGTCTCACCAAGGTCAGGGGATTCTTTGAAAATCTTTGGGTGGGAGTTTGGCTTTTACCAGGATTTGCCTTGGAATAAAGAAATGCTCTGTGCTGTGCAAGTTTAGACAAAAAAACTTTACAGCTGCATCCTGCGAGATGCTGAGCCCTTGGTGAGAGTCCAGCACAGCACCCCTGGGGAGTTGCATGACCAGATGCACATCAAGGCACATCCCTGGGCTCACCCTCAAAGGGCCGAGGGGCTCAGGATTCTCTGCACATTGATCTCGGGCACCTCAAATTCATCAGGGTCTAATGGGATCGGAAGAGCCTGCACGGTTTGTGAAAAAACCCCACAACTTTTATAGGGTGAGAAATTGCAGTGAAAAGCGCCTCCCCTCCCCCATCCCAATTAAAACGATACAATTTGAAGCAACTTATTTGGAAAGGTGACTTTTCACCCAGAACTTCTCCTAGCCACCCCCAAACACTAACCTGCTTCCCTCAAACAAGCAGCCATTAGAAGCAAAAGGGGAAGGGGAAAGGAAAAGGGAAAGGGGAAAAGGAAGGGATAAGGACGGGGAAAGGGGAAAGAGCCACAGTCTCACTGGGCTTCAGCCCCTTCCACAGAGGGAGGAGATAACAGCTCAAGAAAAAAAATAAAGGAAGAAGAAAAGAGGAAATAAAAGGGGAAAAAAAGAAGGATGGAGAGAAAAAAAGACAAGAGAAAAAGGCAAAACATAACAAACCACGTGCCCCCTCCCCGGACGCTCGCAGGTGCCCTGTGCGGAAGCACGCGTTCCGTGCCGGGGTGCCGCGTACTCACATCGCGGAAGATGCGCAGCCCCGCTCCCGGTTCCGCCGCCATCCGCCCGCCTGAAGCACCGCCCGCAGCGCCTGCCCGGGGCCGGGGCTCCTCCGGGGGCCGAGCCGCCCCGCCTGCCCCCGGGAACCCGCCCCAGGAAGGGCAGGAGCAGGGGCGGCCGCGGCTGCTGCTCCCTGCGCGGGGGCGGCAGGGACACACACCCTGTTGCATCCCTAAAGCGTGCTCGTGGCGACACTCGCTTTCTCTCCGTGAAAGAAACTTGGGTCTCGCAGGCTGTCAGGCCACGTTTGCACCGTCGGTTTGTCTGCCTTCCCCTTCGGCACGGTCACGTTTGGGGAGGTCTTTCTCAAGAAAGCCACACGACCCCAGAGCGAAGGGCTGATGGGGCGGCTCTGCGCTTCCACGCTGCGGTGCGGGGACCGCCGGCAGCTGCGCTCTGCAAAAGCCATCGGGCTGGAGAGTAAGATGCTTGAATATAACATATCCCTCCAAGTGGCCCGGCCAAAAATCGAGGGCAGAACTGGTGTTCCTGCAAGGGAGCAAGCTGTGGGATGGGGCAGGACCGGGCTCGGCGGGGTGAGGGCAGGAGAGGAAAAGGGTTTTGGGGTGAGGGAGAGGGAAAGCAGTTCTGGGGGGAACCCACTCCATGTTATTTCAGACCCGTGCCAAGAAGTTATTGCACGGACATGGTGTAACAGGGGCTTTTACTTTGTGCTCCCACCACACACTCCAAGCAGGTGGCATTGCAATTATGCATCATATAATACAATGGTGTTATATATTACATACTACATTTATTGACTACTGTGTATGATACTATGCCTCTTAACAAATATTAGAGTGAAGTTTTTGTTTTAAAACACCTTCATGGATGAAAAGCCTCAGCCGTGGTGTGACTTGGGAGTTCTGCTTCTCTCACCTCCCTTTCCACATTTCAGAGGGAAACCTGAGAGAGGGGGGAGAGAATTGCCCAATTGCAAAGACAAGGCATTTCACAGGGTGAGCAATTTTTATGTCAAGTCATAAAGATGGCTTGAAAAAGAGATGGAAAGATCATCTCAGGCTATTTTTGCTTTTTAATAATACTGAACGGCTTTTATTTAATCTGATTTTTATGATGGAACTATGGGAATATATTTTTTTACAGAGAGACAAAAGAAGAAAAAATTTCAAAGATTGTCTCAAGAGCCAGGAGGGTGAGTGGAAATAAGAAAAAGTTTCTTTAGACTATAGAGGGGCTTATTTTTGTTAACTTTTATAACAACAACATGAATCATTTACATGTTGATCTTTTTTGACTAATTTCTATCTCAAAATAAAACGACTTTTGATGAAGAACCAGTACCTTTCCCTTTTGATTGGCCTTAACATTCACTAAGAATATTTTGTTTGGCTAGAGAAATCTTCCTTCAAAATTGTAAGAAAAAAAACTGTGCCATCTTGGTATTTTTAGGGTAAAAATTAAACATAAGAATCAAAAATGTCTCATAGAACGTTTATTATATTAGGAATTGTGAGTAGAGTATATGTGAAACTT
Organism: Corvus cornix cornix; assembly: GCF_000738735.6. Classification (NCBI taxonomy): domain Eukaryota; kingdom Metazoa; phylum Chordata; class Aves; order Passeriformes; family Corvidae; genus Corvus; species Corvus cornix. Next base: position 128,950,298 of record NC_046333.1, on the reverse strand, counting down.
ACTGATTTTTATACCACTTTAATACTACCTGAAGTAATATCTCAATTTTAACACCACAAGCAGGACCAGAGCTCTGAATCTTACTAGGTCCCATATTCATCCAATGATCTCCCTCTGTCTCTGAGCAAGAAGATGTGAGGAGAGGGGAATGCAGCTGTGTGTGAGGGGAGGAGTGCCCTGTGGTGTGGGAGTACAGGTTCTGCCTCAATGGGAGGATGATGGCTTTGTGACCCGCCCAGGTGAGGTTAGCAAAGGTCAGCACTCAGTGACATGCTCCCCTCTGCAGCCACAGACCTGTGCTGCTCACCATCTGCCACAAGAAATAAAAGTTGTTCTGTGTGTGTCTGAGGATAAAACCTAAAAGAGCCTGCTTTTTTCCTTCCGTGTGTCAAATCTTTAAACTTTTATTTAGAAATCAGCAACTTTACCAGCATCTTGGCTCATGTGAAGTGAAGTGGTCAGCCAGTGTGTAATGATTTTGCCCTTTGATCTAGGAAAAACAAATGAAAGCTGGCAGCAAGAGCTACCTTCCACTTACTGTGCAATGGACTGTGATGTGCTACAAGAGCCATCGATGCAGAGATAGACAAACAGCAAAAGTTCCTTTTTACCAAGGAAATGCAAGCTGTCTAATCAAGTTACTAAACCACTCCATGATTCCACACTCTACGTGTGTGGCCTCTAACTGACAGGAAAAACACTTTGTAGTGCTTATGCCACAATATAACCTTTCCAGCAGAAGAGCAGTACTATTTGCACTTGGCTAAGGGAATGGATCTGCTTTATGGTCTTTTTTTTTCTTCACTGCAGGAGCTGACTGGTACGTATCCAAAGGGCTGAGTTAGCATTATACAGTCCCTCTCCATGAAGCTTTCAAAACCTGTTGTTTTGTCATGGTTTGAGCATCTGGTCTGGAGCTCTGTAGGCCAACCCCAAACCAGCCCCTGGTTTGGGTACTCAAATGCTGCCCCTGTAGTAGCTCCCTCATAACTTTTCTTGGTCATAAAGTAAAAACAGAGAAAATTCAGATTTAGTATGTTTGTGGCCATGGCTTGTAATATGAGCAGTAACAGAGGAAGCAAGAGGCCACCTTTATTTTCCCATCACTTTGTGTCTCACACATGGACTAATCTGACCCAAGTGACGACCCAGTATCTTTACAGCTTTGTGTTTCTAGGAATTGGACTCTGATGATGAAAAAGTGAGTCCTCCTCTATAACCATACGGTAACTGTGCCAGTGACAGCAAGGGTAGATGTAAAAATCCCAAAAGGAATGTTGATGTTCCTGGAAAACCATTAGGCCATCCACCTGTACCAGAGTGTGTGGCTACGTATAGTTCATCAGATGAAAATCACCTCAAGGTTCCCAGCTCTGGGAGTTCACTTTACCCTCATTGTGATCCCTCCTGGGACAAGGCCTGAGTCTGCTCCCATGCCTTTCCTGCCCTCCTCCTTTCCCTCTGGTCCCATATCCACTTGGTGGTGGAAAGGAAAGCAAGACACAGGCCATACTGGAGCCACAGGGCAGTTCAATGGCAAGCCAGTGTAGACAACAGGGATGAACAACAGCAGGTGTGTGGGAGACAGAGGAGTAGAAACTCCTGCAATTAAAGGAGGCTTTGATTTACAACCCTGGAAGAGACTAGGTCTGGCTTAATTGACAGAGATTTATAGATCTTAAGCAAAAGGATTACAAGGTTGTGTTCCTATAATTATAAGTAAAATTGTACACTGGGTGTTCTGGTGGAGGGTTTTAAATTATAGTAGTGTGATTTTATATAGTTTAAGTTAAGAATGTAGATGGTATAAGAGAGACATCTGTGTGTACATGACATGAGAAGTTATTGGTCAAGACACGGCTGCATTGCAGTGAGAAGTGCCACAGGTGATAGGTCATTAATCTAAAACAAAGTGTTGTTTTAAGTATCTATTGGATTAGAAAGTTATAAATTACGATGTAACCCTAAATCTTGTGACTAGTCGCCATTACTCAGAGGTGTTGTGAAATCTCATGCCTCGACTGATGCGTTTGTTATTTTAAACAATAAATTCGTGTAGTTGCATAGTCCCATCCCTGAAAGTGATTTCCTCCGACACGTGAAAGCGCGGGAAATTTGACAAGGTGAGCCTGAATGCAGTCTGCATGTGTTGGACATTTTTCCTAAATCACTAGGAAAATAAGTGCAAAGCAGTTGTGAGAGACTGAAATGTTAGTGGTTAATGACTCAAAACAATTGGCCATTTGTGGAGGCAGCAGGGTGCTTTATTGAGGCCGGGTTTGCACCCCCTGGCCGAGGAGGAGGAGGGAGTGTAAAGAGGCATCCAGCAGAGACTATGGCTCATGTTGAGAGAAAGCCTGCTGTGAGACTGGATGGATAAGGCAGATATCTATTTATAAGGTCTAAGAAAAAGAATAAAGGAAAAGATCAAAGCATAAGGGTCAGAAGCAAAACAATGTGAAAGCACAGTGAAAATTTTGTACTTTTAGTCTTTGTATTTGCAACATTCCCAGGAAAAAAGGTAGAAGAAAACTGCTATTGTTTGTCTACAGCTAAAATGATTTCATAATGTCCTTGTTCTGGCCAGGACAGGGTTAATTTTTTGCAGTCGCTGGGAGGGGGACATGGCTAGGGCACGGAAGTTATTCTAAACCACCTCATGTCATTGCTGGGGGCAGGAGAAAGGGACACTCATCCAGGGAGAAGGGATTCCTTCCGAGAAAACACGGTGTTTTCTATTATTGGGGTTTTTTTTCCCCATGTGAATCACTTCTTTTCTTATACCCTCTGTCATTAGTATTGTTGCTGTTACCGTTCATTTTTCTTATTTCTTTTTCCAGTAACAACTTCTTAACCCGTGATTTTTGCCTTTTGGGCCTCCAATTCTCAATGTCATCCCACTGAATCAGGAAGGGGAAAGGGGAGCAGGTGTGGAGTTTTGGAGAGTCTCGGAGGGGTCACTAAACTGCAAAGTACCATTCCTAAACCATGACACATATTTAATTTGGATTAAACCCAGAGAGTTTCAGTTCACAGTGCCTGTGAGGCTCAGATACAAGCAATGGTCCTGAGCAGTCCATATACCCCTGCTCCGTTCCCCCTAAGAGGGGGGATCATTTGTACTGCAAAGCTTTAGTCACCAACTGTTTATCAAACCTGGGAGAAGAGTTTCCCACACAGCTGAAGATGGGGAAGACTCTCCCCCAAAGAGTTAATTCCAGTCTTAAGGGAATTAAGGGCTCTGTCTATAAGGGCTCAGAAGGGGCTATTAGCCACAGAGTACTTTTAGGAGTTTGGTTTATTTATTCAAAGGCTTGAGGCTTGTTGGAGTGTGTAAATAACTACAGTTTCTTCCATGACTATGTGCCCTGCTGCCAATGGCAACCTATACATAACATATTTTGTTACTGTGACTGCCACTAAGAAAAAGGCCAAAGGCCTTGTGCCTCACACCTGGGCCAGAAATGAGCACACAGACACATATAATAGACAGTACAATCTGGGACAGTGTCTGAGACCTGTGACATGGAGTCAGGGGTTTGACTTTGGCAAAGCTTCAGCGCCTTGGCTCTGCTTTAGGTGGCCAAATATTTTTCTAGGTGTAGGCCATTGTCCTTTCTATTCATCTGGGATTTAATTACATGAATCCAATAAAAAGATCATGGAACTGGGAAGAGTATCTCAAACTCATTTCTGTAGCTGGATTTGAGAATTTTTTTAAAAGAAAAATTGTATTATTCCAATGGGTTAGTGAAATGAAGAATTTTCTCTCCACCTTTCCCAGGCTGATTCTCAGATATACATCTCCCATGAAACAGTACCTCATGGGATTATTCCAGCTCTTTTCTTTGCTTTTCAGTTTGAAAGTCCCTGGCAGTTGTTGAAATTCTGCTGTCTGAAACGACCTCCTGGCTTACACCAATTCAGTGATTTCATCTCTTGCAGCCTTGTTGATGGCTCAGAATCTGCAGACAAAACCCTCTCCCCAGTTGGGCAATGCTCACAGCCTCATGGAACATCTCCTGGTACTTCTTACCTCAAGGAAAGCCAAGGGCTCTTCAAGGCCTTTTTGGCTGATGTTTTCATCATATTGCTACAACTGTAGATGAGACTCTGTTTTGCTTTCTGCAGATCTTTGGGGGGAACTGAATTCTTGCAGAAAGAGCAAATTAGGGCACCATCTATTTTAAAAAAGTCTGTAGCAATTTTATATGGCCAGAGAATTCAGTGCCAAGCACTGTCTGCTCTCCAGCTGTTATCATGTCCAGCCCTAGGCTAAGGAGAATAATGCAAAGGAATGTAAAAAAAAGGAGGGACAGATGTGATTTTATCTGTTATTGATTTTAACAATAATTAATACAATTAATAATTCAATATTTAATATAAGAATTAATAGATGCCTACTTGAAATAAAGAATCATTTCTGCTAATTGACAGAACTAAAAGCCTCAATCCAAACAGAGCATAGCTTTGGAGAAATTTCTATCCAAATTTCTATCCAACCCTGTACGAGAAACTAAAATAATTTCTGGGAACGAATGTCAAAGTTTTGGCCTGCTTCTGAACATTGTGCTTCTTTGGAGAAATTCTGCCTAAAATACTCCCAGAGAACTTCTGCTTACAGATGGGATTTGAGATTGAGACTAGCAGTAAGTGATTTGGACAGATATATCCCACTAATGCTGCTGTTATCCTGGTGCCAGACCTGTGGGGGCTGGTTCAATGCCCCAGTGCTACTCCAACCCGAAGACAACCAGTTTAAATTCCTGGCCATATTCTGTAGGGTCCTAGACAAAGAACTTAGTAGCACTGGTATGCCTAGAAGCCCCTGGATCCACAAATTATCTGCAAACTTGCTAAGTGCACCCTGTCCCATCATCCTTGTCATTAATGAAGACGTTATGCAGTACTGGTCCCAGTATCGGTCCCTGTGCTGCACCACTTAGTGACTGGCCTCCAGCTGGCCTGGAGAGGCTGAAAGAGCTGTGACTGTCCAGCCTGGAGAAGAGAAGGCTCATCAGTGCATTTTCCTATAAAGATAGGGACAGGAAAACGAAATTCTACAGATATGCATATGATTTCTGAATATGGTCACTCACTGCAACACAAACAGGGAACTGAAAACAAGATTTTAGGATGTGTATGCTCTACAAAAGCCAAAACACAATCATCAAAGGATGCAATAAAACAAAGGGACATTTTATGTATTTTACTGTGAGAGGTTTTGCCTTCAGAGACTGATTGTACAAATCACTTTAAAATCAATGGGAATTGCAAGATTGAGTTTTCTACATGGGGTATGTATACTCTCAGAAAATTTAAAGACTCTTTATTACCCTCAATTTAAAAAATAAACAGACAGTTTATACATTTTCTTGATCTGTTTCCATGCTGAGTTATATCAATAAAAGCAAAAGAATGATTGTATTCTTTGGTGCCAATCTGTTGAGCTCTGGAGCAATGCTACTTGGTGTGAGTACAGGATCTAACAGTATGAGATAAGAAGTTTACTCTTTTCATTTCAGTTACCATGAGAGCTGTGGGAATGAATCACCATTTCTTCTCTCCTTTTTTCCCTTTCCCTTTCCCATTTCTTTTTCAGTTTCTTTTCATTTTTCTTTTCCTTTTTCCATTTCCTTGTCCTCTTCCACTTCCTTTTCTTCTTTTTCCTACAGAGCTCTAAGTGTGGACTCCTTCTCTGGGAAAGATTTTAATCTGAAGAATGAGTCCCCCCATGATTACAGGCTTCCTGAAACTGCATTCTACATTTGAAGAATTGAGTCCTGAAGCAGGTACTATACTACAGTGGGTGATAATGAGAGAAGTATGGAAAGAATTAGAGGAGGAAGAACATTATGTATTCAAATCCCTCAGGCTGCTTTGAAAATTGTATCCATGATTATTAGTGAATGTCAGTGACTTAAATTCTTACTTACTAGGATAGTCCTTATAAATATTACCCCAGGCATAGCAAGGATAGTCACAGGCATTTCCTAGTTACTTACGTAAGGAAGGCTGTCAACTCAAATAAAAAATTGTTAATTAAAGTTTCAGATCTCATTAAAAAAAATACAGTTCTGTGAGTCTCCTCACTGTCCAAGTCAGAGAACAGTTTTCCTAGATGAAGTGTAGCAAATTTGGAAAAGTCAGTTTTTCATTTGAATGCTAATCAGGAATAATTTTGATTTTCTACAGACCTGAATAATGAAGTTATTATTTTCCTTCTTTTTGGATATAGATTAGATGACTAGATCTAGATATTTCTGGTGGACATATATCAGTATTTAGATGACTTTATGTTTATATTTTGATTATTATGCCATTAAGTGGCCTCCCCAAATCCCTGACATCTGTGACAATTATTGACAAACATGGCAGCACATAAGTAGATAGAAAGTAAATATTTTTATTGCAGACATTCCTAGAAATATTAATCATGGAATATCAGTCTGTTTTGCTAGATGCTTAACAGCTGCAAGACAAATGGCAAAACTCACTGGTGAATTATATAAATCTTCTAATTTCTGTTTAAAAAATACATAATAGAGATATAATGAAATTCCTCCTCCCTGCATAGTTCTTGATATATGACTGCTTCTCTTTACCTCAAATAATGTCCTCAGTAGTTAAGGGATAATAAAAGCAAATATCCTGGAGACAGTATAGCTGCACCATCCAGTCCCTTGTGACATCCTTTCAGTGAATCTGAAACCTATAAATCCATATCACTAACTTTATTGTATCATGGAGTGCATTCATTGCCTTGTGGTTGGTTCATAAAAAGGCTATTTTCAAAAGGTCATTGGTATCTGACATCTAATTAGGGATTGTTCTCAAACTCTTTTGCTCTTCAAAGATTGAAAATTGTTGCAAATGGAATTGTCTGTAGGATAGACAGTGTTTGTTGGAATTAAAGAATTTTCCAGCTTAAAAAAAATATGCACTAGAAAGCTGTTCCATAATGATTGTACCATTTGACTGAAAAGAATCTAAAATCACAGGACTCTGTTAGATCTCAGAAAAAACTGATTACCTTGTTCAAAAGTAATTTCTGCTTTCAGTTATTTCATTCTAAATATATAAGCAGTTGTTAACTGTAAATAAAAGATTTCGGCATTGTTGTTGTTTATAGGCTCAGAGAACACTGTCCTTCAAGTAGAAATTAGAGTTTTTTCACCAAAATAAGATATTTTTCACTCCCCTCCAATGCCACATTGATTTTATACTCTACGTTGATTTTTATTTCTAATCTGTTCATGCTGGGCTGCCTTATGCCGTCCTATATAGCTACTACATCTGTGCCATCTTGTGGTCTGCACAAAGCTTGTAATGTTTTCTACTTTGGAAATTAATCAGAAGTGCAACAGCTTGTCATCAGCCACAGCCAAGGGGGGATGGCTCAAGTGGCACCCCCCTAAGCAGTGGTCCAATTGCTCTGTTAAGGAGAGGATGTCTCACAGACAGACACATGCCCAAAGCAAAGCTTCAAGTCTGCAGGCTACTGGTTCGGCAGGCACAGAGAGCAAAGCATGTCAGGATGCCATTGTGTTAATGTCCAGTGATCTTTTTGTCTTCAAATTGCAATCATTTCCTACCTGGAGTTTCAATAATTCATAGAAAAACTATATGTAAGCTTTTCTCTAAGGTCCTGCATTTTTTCCAACACAGAGAATTTATAACCAACCCTCCGCCATTGCAATCAGATTCACCTGTGGATTTGAATGTTGGCTGAAGTTCCTCATTGTGGGCTTGGTGCTCTTCTTGCCATTCTTTTTGTTCTTTGCTTTTAGGAGCAGGAGCAGATGGATCCAAAAAGGGCCAGATAGGTATGATTCCAAGTTCACTTATAACCCCAGAGCCAAGGAATTGCTTGTTCTGATGTAGGACTGCCCTTTTAATCCCAGCATTAACATACTGCTTTGAAAGCAGTGTATCCCATTGAGAGAAGAAGTGGTTTTACTTAACTGCCATGCAGTTTGGTATCCCTTTGGCTTCTATATGTCCAGCTGCAAACTAGAAATGCCTTTTGACTACACGTTTTGTTTTTCATGCTGCAGAATGGTGGTGTTCAAGGTGGTCCTTCCACATTCTTAGTAGCTGCTGTCCTAAAATTGCATATGCTTTTTCTTGCCTTTACTGGGAGACAACCCTGCTTCCTGGTAGTTATTTCCCCCCGTTTTCCAGCCCAAACATATTCATGGCCAGGTTATTTTCATGTCTTGCTGTGTCAGCTAAAAGTCCTTTTCCTTCCCAGAGGTTTTGTCTTGATAGCTTTACAGAGAATAATTGTTTCTTCCTTCAGCTTTGATTCTGCTGAGCTAATTAAGTTAAACTTTTTAGCGTTTCTCTCATTAAAAGAAGGTGTCAGTTAGTTCCCTCATCATGTCTGCTTCTGTGCACTGATACTCATTTGCTCCTCTTTTTCAAAGCAAGGAACAAGGGTTTTATGCCACCTTTCAGAAAGGGCTCACAAGGAAAACGTCATTACATATCCGTCCTCTTTTCTAAAATTAGTGCAGAATCACAGAATGTGTCAGGTGGGAAGGTACTACAGTGGGTCGCTGTCGGGGTCCCTTCCCCCCTGCCATGTAGCCCTGGGAGAGGGGCTCTGAGGGGAGGCACGGGGTCTCCCTGCCCCTGGTCAGCCTCGTTCCCCATTGGTTGTTTTGTGTTCCCCTGTGCGGGCAAGGACCCTCGGGTCCCGTGATTGAGCAGTTCCTCAGCATAGCCCCAGCCATGCGGCTGGAGAAATAAACATCTCTGAAACATCTATCAAGAATCGGTCCATATCTATTTCTTTTCCATGGGACTCCTGGTTTGATACATCATGTTACAGAATCCCCACTGTAACAAATGGTGGACTTGTGAGCAGAATGATCCCCGATCCCATAGCAACTGATGTGTGAGTAAACCCTAGAAACTTTGGATTCCTCTTCTTGTTTTTGTTTTGCTATTCCATATCTAAACTATGGAGGAACCTTGGAAAGACTCTTGGCTCTCAGAGCTGCATATGGACATTTATCTTAAACTTGAAAAGATTCTCGAACAACAATTTGTAAATTTTAGCTTAATTCAAGCTCAAAAGAAACTGAAACACTTCCTGGCATGGTTGTTTAAGAACTTTTTCTATGTTTCTTGGGATTTGATTCTTACCAAAGACTTTTGGAACACTGTTTGGACACAGTTAATTTCTGAGTCAAAATACATGCCGATGGAAGAATATTTTCGTGAATATTATTTAATTACCGAGACTGTTGAGCAACGTCAGCTGTGTCTTGGTGAAGGGAAGCCTGCCTCAGGGACTGTGCAGCCTCAGCCACGTGCACCGGGTGCTCTGCGAGAAGCAGCGAGGCAGTTCCCATGCACGGGGCAGAGCCACGCGAGCCGCAGCGTCGGCAGCAGAGCGAGGCGTGGTGGGAGCCCGCCCGGCCCTATGCAGTGCATGGTGGAGAGAGCCCCATGAACACCCGGCCGAGAGAAGTGGCAGCGCAGCTGAGAGCAGAAGCAGTGGAGCGCAGAGAGCTGAGCAGCCCGGCCTGGCCCCACGTGGCCCCGAATGCAATCCCGGGAAGAGCACGCAGCCACGAGCAGCCCCGACAATTCCAACACGGGAGAGAGCAAAAGCGAAAGAGAAAGCAAAAGCAGAGCGAGACAGAAAACAGCAGCCATTCGGAAAAAGGGAAAGATCACCGTAGCTAAGGTTTTAGGAATAGTAAAATGGTATAATGTTAAATAAAATTATGGTTTTACAACAAGATGTGACAACCAGTAAGACATATTCGTTCTTAGAACTGCTATTAAAAAGAATAACCCTGAAAAATGCATCCCAAGCTTGGGAGATGGAGAGGTGGTGGAATTCAAAATTGTACAAGGTAGAAAAGGGTTGCAGGCAGCGGAGGTCACTGGGCCTGGTGGTGTTCCTGTAAAAGGCAGTATATATGCTAAAAATCGTAGTCATGTTAGACAAAGTCTCCATTGTAGGCCCCCCCTACAGTCTCCCTTTCCTGGTCCCACCTTTCCCTTTTGCACTGTGTCCTATTACCCCCAGTTTATTCCTAATCCATTTTTCACCCCATGGCTTCCCTATACAATTCCCTTTCCCTACAATTCCTCTCCGATGCTGAGGGGGAGATGAAAAGGGGGAGGGAAGAAATTAAACCCTTTCCTGCATCAGTTTCACCACAAAGCATGCCCGGAGAGTCCTGTCTCCCTTCTGTCAGCCTTAAGATGTTCCAGAGAATCTGTTTGGACATTTAAAGACTCAGGAGGGTGGCTTGTTTTGTTTTGAAACTGTTCTTGTTATGTTTATCCAGTTGTTTTCAATGTTAAGTTTTAAATCTCTTTTGTTAAAAATAAACGGGTGAAATGTCGGGGTCCCTTCCCCCCTGCCATGTAGCCCTGGGAGAGGGGCCCTGGGGGGGAGACACGGGGTCTCCCTGCCCCTGCTCAGCCTCGTTCCCATTGGTTGTTTTGTGTTCCCCTGCGCGGGCAAGGACCCTCAGGTCCTGTGATTGCAGCAGTTCCTCGGCAGACCCCAGCCACGCGGCTGGAGAAATAAACATCTCTGAAACCTCTATCAAGAATCGGTCCATAGATATTTCTTTTCCACGGGTCTCCTTGTTTGATACATCGTGTTACAGAATCCCCACTGTAACAGGTCACCTGGTCCAACCTCCCTGCTCAAGCACATGGCACCAGATTGTGTCCAGATGGTTCTTGAATATCTCCATTAGGGAGATTCACAACCTCCCTGGACGATCTATTCCAGTGAAAGGTCACCTGCACAGTAAAGAATTTCTTCTTCATACTCAAGTGGAATTTCCTGTGCATCAGTTTCTGCCTTTTGCTTCTTGTCCAATTGCTTGGCACCACTGAGAAGAGCCTGGCTCCATCCTCTTGACAGCCTCCCTTCAGAGACTGTTAGACATTGATGAGGTCCCCTCTCAGTCGTCTCTTCTCAAGGCTGAACAGGCCTTTCCTCCTAAGTGAGGTGCTCCCATCCCCTCATCATCTTCATCCTCCGCTGGACCTGCTCCAGGAGCTCAGACAATACTTTCTAGGTGCTTTTGTTTCTTTGAAAATAAATCCCTGGTTTATCATCTCCCCAGATGATACACTCTCAGTCTGTAACACAAATCTCATTGCAAGTCCAAGGGGAAGGATCTTACAACATATTTGATGAAAGATCATTACACTGCTTTGACTCCATGCCCTAAAGTTCCCTAGATCCTCCTGAATGATACCACAGCCTTCTGCTTTGTCACATCATGCCAATATCAATTAAAAATAACATTTTAAAGTAGGGATGAAAGCTCTGTGTTGATTGTTTCTGCCCAGCACAGTAACCTATTTTCTTAATGAGTTGAAAGATGACCTGGCAGTGCTGTCAATTGGACTTGAGTCCGGAAGGTTTTGTGGTGTTAGTGCAGCCCTGAAAATTCTTCTGAAAGTGTCCATGCTCAAGGAAAGTAGGAGTCACCCCCTTCCCTGCACTTGCTAGGTACTGAAGCCCTCCCTGGAGCATACAGTTGCAGGCCAGGGGAGGATTTCCCCAGGAGGAAGGGAACTGCCCTGCAGCACTGGCTGGGTAACACAGCCCTCCCACGGGCTGGGTAACACAGCTCAGAGTCCAAGGCAGTATGGCATTCATTTGCTGTGCAGCCCTGGAGCACCTGGTCAGAAAATCCCTCAGGAATCTATGGAGTTGAAGGGGAAGGAACGGTGTAAGTGCTGTTACAGAAGATGACTAACCCACCACAAACCCACAAGAATCTCTACTACTAATTTCCTTCCAGTATAGCAATTTTCTTTTCAACAGAATCAGTTTGTCATCTGTCTTGTTCCAAACTTCATGCATTTTTCCATTTCTCTTATGAGTTCCTTTACCATTTATCTAGCAGATATGGTCCCAAGTGACAGCACATTAAATGTTTTCCTGAAGTTCAGATGGATGAGATCTGCATTTCCTATTCAAATCTCTCAGCACATCAAAGAAGCTTGGTCTGGCATGATCTACTATTGGTAAACATATGCTGCCTTTGATCTCATTTTCTATTAACTTCTGTGAGCCAAAATTATAAGAGATGTGCAGTGTTTCTAATTAGAAATCAGAGTTCCCATGAGTCTCATTTTTTATTTTTATTTTTGTTCCCTTCACAGTTGCTTATGTATTCATGAGTGGCAATGCAAGTGTAAATAAGTATACATATCATGTTCCTGAAAAGCGGGAGATTAACAGCTGAGGTTGCTGAACTCCATTAATCTACAGATCAGGTACAGCACAAGCTACAGCCTTAGGAAATGCTGCTGCTCTGGAGAAGTCAGGACAGGAATAGCTCATGCAGAGGGTCTAGAACTAGGGCTCTCCCCTGCCCAGCTGGGCAGCTTGGGCACAGCCACGGGCTGCCCTCCGGCCATAGGGGCAAGTGCTCTGCCTGCAGTGGGCCCTTCTATGGAGTCTCTGAATAGCACATGGCTCTAAGGTTTTTATTTTCAGTAGCTGACTTTTGTCTTAACTTTCACGGATCTGCTATTTTTCACTTCTCATCTGGTGCAATTTTGCTGTAAAAAGAATACAAAATCCAAAAGGTTTTCACCTTTTAGCTAAATGACCCAGGCTGCAGGCATGCTCTGGTCTCCCCTTTGAACAAAAAGCTGCCATGAGACAAATACTCCTCCTTTATTTTAGATTTTATTTTTCACATTATGGCCTAATACTATCTAGCCAAAGCTCTAGGTATTTTCTCCAGCCTCTCTGAATTAAAGTGCTAGAACAGTATATTTTCAGCAAATGTGCCTTCTGCTGGCTCTCAACCAGAATTAGTTGAATAGAATAATAATGTTTGAATAATCTTTCCAACTTCCCACATAAAAGTGTTTGCTCAGAACTAAACAAGTAAACCATCAAATATGTTTGTGAATAATGACTTGACAAAAGTTGTAAAACATTAAGATGACATTGACAAATACTCTACTTTAACATGTAAAAGGGACAGAAAATGTATGTTACTTTTTTAGAAAACAGAGTTTGTACATCTTTTATTTATATTTTGGAGAATAAACATGATGCTTATATTAATTTTAACTCATTTTGAACTTATCATATTTAAATAAAAATAAAAATTGTCATATGATGAAACAGCATGAAGGTGGTTTGAATAACATAACTTTTTTGTTTTATTTGCTTTGAAGTTGCCGCTGAGTTTCTGACATGGAACACATCAGAAATTCTGAATCTTGCCTAACAAGTCATTAAAACAAGAAATTTAAAGCTGTGCAAAGCTAGTCTCCTATTTCCCTCTGATGACATTCAGCAATTTTGTTTAGTCTTTAGAAAGCTGTGGTGCATGGAAAGACGTTTACCAGCCACATCAGGTTCATCTTATTTTCTTTCCCTCCATTTTGTATTTCAATTCCTACAATTCAAAGGGCGTGAACAGGTTAAATGAGCGCGGCAGAAATAAAATGCAAACATGTACAAACTCCATCTGCACAAAGAGCATTGCTCACACTAAGCCTTTCTCATGGATAAGAACTTGGGAATTAACAAGGGTTAGTAGTGTTTGCTGTATATTTGATTAAACCATGGAAGCTATTAACAGGACGATGACTTAAGATACCTACTAATGGGCTATCAATTTCTACAAACCACAAATTAAAGCGGGAAAAGTGCTTACAGAGAGAGAGACATGGGCAGTGTTTGCAGAAGCTGGCACAGTCTGTTGAACACTCCTGTCTGCTGAATAGCACTCTGTGTTTAACTGCAGCATCTTTAATAGCTCAAAGCTGTTAGCTCCTGATTTCATTTTTTCCGGTTGAAAGTGATTTATTTTCAGAAGCGATTACAAGGAGGGAGCTTTAATTTTGATGAATATAAGATGAAATCCTGTGATGGATACCATGCATAAAAAATTACAAATATGGCAGATTTAATAATCTCCCCATTTGTCTTTTCTCAGATCTTTGATTTGGCAATATGATTATTCTTAGGCAATTCCAGTTTCTTGACTGAGCGAGGTTTTAATGTCTGAAACCTTTGTAGAGATAAAAAAGTTTACAAAGATATGTAGCAGATGTATTTTTCCCCTTCTATTATTATTCTTGTAAATACTCACAGGAGCCCAGCTGATGTCTCTTTTATCTATAACAGACAAGATCCTCGTAGCCCCAGGGTCTTGGTCCACAGGAGTCTCTCCCTTCAGTTGCCTCTGCAGTCATGTTATTGCCATGCCAGCTTCCTTCCCACAAACCTTCTAGATTTGCACTTTGCAAAGCATTGGATGGTCCATCCTGGTTGTGGCTGTCCTGCCTATCTGCTCAGCAGACAGAAATGGAAAACAGGAGTTTGCCTGGGAGGTGGCATGCACTAGAGGAAAATCTGTGCTGAATTTAAGGATAGCTGGTGAATGACATATAAATTCTCCCTTCCTGTTTTGTAGCTCACACTCAAACAGTCTGCACTGCGCTCCCTGCTTCTTGCATGTGGCAATAAAATGTGTATTTATGGCAGAGTCCTTGACTCTCAGCATACCCTTAATTAACAGCTAAGATTTACCATCCTTTCTTGCTTTGTGTTGCCAACAATGAGGAACATAAGGCAGCTGAACGGTAAACAAAAATATTTATCAGGTGGATCTCACTTGAAAAGGAAGCAAGTTATGTGTAAGACAATTCAAAGACACTAAAGCAGCCCTTAGTAAAGGAGCATTACCACTGCCCGTTGCAGCCTGGGAATAACTCCTCTGCCAGCTCTGGACTGTCTAGAGTAAGGGCAAAGGTGCACCTGCAGAAGCCCCAGGACCTACTGGAGAGGCTGTAGCCAGATCTTACATGCCTCACCGACCTGCTGAGGTTCCCGAGCTGCACAGAGGGTATGCACCCTCTTCTTCTCTCCAGGACAAAGGGCATTTTTTGCTACACAGGTGACACATGCCCAGAATGTGCTGGTCTTTCCATTATAACCCCAGAGCACTTCAGCTGCTGCTGCTTCTCATGCTGTCCTTCAGGGGGAAAGCCACACTGCCTGTAGTGTGCACACTGCCTAATTACGTCTCCTTGCCAAAGGTCAGATTTTCATAGGTGTGCTCAGTAATAAAAGTCGGTAATCTCTGGCAATAAGCCTTGATTCTTGTATTGGTATTTGTTTTACAATTTTTTTCCCTGTCCTTCAGAACATTTGTTGCTTTAGAATGAACCAAAACCAGCCTGACAAATATTTGTCAGTGGTTACCTCTGACAGTTTCCCACCCACAAATCTTTTGCTTCAACTCCCTTTGGCCCTGCTGTGTCCTGCCTGTCCTGAAAGCTGAGCATTATTTCTTAGTTCTTTTCCTTGTGTTTGTGAAAATGGGCTTCCAGCTGAAGCAAATCTCCATCCACTTCAATTGCAAGAGCAGGCCGGGAAATTACACAACAGGTCTGCAATGCGATTCCATCCTCTCTCTAATTCCCTATTAACCTCAAGAGAACCATTAATATTTTTACCATGCTTCAAGTACATTCATTCTTTGGAAAGCTTTTTCTTGTTAATTGAGATGCTGTCTATGTATTTTTCAACTTCAGGCCTTACTCCTCCCTCCTAATTTTTTAGATAAGCTTCTTTTCCTAATCTACTCATTTCTCTCTGATCACCTCTTTAAAAGCAGAAGGGCCTCATTTAGCCAGCATTCACTTCTAACATGAAAAACTAGATTAAAGCTGGGGTGTGCTGTAAATTTATAGCATTTACCAGTATAGTTTGGTATCAATATTTAACAGTTTGACAATCTTCCATCTATAAAATGCCATATACATGCAGCTGTAATGTCTGTCTTGTAATACATTTTTGTTCTGAAAGATGGAGTAAGAGACTCACACCTAGAAACTGTGGTAGTGGTAGTGGTACAAGTGTCTGTCCAGCATTTGTATAACTGTGTCAGATGAACAGAGTATAGAAAACAAAGGATAAAGTTAAAAAGGTAAGAAATTTCCTGTAGGAAAATTTCTCATTTGGGAAATGAAGCTTCATTAAAAACTGAACTATCTGAAAAATGCATTGCTTTTCATGAAATTCTAGGATGAAAATAATTGAAAAGCATTTTAACAATGTCAGTGTGATTAATTTGGATCCTTTTCAGAATAAATTGTTTCATGATTGAAACTCAAACCTCTTTACTAGTTAATTATCTTAGGGTAATGCATTTCAAATTTCCTGAAACAGCATCTCCTCTAGAAACTGTCTCTTAAGAAACTATAAAATGTTGATTTTGTTCCCATTCAGAACGAGCAAAACTTTCAAGGAGTCAGAACTTCCCTACAAATTCTAATTGGAATGATGTTATAACAAAGGTAATTTGAGAGTCTCAGTGGATACAATAGTAATATTTAGAAATTAATTCCAAGGATTATGAATTAGTACCTACATACTTCCATCACTTCTGCCTAAGTAAAATTTTGTGGGAAAGGTAATATGTTTTTTGTTCTGTGTCTTTCTGGAAGAAAACCAAGTGCTCTTGATCTCTCTCTCTCTTGCTGATGTCTTAACACTGATGTCAGTCTAGATCCATAGTGTTGTAAACGATGACTGAACCTGACTGTGTTGTCTTATGTTTAATGTTGGTGACCTTCAGGACACCTCACAGAAATGTGCTGGTGTAAAATGGTAAATATGTACCACTGGAAGACATTACTGGGACATACATCAGGGCTAGTTGGTTCATTATTAATCTTACAACCCACGAGTCACTTCTGTCATGTATACTGCCACCAGTCAAAACTTCTGCACCTGGCAATCTGCTGATTCTGGGAACTTTACTAGTAGGTCATGGGACAGAGTAAAACACTGGCTAGTTCTGCTGCCTATACAGTTTTAACAAATGAGGTTAAAGCTCTGCTTTGTTTCCAAAATAAGCAAATTCAAGCAAACCTATAGAGAAGAAGGGTATGATTAGTTGCTGATGATACTTGCACAAAATTCAGTTGGGTTAGCACATCTCCATTTACACTACAGCCATAGGTTTAGACAATCACCTAATTATCAAGATGGTAACTATTCATTATCATTATATATCAGTTAATTGTATTAGTGGGAACTGAGTTCTCCCTCTTACTGGAGATTTTCTCTCTCCTTAACTCAGTGACCCTTTCCTTTTGCTCACTTTCCTGAGTAATGTAACTCCCATGAGGAAACAACAGTATAATAGAGAGTACTGCCTAGTGAAATTTTCCTAAGATGGCTGAATGATTTGGCAGCTGCACTGGTTTCAGTCAGACTTATAGGTCTAAATGCAAGTCTTTGCTTTGGTTTTGTACTTCAGAAATAGCAATCAGAGGTATCCTTGGTGCCTATGAAATGGTTTCCATAAATAAACTCTTTCTTCTCCTTTCCTTTTCTTCCTTCCCCCTTCCTTCCCAGGTTCCACTGACAAGTCCTTTGTCTAACTATAAGATACATATTAATCTAACTAGTACTGATTAACATGTCCATCTTTAGTTTGAAGGATGAAAGTGGTTCTTGATTGGACAAGGGAACATGAAGAAAGATCATTACATACAGAAGACAAGTCTGAGGTTGAGACTGGGAGAACTTCTACACCCAGATACAAAAAGGGCTGCATATGCTGGTTTGGAAAAGTTAGCTTCAGAACTAGAGGGATGGAATTTCAATTCATCAGCAAAACCCCTTGGAGTTTAGTCATTGCATTTTTGAAATACTGAAATTTAGCAGAGGATGAATTTGGCAGCTGTAGAAACTTAAAAGAAAATAACAAAAGAATTTATACTTCCTTGTTGTACAGACAATTTCGCCATCAAAGCAGGCAAGAGATTTTTATTCCTCTCTTCACTTTGCTTTTGTGTGTATCTTGCAGGAACTACAGTTTATAGTCTCTTAAACTGTCCATCAACACTGAAAAAACCCATGGATTGGATGGTTTGGCAGAGGTTTTGAAAAAAAAAGCATGAGTGGAAAGGCATTTGATGCACATTTGCTAGCATAGCAGTGAATATGAACAGAACTATGCATGGAAACATCTTCTGTGAGCAGGGAAACATCATTAAGACACTCGATTTCCCTTAGGACTACATACTTAATCAGGGGCAAAATTACAGAAATATTCATTTTCTCCCTTGCTAAGGATATGACCAGGGTGCAGCCATCCTCACCTTTTGGCACTTCTGTGAGACCTGTTCTTCCCATCATTTTTGACTGAGCAGCTCCTGAAGTCTCTCATGTTTGTGGGCCAGAAATTCTGATCTCTTGTAGACTTCAGGTGTACTTAGAAATTATAAACACATTGCTGAGTATTCTGAGTATTTCCCGATAGAGAAAAGCCTACTCTCTTGTCTTTTTCTCCGTGGCTTCCCTTTCCAATGCTCTCTAGCACAAAGAATAAAGCTTAATAATTTATTTTTGGCTAGCAGCAAAGGGAACATTCCAGGTGCTGAATAACCTGAACTAATCAGATTATTTTAAATATAAATGGCAAGAGAATCTAGATAAACACAAGCACTTCTTTTATTGGATGGCTGTATTTGCACTGCTCTTTCTCTTAGGCTCTCCAGCTCTAAGTATTCCTGTTGCCTTTCCCTTCAGTCCCTGGCCCTAAAGCTGGCTGTGTAAGGCTACACAGCCTATACAAAGCTATAATTCTGCTAAATTACAGCTACTTAGAGTGGGTAAACTTTCTAAGAAGTATCTGGAGAGGGGCAAAAGACTGATAGTTTTTATCAAGGTCTCGCTCATGACTATGTCTGCTCACCATGGCCAAAATCTCTCTGGATAATGCAATTAGAGTTGCTAATTCCTGACGTTTTTCCCAAGAGGGAATGTGGCCTAATTCAGGAACTGATGGAGCTCCACCCGCAGAGCCAAGTGGGAGGGAGTCTCACCTGCTGCAGTGTGTGCATCCATCCAACAGCATGACTGAAACCAGCACAGAGCTGGTCCCTGCCGGGTCCTGCAGTGCAGGGTCCTGTAATCTGTTCAATTTACACTTCTTTCTCTGGAGTTATTAGCATTTTCCTTCTCCTGAGCGAAAGGAAATCACAATGGACATCTTTTCAGTCTCAGAAGAGACTCCCACTCCCACGTTGCTGGGCTGTAGGAGTTCCATAAAGGATGAGTATTTGACAGGATCCTGGGCTCATATTGTATACAATACAGCTAAAACCAACAGTTTATCCTAAAGGGCAAAGATTAATAATATGCTTTCTGGGAAAATCTGATTGTCATGCTGGTATTCTGAACATGAGATGAGGACAGACAATATACATTATTGTGGGGTCATGATGGCCCTAAGCAGATTAGTTTCACTTTAAATCTCTTCTAAAAGATACATGGCATCTTTAGATTCACTGCCCTGTAACATTTTTAAAGGAGCCTTACTGCATGCTGAAGAGAGCTGCCAAAGAGATGGCCTTCAAATGTATCTTTTGATTTTTGTCCAATTGTTAAACAAGTGTTCTTCCAGGAGCTGGCCTGTGTTGGCTACCTAATAAATGCTCAGGAAATAAAAAAAAAGAGAAGAAGAATTTCCTGTTTTATTTTTAACCCTTCTCATTCCTTAAATAAAACCTAAATGATGATACAGTCCTTATTTTCTTTATTTTTTCTTTTTTATTTTATTTTTTGGTTACATAGGCTGAAAAGTGATGCCTGAAGTAAGCACCAGGAATAATCCCTTTGCTGCAGCTCCCCTTTTCTGAGGCTGCATAAGCAGGCTCTCTCGCACATACTAATTTTGGTCTCCTCTGCACTTAAACAGGACTGTTTAGTTCAGTTCAGAAGCCTGATGAGATTATTTCCTTTATAGGGGGCTCTTCTGTCTTAGAGTCATGTTCATTCTTTTAATTTTGATTTGTGTTGCTGCAGAAATATAGGAAATAAAAGATAACCACTGTGGTAGCAACACTAGCTGTGCTAGTACAGTGTATGTTTAAATTTAATTCAAAAAAATATGAAAATGGAGAATCATGTTTATGTGATAATCTGTATCTTAAAGGATAGGACTTAATGCAGTACTGGCCATATATGTCAGCAATGAGGAAGAGTCAGAAAGTCTACCCGTGTCCTGAGTTCCTCTAAAAGCAAAGGTCTGCTAGAAACAGGCTGGTTGGCTTCCCTCAATGTGGCTTTCTCCTGACGCTCATGCCTCTCCTCTCCTCTCCTCTCCTCTCCTCTCCTCTCCTCTCCTCTCCTCTCCTCTCCTCTCCTCTCTCTCCTCTCCTCTCCTCTCCTTCTCTCCTCTCCTCTCCTCCTCTCTCTCTCCTCCTCTCCTCTTCCTCTCCTCTCCTCTCCTCTCCTCTCCTTCCTCTCCTCTCCTCTCCTTCTCTCCTCTCCTCTCCTCTCCTCCTCTCCTCTCCTCTCCTCTCCTCTCTCTCCTTCCTCTCCTTCTCTCTCCTCTCCCTCCTCTCCTCCTTCCTCTCCTCTCCTCTCCTCTCCTCTCCTCTCCTCTCCTCTCCTCTCCTCTCCTCTCTCTCCTCTCCTCTCCTCTCCTCTCCTCTCCTCTCCTCTCCTCTCTCTCCTCTCTCTCCTCTCCTCTCCTCTCCTCTCCTCTCCTCTCCTCTCCTCTCCTCCTCTCCTCTCCTCAGTGAATCAGCTCATCCACTCATCTTCACCTCCCTGCAATTTCCCAAGGAGGTTAGAAACAGCAAATTGCTGTAATGTTAAGCAATAAACCCCAACATTGTTATGACTTGGCTGTTGCATATTTTTCTGTAGTGGATACCAATAAAATAGAAAGAGCTCCCTTGAGCAGCACATGTAAGAAGCTGGAATGCTTTTAAGAGTGACAGGTTAGAAGAGGTCCAGTACTCTCTAAAATTATCTCCTTGTGGAAATCCTAAGTAATTCTTCATAATTAGAAACTTTGTAATTGGATGCAACAGAGTTACAACCACCTTATCACCTCTGTTGTTGAAGCAGCCTCCTGTTACACTGAAGGCTAAGTAGGCCTGACTGCTTCTGTCTCCCTATTCTGCTCATGGAAAATCTCTGATGACAAGGAGGATAATTTCTTCTATAGCTACTGTAATGCCCTATTGAATCAGATCAAGTCTTCAGCTATGTACTTGTTATATAGAATTTTATTAATCTCCCTCCTCCAGTTTGTTACCTGTTTACAGAAATAGTTCCTAATGAGAGGACGGTACCCTGCAGGAAGGGTTTACTGCAAGAGACAGGGAGGGGAGACAGGAAACATGGCCCTTAACCTTCTCCTTCCTCCGGTTCATCCTTTTTCAGCCTCTGGCAGTGTGCACATGGATTCAGATACATTGTGTGAAGCCCCACACACAGCACAGTCCTCAGATCTAGATCAGTTGGATCCAGCACTGTTTGTGTGATATGCTGTGATCATGGTAGATGTACTGTACCAGAAAATAAACTGTGAAAAATATGTAGCAGGTAAATGAGTGAAAAATGTATTCAGAGTAAAAATATATTCTGAATAAATAATTTCTGTATGTTATCTGAAAGGTACAGAGTTCAAATAAAGTCTTCTGAGAACATGAAGAAGAAAATATATGGGAGTAGTCATGGATTTGCCAAAGGAAAATCCTACCTGAGCAACTCTATTACCTTGAATAGACTCAGTTTGTAATTTCTGAGATAAAGGAATAACAACAAAGATGGGAAAGGGCTGCTCAAACTTAAATAAGTAAAACACTAATTAAAAATCAAAGCATTAAAGAATAAATGCTTTGTGGATTCCAAATGCCAGTGCAATGAATTGTTCCTCAATTTGGTATGTCTCTAAAGGGTAAGTTTGCAAAAAGCTTCCTATATCTCTTGGGAAGCTACTGGGATTGACTTTATCATTATAAACTAGGTTTATCATCAGTTGTCTCAATTCTGAAGCAATCTCCAAAGGTATTGCCTGAGAAATGCAATCTGCCTTCTGACCAGCAAGTTTTGGTCAAATGGACAAGTGGACCAATGAAGTAACATGAAGCATCTGAAGGGTTGAAAGTTTAAAGTGCATGACTAATTTTAAAGAAAGGGGCAACTAGGAAACAACAGGGTGAAATCAAAAAGACTAAAGGTGGTACAGAGACTCAAGATACAAGATCTTTGCTTTCAATAGAATCTCAACACCTCACATCCCTTTTTCTTATTTCTTTAAGGAACTGCTTCATGAGACTCTTCATGAGACATTTCTACCTGTGAGAAAGAAAAGGAAAGAAAGAGAGAAAGAAAGAGAAGAAAGAGAAGAAAGAGAAGAAAGAAAGAAAGAAAGAAAGAAAGAAAGAAAGAAAAGAAAGAAAGAAAAAGAAAGAAAGAAAGAAAAGAAAGAAAGAAAAAGAAAGAAAGAAAGTAAGAAAGAAAGTAAGAAAGAAAGAAAGAGAAAGAGAAAGAAAGAAAGAAAGAAAGAAAGAAAGAAAGAAAGAAAGAAAGAAAGAAAGAAAGAATCAATCCAGGAAAAATAACATTAGCCACTGCAAAACAAACCAAACACAAAAACATGAAAACTCTAAACAACTTTTTAATGCTATGGATTCAAATAAGAAAGATGTGATCCTCCTTTACACTTGTCAACCTCCGTTAGCATATTAACCATGCATAAGCCAGACAAGTAGTTTGTATTCATAACACAATTTTCCCTGGATTAGTAAATTAAATTACATTACTGTCATAGTTTAAGCCCATCTGGAAATTAAGCACCATGCAGCTGCTCACTCAAAGCCCCTTCTCTCCTTCCAGTCCAGTGGAATGGGGAGGAGAATCAAAGTAAAACTTGCAGGTTGCGATAAGAACAGTTTAATAATCAAACCCAAAGTAAAATACAGTAATAATGGTAAATGATAATAATAATGACAATAAAAAGGGAAGAACAAATGATGCACAATACAATTGCTCACCATTCACTGACAGATCCCAGATCCCCCTTCCCAAACCCCGACTGTCCCCGCTTCTGGGTAACTCTTCCAGTTTATATACTGGGCATAATGCTCTGTGGTGTGGAATATCCCTTTGGCCAGTTTGGGTCACCTGGCTATGCTCCTTCCCATTTCCTTTTGCGTACCTCCTCTCTGGCAGCGCATGAGGAAAAAAAACCAAAAAACAAATAAACCCAACCCAACAAGCCAAAAAAACCCCCACAAAACAACACTAATCCCCCCTCCCCAAATTAAAACCAAACCCAAAACCAAAAACTCAATTACAAAATCAAAGTCCTTAACTTAGGTAAACACAATTTAGCAAGGACCAAAACATCAGTATGTTATCAACACCATTCTCATTCCAAATCTAAAACACAGCACTGTAACAGCTTCTGAGAAGAAATTAACTCTATCCCAGGTAAGATCACGACAATTACCTACATTGAATTGAGTCTTCACAGTTTGGGATCTCTGCACATTTGATGTCAGTCCTCCTCCAGGCAGTACGGGTCCTGAGGTACAGCAGGTGCAGTTTGTCCATGGATTCAGACTAGAGGTAATTTATGTCTCTGTCATTACTGGTGTGCATGTCTATCCTTGAAGGAGATCTAGAAAGAAATTCCTAACATCTGATTTTGTGGGGACATAAAAGCTTCTCCAGGAATCCAGCAGTTCTCTTTTGGCACCTTATATCAAGGTATGTGATACAGAAAAAGTCTGTAACTTCACAGGTCAAGAAAAAAGGCACGATAGCCTTTTTCTCATGATTGCAATAAGTCATTGTGGAATGGAAAAGCTCATCACAGAGGTGCCACGGTCATGCCAGAGTCTTACTCCAGCCATATTAACTCCTACAGAGCATATAGTGTGTTTGAGACTACCATCAAAATGCAAATATTGGGGGTACTTGGTTGCTCTTTGTACTTAAAGATAACATTAGCATCACACACTGTAACTATTTGCTCAAGTTATTAAGTATCACACCCAGTCAACTCCAAATTATTTTTGTCTTTTTTTTTCCTTGTCAAATAATTACTTTATGGAAATTGTTGTGCACTGTAGAGGGGGTGAGGTAGAATTTACACTTTAAAATGTATGTATTTAATAGCAAAATTTTTCAATATTTTTGTATGTCTAGTTAGATGTCAGACTAATCTGGAAGGTCTTGATGCATAAAGACGAAAATTAGGAATACTTCACATTAAGGCAAATTTTTGCTGGAGTGGTGTGGAGTTTCATTCAAAACTCATTAAAAATTGTGCATACATATCTACATAATAGCTCTTCAATATTTCCTTTGTTATTAAATGATTCCTGTCTTATTTGACAAATATTAATAAAACCCATAGAGAAGAATTAAACTAAATTTTGTTGAAAAAAAAAGGTAGCTGATTAGGTTATCCAGTTTCCAGTAAGGAATATTTACAGTGGTGCTGCTGTAAGGATGGAATGGCATCTCAGCTGGTCCTGGATTAGGACTGGTGCCTGCTGCCCATCTGACAGTAAAGTGATAAAGCAGCAACAGCTGCTGAGGGGCATGAAGTTAATTTGAAGAGATCTGCATGCCTGAAGCAACTGGTGTAACTGCTTGATAATATACGCCTGCTACCCCATGGCCATAGGCAGAATGCCAGGAAGGAGACAGAGGAGGAAGGGAAATGGGGGTGAACCTCCCACTGTTATTGATTGGAAACAGAGAATAAAGGATGATGTTATCACTGGGACCATACAGATGACAAAGCTAACAGTTTCCTAAACATGCAGCAATATAAGGTGTCTATATATTCAAAAATGTTTCATTAAGGAATACAAACAACACTGAAAGAGTGATTTCAGAATATGTTAATAAAACCGTGAAAAACATGAAGAAAAATTTTGGGAACTATTCCTGTTGCATAAACTTACTTAAAAAAATCCTCTTTACATGTTTTAAGAGAAAAAGAGGACTCACAAAACCAGAAATTTTTATAATAGGAGAAAATAACTGATTTAAATCCCAGGTTTGGTACTAATTCCCTGTATTAAACCCTTTTGTTTTACTTCAGATCACAAGAATTGTGGAGAAAGCAAACTCTGTTCAAAGGTTTATAAAGATAGCTGGTTCAATGTTGTACAAAGATTTTAAGGTGCTCTTCCAATGAAGAAGAAATTCTCTGCTTAAGTCAGGACTTCTACAAATTATATCAAGTCCCCCAGCATTTGAGTCACTCAAGATATGAATCAAACTTAGCAATTTGTTTTTTAGTTGTTACTCAGTAGCTCTAGCTAGGCAGTTATGATTAAGCTATTGCATTGTGAATGTTGTATGCTTGGCGAATTTTGTTTTAAGAAAAAAGGAAGACAACGCCAAGATGAATGGGCTGTCTGGATGAGAGCCACCAGGAGTGAAGTCAGCAGAACTGAGCAGTAACTGGGGGAAAGGCAATGCTGGCTGTGGGAGATTGTGATCATCGACTCATTGACCACCTGCTTAAAGCAGACCCTAGACTCAAATGAAGGGAAGAACTGCACATGCAGACTATTGTCATGAGGAGCAAGGGATACAACTAATAGGAATTTGAGTACTAATTAATAAAAAAAGTTATGTAATCTGTAACTAGAGAGTGCTGATGCCTTTGTTTGTTAAAATGCATAGTCTTGATGATCAGGGAGCCAGTCTTTTGTGGGTTATCTCCCTACTTTGTACAAACTACAATAAAAAATTGAAATACTTCACCTTGGTCTGTGAATTAGTGCTGCACATCAGGGAACAAGCAGCAAAACACAATGGTTCACATCATCATTTCTGTTATTTTGGGAGCAATAATGGGGAAAGACTCCATATTGAGGCTGAGAACATCTTCCTGGGCTATCTTTGATATGCTGCCGATGTGTTTATTTTCTAAGGCGACACCTGAGTTTGCAGACTGCCTGTTTTGCCTGATGACTTGGAAAACACTTTAGAACAGACTCATTCAAAGGGACTATATGCTTGATTTAATGTATACATGTTTTATAAAGACAATTTTAAGTGCTTCAAGGGACAGATGGAGGCAATATATCCAACACAAAATGCTTATAGTGTTTTGAGAATGCAAAGTACACAAGAGCCAGACAGTTGAAAAAAATATTGTGCCCAGTGAAAACTGGTAAAATTGAAACTGTTATAATAAAGACTAAGAAGCAATGGTACAGATGGCTCAAACGTCCAAACACCTTCAGAAACAAACTCTAAATCCAGGTAAAGAACTGAAGAAGAAATAAGTTGTAGAGCATATCCATGGAAATCTTGGTATGCTTTCAGGTTTTATGGATATCTTTGCCTGAAAATGTCTACCAGTGACACGTCTACCTTTTCTGTGTGTTGAATAATGTCGTGTGCAACTGTTTACAATATTCCTTTGGGATTTATTGGCTGTAGAGAGAACAGTTTTGACCACAGTACAGTCAAAGAGGGCAGACCAATGTACCTAGTTACATAACTAAAACCTGTGTGTTGCTAAGTCTTTGAAAGATCAGGTTTGGAAACCTCTTTCAGATTTTATCTAAGATGTCATTTGAACCAGGTTTACTAAATAACTTTAGTTTAAACACATGCTTTTGAGTATCAATATATGAGCATTTTAAATCAGTCTCAAAGTCAATAAATAGTTTCAACATATCTAAATACTTTTAAACACAGCTATTTTGTCTCTGTTGAACCTGGTAAGAGGTACCATTTGGAAATGTTTGTTTTCAAAAGTCCAAAACACTATGCACCTGGACTTCTACTTGCCTAAGCTGTGTGCCCTTTAATAGACATCTGCTCTCTACCCGGGCTTTGTATTTAACAAATACACTAATCTTAATTACTGTGTGCAAGGTTGTCCCTTCCAGCATCACAGGCTCCTTCTTCCTTTTATGGAAAAGCTGCCCTCAGGTGCAGAAAAGGGTGCATGGAGGTTGCTCTGGATGGAGTAGGTTTGGGGCCAGAGGGAGCAGGCTCTTTCATGCACAGAGCCAGTCCCTCTACCCTGTTTCTCATTCTTTCTTCTATGTAACTCCACTCAGGTAGCACTAGAAGGCATTTCTATGTTTACAGCATCTCTTGTGACTTGAGGAGAGGGGGAACAGGACCAAAAAGTACACAGCCCTTTTTCATGTAGTTTCCCATCAGCACTAACCTTCTTTAAGTCCTGTCAGCCCTCTCTATCTCGTCTGATCATTCATTTATTTGTATTCTATGTCTCTCTCCCAAGATGCTTGATATTGAGCACCTCTTATAAGTTCCTGAGTGCCCGCAAAGCCTGCTGAGGACTACTGAATTCTTCAAAAGAAAGACAGGACACTCCAAGACTTTAGCAAAATCTTTGCTGCAAATTTAATAGATTGCTGTTCTTGCAACTACATTGTGTCCCCAGTCCCAGCTGCTGGAGTAGAGGTGCAGACACCAGTGCTTAGAAAAAGCAGGCAAGAAGTGGAATTTCCACTTTGCAGTCTTGGCACGTAGCAGGTGAGACCATTAAGAAGATACTTTAACAAGCCCAGTCATAATCTAGCTCTCCTTTAAACTACACAGTACAGAAGAGCCAGGCTGTCTACTGAACTCTGATTTTTGGGGCTTCTAGTTAAAATGCTTTTTTGCCTGGGGCTAGGGTCATAAGAGTCAGAATGGGAGGCAAATTAGGCTTAAAATCCTGTTTGCATCTGTGTTTAATGTAAAATGTGAATGTTCTCTCAGAGGAGGTTTGTAACTCATCAGTTAGGCTAGCTGGAAACTATGAAAAATAAATAATTTAGTAGATGTGCTACAACAAGGATTATAAACATGCAGACAGATATAAACAGTGCCTGATACAGGGTAACACTCAGATGAGCTCTGCCTTTGATTCTGGAAGCTGAGACTTTTTTCAATCTTTATGCTTCTACAGATGCATAAACCGCTGCTATGTTCAATGCCTGCCAGCACTTACCATATTGTGGTTTCTCAAATAAAGAAATAACAACAAAGATGAACAAGGACTGCTAAACTTTGATGAGTAAAAACCAATTATAAACCAAGAAAACGTGAAGAAATAAATCCGCAAGCTTTTTTTTCTCTGATCTAAGACTGCTGTAACTGATGGCCTGCTTTATACCCTCAAACTTAAATACGTTTGTTTATCCAACCCACAAACTCTATTGTCTGCTTCAGTGCTGACCTGAAGCTAACCTTAAAGCTGCTTAATAAAGCTTAATAGTAAAACTCAGTAAATGTTACTGTGCTGTTAAAAAAAACTCTTTGGATCTTGGGTTAACCTTTCATGCTAAATATTTTAACAAAATCATTGAACCAAAAATATTAGGAGAAACTGACCTCCAATCCATAAACCTGCTAGGACTGTACCCTTGCCATGGAAAAACTGAAAATGTAGGCTACTTTTCTCTGCTTTGCAACTTACTGTAATATACTTTAAAAGTAAATATATGAAAGAGATAGATACAGCTTTTACATATGCGGTTGCAGATGTATCAAAGAAAATATGATAACTTGCTGAAGAATATCAAACTATATTGCTAAGAAGACACAGATGTGTGGGAACTGATGAAAACATGACATTAGGATATGCTAGCATTCCATTAACTTACACCTCTCTCATTAAAAGTGCTCTGAGCATGGAGTATATTTAGCCACTATTCTTCTTTTAGTCTCTTCAAAGTGGAGGAGAATCTGGGTCTAAACAGCCTCAATAAATGACTTCACCAAGAGAGTTTTCTGCTCCTCAGATATGCATTTCTCACTGTATTTTATTTCATGATAGCCAAAATTCATTTTGAAAACACACTTTCTAGATCTTAGTGCTCCCAAGAATTGCTTCAAGTATTCTGTTGCATGAAAATGTAGATTCCTAGTTTGTGGTCCTGGTACAAGGAAGTAATTATTCAGCTAGCATTTTGAGGCACATCTAATGGTTGCACTGTGCAATTCAGAAGGACACAATTAATTTAATACTTTTTCCACAGCTTGCCATTTCCTAGGGCTGCCAGTGTTAGTCTAGTCCTCAGGAGAAATTCTGCAACTTCCAAACTTTAGGCTGTTCTGCATTACACCAATAGCCCCTGAGTAATGCATTTTTTTGGCAACAAAGCAGTCATTTCAGGGAATGAAAAATTGGCAGAAGTTTCTTCTGCCAACCTAAGGGTATCGTTTTCCAAGGAAGAATTCCATGTAAGTCTTTAAGATTAATTAGCTTAAGTTTTCTATTGCTGCAACAGGTGAAGGCAGCTATATAAATACCAAATATACAGCTGTACTTTTGCCTAACATATAAGGACGTTTAAGGTTTCTCATTTCCTCTTTCTGGGCCAGGACACTCTAAGGAATATCAAAAATCCTCAATTCTACTGAAATGGACTTGTTTTAGATGTGTCACTATTTACATAATAAATAATACCAGAGTCATGTCTCAGAATTTTCTCTTGCCTGTAAATATTTCAGCACATTGCTTACTGTATTTAATTTTTATTCATGCCTTACATAGAACTGTAATCAAATTGGTTTGAATGTTTCTTGTAAAATTGTTGTATAAACCATATTTCTTAAGTAGAAGCATGTATGAAAACAAACACATTCATTTTCTGAATTATATGAGTTTATGATAGCATATCAAATCCTTCAGTGTTTTTAACATGATTACATGACACTTATCTGGGAGGCTGGGATTGTATATAAAGCAACAAAGTTTCTGTAGACACCTAATAAATCAAGCTGCAAAATAACACAATCTAGATTCTCACCCCAAGACCAAAAAACTCTTTCAGAGATACATTAAATGAAGTTTACGGGTATTTCATTTTTTATGTTTGTGACTTTTATTTAAAGACCTTTTCTGAACTAGGTAGCTCCTGATGAAAGTAACACAGAATTTGTTACATCTTGATAGCTATTGGTCCAAAAATTAAAACATTGGAAGATCCCAAGTTGCTAATAGTGCCATTTGTCCTCTTACACCTCCTGTTCCTGATGCAGTAACTTCAGAACTATCACCTTTCACAGGGAATTCAATAAATGTCATATAATGCTACATGATAGCTTGTTTCCCTTCAGCACATTTTGACAAAACTGTGAATGCACATGTATTTGAAATAGAATAATCCAAATCAGTGAGGCCCAAGCTATGGCTTGCAGAACTAACTTGGTTGAATAATTTCTCTGATCATGACTTGCTCCTTGCTAATACCTTTCCCCACATCTTTGCAGCTCATACTCTATTTAACAGCAAAAAGTGTATTCCCTGCATGAGCAGTTTACATCCCCCTTCCTTCAAGTGGATGTAAAGGAATCTGTGGCAAGGGAGACCGCAGGCCAGATGGCCACTGCCAGTGAGTCGGCTGTGGCCTAAGAATGGCTACTCCTGACATAAATTAGTCAATACTGCACTTCCCACCAAGGAATCTTCACAGTAATGCTGGAAGACCTAACAGACGTTTAGAAGTACCTTGGCGTTATGGTTCTTAATACCATTTTCTCAAAAAAGTCCTGCTTCTGCCTCCCAAGGAACAATTCAGAAATAACTATGGCAAGTTTTCAGGAGTTTCAGAATTATCTTAGTTGCTGATTTGTGGCTTAATGTAACCTACTCCCCATCTTCAGGGTCCCTATTCAGTGCGGACCTGTTCCATGGACCTAAATGAGTCATGTCTTTCATTTCAGTAAGATGACTCACAGGCTTAGTTGGGTGTGTTTGCATGCTAATAGTCCTTCAAATAAAAAATGAGACAGAAGAATCATAGTTTCGAAACACAAAATGGCATTTCTCAGTTGCTTGTGCCAGGACAAGGAAATATCCTTGGCCTACATTGAAGGCTTGGAAAAAACCACCTGCCTGTCAAAAATTCTTCAATATCCACTGCCATCTACATAATTGTGAGAGCATCTTTCTACAGAAACACCTTTTCTTGAAGCAGAACAGTACTCCAGCTGTTACCCTGTGCCGCTCAGGTTTTACATGTATTCATTGAGAAATACCAAAATTAAACATAAAGAAAGGTAAGAAATCAGCTCACATGATAGATGAGCTAATGAGAATCTAAGTAACTAGATCAGTCTGAGGAATTATACAAGCATTATTAGTTGATGTAATGCAGGAATTTAAACCATATGAACTAAACGCGTAATTTTTATACCTATTACTTCAATTAATTTCCAAAAGTAATGAGGCCAGTTGTGCTTTTTAAAAGAACAGGTTAGACAGCATTTGCTGCAAATTATTCACTAGATCAACTAATCTACCTGGGGGAAAAGAAAAAACAAACAAAAAATGCTATCTTTTTTGGAGCACAAAGTGTTTGTCCATGTGTCCAGCTCTTGTGTGCTCAAGAGCTTGCCTAGTTTTTTAAGTGCAGTGATTGGAAAGATAACTGCTTTTCCTTACAGATCTTGTCTTGCTTATATCATCATTGCAACTGCATCATCCATGGTACAGGAATATCCTATGATACACTGACTAGTAAGTCTGAAAGGCAGACCATTTTGTCTGGCATTTTGTCTAGCAATGTGCCAATCTGGCACGTTTTCAAGGGTGTGTGAGGTTGCTTTTTGTCCCTTCAGATGGTAAGATCGTGCTGGGAAGGCTCGCAGGAGCCAGCTGACACTGCTTCTCATCTCTGTAGCTGTATCCGCTGTGCGTGTGGGAGTGGCTACCAGCTCCACCCAAGTCCCGCTGAATTCCTGTGGCCTTGCTTGGATGTTTATCCAAAGATGCTCTATGACCATGCTTTGTGTCACTCAAAATCTGAGTGTTTGTTGCCTTTCCTTCCTGAGCTATTGCTCCAGGGGACAGAAGAATGCCAGGATTAGCTATTTTAGGGAGCCCAGCTGATGGATAAGGTCAAGGAGTTTCAGCCTGTATATTGCTAGGGACTGGAAAACCATCTCCACTAACTAGTTACATTTTTTAATAGGTTAGAGTGTAATATCAAAACTGTCACTTAGATAGACCATTGTGTTCTTCATACTCTTTTGTTGTCACTTTTCAAGTACGTTTTCTGTGATTATAAATACAGAAACCTGTCGTGTTTAGAGTGACAGCTGGAGATTCATTCCAGCTCAGAGTACAAGGTTCTACACTTTAATACGGCAATGGACAGGCTGTAAAGTGTAAAGTCTCTGTCAGACATTTCCACCCATTTCCTGTTTTATGAAAGTAACTGCATTGAACAAAAATATACACAAGCTGAAACCACATCAAGACATATGTGCTCTTAGTATAAAACCAGAAATTAACATTTTGTCTTCTTGTTCTTCTACTGAACTTCCAGCTGACCCTGGTTTGCTGAAATGCCTTATTGAATGTGCAAGCATGCCCATCATCCTTTACAATGCAGGGCTTTCTTGACATTATTATAATTCTGGATGTATGTCCCGCCTGTGTTTGCATTGTAAGCAAAGAGCACATACAAAATCAAATGCTCAAATTCAGATTCAGATACAGGTAACACCAATAAAGCAGATTATGCGGGAGACATTTATCTGCAATTTTCCTCCTGTACAGGGTCCCCTAGGATTTTTTTTTCTGCTGTTGGCTCTCAAAGACATCTGTCATTTTCTTAAGCTGATTTCTTGGATTGCCCAGATTATATTCTTTCTAATGGTGTATTTTGCAAGTACGTAATTGCAGTACTTAAAGATATGCTCTTCATTTTGAGATTTGTTTGTTTGTTTCCAATCATCCTTTAACCTTTACAACCTACATGCGTTCTTGTTTTATATACGCTTGCAAATTTCCCAGCAGGGGAATATAACTCCACTGGAGCACGTTTTATGTTTAAGCGTTGTAAAGAAAACAAACCCTTTTCTGCACCTTGCCATTAGTAACGCCAGAGCAAAAGCGACCTACGGAGCTATCGAGCCTCGGCGAGGCTCCCGAGAAAACACCCCTCTAAATGGAGCCCTCACTGCATATCCAGGCTGTTTCTTTCTTTCTAGCAATGGCTCAAAATTCACGCTCAAACCATCCCAAAGTGGGTCCGAGCCTTCAGGCATGTGAGCCAAGCTGACCTGACGTGGAGGCACCGCGCAGCCCGGGCGCATCGGCTGCCGCCCCTCGGCTCAAACCCCGGCCGCTGGCCGGGACAGGCTCGTCTCGCTGCTCGTTCCTGGACAGCGGAAAGCCGGGGTGTTCGCGATACAAAGCCTTCACGTAAGAGAGGGAGAGTCGCCGACATAACAAGGGAGCGCAAGAGTAGCAGTACAGACAGCGATGCTTGAGCCCCGCGCTCCTCTGACGGAAAACAACCCGCTTTCCAGCACGGCTCCTCCAAACCCTGCGGGTTACAGCTCTGCCAGGAATGCGGGCTGCTGGCACCGGGGCCGAGCGGGGCGCGCAGCACGGGCAGGCTTGGGCGAGGCGGGCGGCGGGACCCCGCTGGGGCACACCCGGCCGGCGCGGCGCTCCCGGGGCGGGGCAGGAGGCGGAGCCTTGGCGCCGCCGCCGAGCCCCGCAGCGGGGCCGGGTGCTGCTGCCGCCGGAGCCTCGCCTCCTCCCTCCCGGGGTTGCCACATCGGCACCGCTGCTTCCGAGAAGGCGCTTTCCGGAGCGGAGCGGGAGCCCAGCGCGCAGGGAGATGGAGCCCCGGTGCTGCCGCCGCCCCGCTGCCGCCGCCCCCCGGGACTCGCGCTCCGCCAGGGCCGCCGCTGCCACTGCCGGGACGGAGAGAGCGGCCCCGCCGCCGTCTAACGCCGCAGCCCCGGCGGCGCGGCCGAGGCGGGAGGCGGCGCGGAGGCCGCCGCGGTCCCTCCGCCCGCCGGGCGGCGGTGAAGCGTGGCCCCTCCTCCCCGCCCTCCCGCCGCCGCTTCCCCGCCCCGCCCGGCCCTCGGCCGGGCTCGGCAGCCGGGCCATGGCGGGGCGATGAGGGAACGGCCGCCCCTGCCCGCAGGCTGCGTGGAGAGGCGGGGAGCGAAGGGGCTGCGCGGCTCGGCGGTGCCTGGAGCCGGGCGGCGGGGTGGGGGATGTGGGGTGCGGGGGCCGCGGCGCTGCAGCTCCTCTCCCGGGCCGTGAAGCAGGCGGCGGTGCAGGGCTCCCGGCAGGACCTGGGCCGCTGGCTGTCCCGAGCCGCCGGGACGGCGGCGGGAGGCGGCAGCAGCGGGAACACCGTCGGCTTCGTCCCGGCAGAGGCTGCGGGGGCCGGCGGGCTGCTGCTGGGGCCCTGCGCGGAGCAGGACGGGCTGCCGCCCGCGGAGCTGCTGCTCTGCCAGCTGCCCGAGCCGGGCGGCGGCGGGCACGGGCTGGCCGAGGCCCGGGGCTGGCGCTGCTCCTGCTGCCTACTGGGCACCTGCTGGTGCAAGAGCTGCCTCAGCCTGAGCGTCCTGGCCGCCGTCTGCTTCGCCTCGCTGGCCCTGGTGCGCCAGTACCTGCGGGACCTGCTGCTCTGGGCCGAGAGCCTGGACAGCCTGGCCGGCGTGCTGCTCTTCACCGTGGGCTTCATCGTCGTGTCCTTCCCCTGCGGCTGGGGCTATATCCTGCTCAACGTGGCTGCCGGCTACCTCTACGGCTTCGTGCTGGGCATGGGGCTGATGGTGTTCGGCGTCCTCGTCGGCACCTTTGTCGCCCACGTGGCCTGCAAGCGGCTGCTGGCCCGCTGGGCACGGACCAGGATCCAGGGCAGCGGGACGCTCAGTGCCATCGTCCGTGTCGTGGAGGGCGGCAGCGGCCTCAAGGTGGTGGTTCTGTCGCGGCTGACGCTGATCCCCTTCGGGCTGCAGAATGCCGTCTTCGCGGTGAGTCCCTGCCTGGGCTGTGCGGCCAAGAAAGAGAAGTGTGGGAAGGACGTCTTTCGGCATAGTGGCTGCTGTTATTGGTGGAGGTCGCCTCCTTTCCTGGGAACAAGCCGTGGTTTCTCTCTCTTAAGAACAGTAAAAACAACCTTCTCCGCGTGCTCTTCTGTGCATGTACAGGAACAGCAGGCAGATTTTTGAGATGTCTTGCTCACTGGCATTGTGTTCGAGTTGCTCTCTTGTTTTTCAAGACTGTATTCTGGTGTTAGAATCACCAAGGTGCTGCATAGCAAAATCTGGGGAGAACTCAACAGTTATGAGATGTCTGTGCTTTTAAAATGATCCGCTTTAAAAGCTGGCAAGAGTTGAGAAGTCTTGCCAGATCTTCCTAAACTACTTAATATAAGTAATCATATTGGAAAGAAAGCAGTGGACAGATTAAAATTCTTTCTCGATGTGGTTGGTGTTTGTAGTATGCATCTGGCAAATCCATACAGGGTGTTAAGTCCATGCTACAAGAGAGGTTGCAGGTTTTGGGCAGAGCAGGATGATGTAGCCTCAGACCTGAAAAGGGACTGTACACTAGAGTAGCACTGAGAGTTAGTTTAAACTTGAGTGTGGAAAAGCATTAGTCTTGCTTTTCTTTCTACTTTCGGGTGAAGATTGGTACATTCATTTGGTCTATTTGATCATCTTAAAGAAACAAGTAAAGAAGAACATGGAGGGTGTTCTTTTTGCTGTTTTGCTGACAATTTCGGACCCTCGTTGCTTCCCAAGTTCTTTGTCTGAAGGATCTGGTTTTGGCTGTGTTAGCCTCAGTTGTATCTACTAACTTGGAGAAGTCAAACCAAAGCAAACTGGACTGTGAAATACTTAAAATGTTATCAGTAACATGTATGTTCTTTAACATAAGTGACTGTCTAAACAAGTGTTTTGGCCTGCCACTTTATTATAGCCCACCTTCCTTTCCCTGTCTGCAGTCCTGATCCTGTACCCTTCTGAAGCACTTACTTAATTTTGACAGAATCATCTGTCTGCAATTAGTAGGTCACTGAATACCAAATTTGTCTTTTAAGTAAAATTTAATCCATACAATTTTGGGGTGTAACATTCACACCAAGTATTTTAAATTGCTGTATATAAAACTATGTGTACTGGAGCATTCATCTCCAGAGCTGTAATCTCTGTCCATAAGAGCTGTAGCAACGTATAATTTCTTTTTAAGCAGATCCTTTAACCATTTCCTTGTTAAGAATGAGAAACTGAACAGCTGAACCTCTGCTGTTTTATTTGTTAACATATGTTACTGCAGGACTGAAGAGGCTCAGACCTGCCCAGCTGGGAGCAGAGTCCCTCCTGGAGCCCGAGGTGCAGTGTAGCAGATGAAGCTTCTGCTGTGCTGTGACCCTCCTGAACTGGGGAGAGCTGTTGTACTCTGGTTGTTCACAGCTTCCGGGGTGTCACTTGAAGTAGTCAGCAGATGATACAGAGTAGTATTGGATCTGAAGAACAGACCAGAGAATTACCAAGTTAAAATTATTTCCTTCCTGGCATAACCATTCTGTTGGAAACACTGTTCAGCAGAGTATTTGGGCCAGTTCAATATTAAAATGATGCTGTAAATCACTGTGGTTTGTATTCATGTTCTGCAGGCTAAATAATTTTCTTTCCAAGTGGATGGTTTCAGTGTTAAAATAGTAGATAGGAAATGAGATGAAGCCAGATGCTTGAGTTATGCCAAGTAACTTGGATTCTTTTTGCTAATTTTAGTTTGGTGGTTACATTTATTACTCCTGATTTACTGCTTTGCAGCATAGTCAAAACACAGTGCGTACTCAATTTTTCACTGAGAACATTTGATGTGAGCTACTAGATCACTGAAAAGTGTTGCATACAAATCTAGGAATTCAAGACAGTTTCTCACTTTGAGTCAAGTTTAAGTTACTTAAAAAATACAGTTTTCTACCTACACAGACCAAGCTGTCATTTCCCTGAAATCTGACTTACCTGAAAACTTAACACTCTTTTTAGGTTTGAAATGCATTTCCCCATGCTAGCAACTTCAACAATGAATTTGAAAAGGATTAATTTTTAAAGAACAGTGAACTTAAGAAAGAGTACACATCTTTAATTTTCCAGTGGTTTGGTCTAAGAATGCTTTCCGTGTGGATGTTTTTAAGTAAACTGGAGGTACTGAGAATACTTAAATGAGAGAGAAGGAAGGAAGTGACACATGAGCTTCAGGGAAAGGCATAACCTTGATGTGAGCAGGGTCATCTGCAGGGCTGGGATTAAATGATTTCTACAAGCACTTGTTCAGTGGCATGTACCATCTGCTGAGGGTTTTCGGGAGGCTGACTTGTAAGGGATATAGAGAAAGATGGAAGAGGTTCTTAGGATTTGATAAGTGAGGAAATCATACTAATTGAAGTAGCACAAGAAGAAAATTCATACAAATTCCTTAGTGTCTTACCTGACATGAAGATCTTGCTTCTTAAAAGGTTGTTCTGCTGATAGTAGAGGGGCAAAGTAATGTATTTACTTGCCTGTCTGGAAGACTTAGCACTTGCTAACTGAAAGCATGTTTGTATTGCTTTTGAGTGAGTTCTGCTTAATTGTCACTCCTGATGCCAGGGCGGCCTGGGCGGCTGGGCTGGGTTGATAGCTCTTACTGACGAGTTTGCCCACACTCAGCTCTCTCACCTTGGCAACTCCTGAGTGTTTTGGAGGCAGGTCTGTAAGGAGGCCTGGTATGCAGGTTATCATCTCCTTCCCACGAGTGTGTTCTTGGAGTGAGATTTGTGCAAACTGGTTATTTGTAGTGCCAGATGTAGGTTAGATGAGAGTTCATACTTTTCCCCCCTCATTAAGAGGAATATTACGTGAAAGAAATAATCTGATTAAAAAATCTGAGCGTTCAAGTGTGCATCTCTGGGTTCAGAAATGCATACAATGAAGTCAGAGTTGAAGAAATGGTACCTGCTTTCCAAGAACATGCACTCTGCTTGCTCTGCTTGTTGGAAAGTTGACAGCTGGTTTGTTTTTTTTTATTTACTGGGGTTTTTTTGAGGTGTTGGGTTTTGGGGCAGGGGGGGTTGTTTTGGGCTTTTTTTTGGAGAAAAAAAAGGTGCACCAGAGTTAAGCTTTGCTGTTGGTCATTAAGCCTACCTGATCTGAAACACAGGGCTTTGTAAATTGAGGGAAGAGAAATTGTGCTGCAATCCCTAAAGCCATGGGAGCACCCAGCAAAGTCCTGACAGATGCATTTATTCTTTGACAGTGCTGAACCAAAGGTGTCAGCTGCAAAGAACACACAAAGGTTCCACAGGACAAAGCCTGTCCAAGGCTTAGTGCGGGAGTTCATGGCTGTTGTTATCAGTGCAATTAGGTAGTTCCTAATTGTATTTAAATACAGTTTAAATGCATTTCTGTTGTGGCCCATAACACAATTGTATCCATGCTTGGTTTGGGATTTCAGGGTTAATTTTGCTTTCACCAGAAACAGAGCCCTGGTAGACTCTGTTAGGCATCCTGGCCATACAGATGCCAGTCTGGCAGGTTCATAGAACAGGTAAAGTTCCTAGAAAGAAAATTATGGAAAGTGTAAGTTTTATTGACAATTTCTCTAGTTCCTTAGGCAGGGATGCTGTGCACTTCCTGTGCACTCTGGGGAAAGGGATACAATTGTAGCTCTAAACCTACAGTTTAGTTAAAAGAGCATCTCAAAATCTTTTCCACCCTCTCCTTAGCTTTCATTGCAGTGGGAAGCATAAGCTGTAATTCGGTGTATCCACTGGCAGTCTCCCCTTCATTTGGAAACAATCTCTCTCATGACACAGGAGGTGCAGTTGTTTCAGGACACATCCAGGTGTGCAACTGAAGTGACCTTAATACATCTACAGAAATGAGAGAGGTGCCAGGAGTGTCAAAGGAATCTTTGGGAAGTTTCCCAGCTCCATTTGATGTAATGATAGTGTCCTACTTAGCAAATCTTGCCTCTGCGTTAGTATTTCAGAAACTTTTTAATAGCAGCTCCTTCATTCCCCTGGCAATACGGGAAGTTTGGACTGTGCATTCTTATTACGTGGCCCAGATTACAACAATGTTTAAAAAAGTCTTTTGAAAGTATTGGTCAAATGTTAAGTTCTGACATAATTATGCAATCCTTTTTCATTATAAATCTAAATTAATCTTGTATAGAGAAGGAAATATAATATTCGTGGTGCTGGTATGTATTTCAGTCTGTGGGAAGTATAATATGCAGTGTGAAGTTTGGAAATGGCTTACTGGATCTTGTTCCAGTGAATTATTCTTAATCTTTATGCTTCATTGCATTCTGCTGCTCCATTGCCCTTCCTCCCAAAAACTTTCCACTGATGGTGCTTAGAGCTCTTAGAATTCAGCACTCTGACTTTCACAGTAACTAAAGTTTATTTTAAGAATAGGATGATGAAATGAGTAACATTGCTGCTATTCCTTGGTATTCAATATTTTACAAAACTGGCAAGGTCTATAATTTCCATGTAGGCTCTCAGTGTTAGGGCTGTTCTTAATTAGATCTCTGTTATTATTAGCTGAATTGTGTGGAAAATTTGTTGGACTGCTTGTTTTCAAAATCATCATTTTCATACTCATTTTTAACCCAGTTTCCTCCTGTTTTCTTTCTTCTTGTGTAAATATCTTTTGACCTCATGACACTTGCCTTTAATATTTCCCAATGGCTGCTGATCCTAATTTAGCTGGTACTCTGTACTTTGTTCCCATGTAAACTCATATATCTACCTATTGACACAGAACAGAAATTTCACAGCAAAGAGAAGAAAATACCGAAGTAGTATTAGTGTTTTTTCCAGAGACATGAATAAAACCTATATCTGTGTGTACTATTTTGTTCCCTAATTGAAGTGTGTTGCAAAATACCTTTGGTAGACAATCTTAATACTCATATATATGTATAGCTACAGATGGATATTGCTCATAGGGATCACTGATACACTGAACGTGTATCTTAATGAGCTCATAACTTACCCAGCACAAATTGTATCTGCCATTCTGTTTACCTGGATCATATTTAATACAGTGACATTTTGAGCAATTACCTCTTGTATTATTTGCCATACGTGTAAAATGAAAAACAGATTTTTGCATTAGACCTTCACATTTGATAAAGTAATTTCTTCTCACAAGTAAATTCTCATAAATCCAAGGGCTCTGTTCACCAGGTAAAAATAAATATCTTTTGTGAGCAGTGTAATTGCATTTTAGTCAGTTAATGACTTTTGCACAGAGATGTTGCGTAACGTGAGGTGAAATGAAATCAAACCTTAAACCTTTTAAGGCCAGATGAAAACTAGATACATACTAATTTGTTGTATTTTCTTCCCCCATATGTGAATCAAAGTTTCAGTGAAGGAATGTAGAATATTTCATGATTTTGCAGGGATGATTGTGGGAAGTGGTAGTCTGGTTGTTTGCACACATAGATTGTGTCGGAGCTGCGTTTGATTTCTTATTCTTTTTACTCAGATTACAGATTTGTCACTACCCAACTACCTGATGGCTTCTTCACTTGGGCTGCTTCCTACTCAGCTCCTGAACTCATACTTGGGCACTACCTTGCGCACCATGGAGGATGTGATTGCAGAACAAAGTGTTAGTGGCTATTTTGTATTTGGTTTACAGGTCAGTTAAAATAATTGCTTTCATAGACCTTGGTAACAGTACTGTCTGTCTGTGATTCCTGTTGACTGCTAGATACCCAGAAAAATGGGTTTGCAGTATACTGATTTCTTTAGATTTTGTTTTATGCTGTTAGAAAATTCTCTCACACCTCAGCATAACACAAAGCAGAACTTACTCGGTGTTCTCTTTTTCTGACACAGTTTTTGGTAAGTTTTCTTCTCTTACCTTGTAGGGTAATCTGCTGAATTTTAGACTTGTCAAACCACCCCTACACAAAAGCTTATGTGTATGTAGACCCAGCACCTGTGCAGTGTTCACTGTTAGTACTCAGCATCCCCATTTTGCATAGGTATTCAGGATTAAAAATGCTGTAGGGTAACATTTTCCTAATGCCTAAATCAGAATAGCCTAATTTTACAAGTGAGTAAATTAATGAGAAGTGTATCAAATACCTTTACATGACCTTACCTCTTGAAATAACTTATCATATTAATCAAATAATCTTGGGTGTAAGACTTAGGTGTGAGACCATTATGAGCATAGAGGTTATGGGTATTTCAGAATTATATTATATATTAAAACCTTCTCTGACAGTGGCAGTGCTTCAGGCTGTGCTTGACTAGCAGTTACCATGGTTTGCAGACTTTCAGTAGGTACTGCAGTAATTTCTGTTCCTCAGTTTTTACAGTCATAAAAATCATGTTTAACAATGCTAACATAGAAAACTAAGTCTTGGACCATTTTAAACATACCTTCCCCCCCTTGCCCTGAAATTTGTGTGCTCTTAAATAGAACCTATAATTTATAGCTTTCATGAAACAGGATTATGAGTATTGAAAATGCCTTTGTAAGTGTGGGGCAGATAGTCTTGATAGGTAAAAGAGAAGATCAATGGTTTCTTGATCAGCTATTATTTTAGTCATGAAATGTTATTTCCAGGGTAGTAGTTTTTAGTGGTCTTTTCCTTTTTTCCCTCCCATTTATATATTTTTGGTTTTTTTTGAATTGACATTGACTCTCCTTTGCAGATTATATAGATTGTAACATAACTGTTTCTCAGGTAAGTGGTAGCTGGATAACCTGAATGTTGTAAAAGGAATACTAACCTCCTTGAGACCAGTCCTTGGGATGTGACTGAATAACTGAAGGGGAAGCCTTTAGTGGAGGAAGTATTTGCCTTCTCCCACTGTCTCTCAGGCATCTGCCGAGTGTTTCACCTGGCTGAGCTTTGATGGGACTTTGATTTAGTAAATAGCTCTGAAAATCCATCACATTTCATGGTTGTCTATGTATATATATATTTTTATATTATTTATCTAGGAAGTAGATAAAAACTACCAGGTTACTGGTAGTAATATTTCTAAACCAAATCAAATTTAAATATTTGAGTAAGCTTCTAGAGTACAATTTTTCCTATCTATTCAAAACTTAGTGTCTATAGTATCATTGTGACTCTTGGCCAGCTTTTGAAATGTGTAACTTAAATTGGTGAGGAACGTCTTTTTCACCACAAGGGTAGTCAAGCACTGGAGCAGAATGCCCAGAGAAGTGGTGAAATTTCTATTCTTTTACAATTTTCAAGACCTGACTGGACAAAAGTTTTGAGCAACCTGTCTTGATCTTACAGCCAGCCCTGCTATGAGCAGCTGGTTGGGCTAGAGACTGCCAGGGTGCCTTCCAGCTGCAATTGTCCTGTGCTCATACTTGTCAGTTGTCTTACTCAGTGATATTCCAGCACCGTCTGCCATGCAGTCCTCCTTGTTGAAGAAAACATAGCCCTACCAGTTAGTAACGAAGTTCAGGTTTTGGGCTCAGAACTCTAGGTTGTGTTGGCTTTTTGAAAGGAAGCTGCAGATTCCAGCTAGTTAACATTCTTAAAATAAGGCAGAAGAACTTGAGTCTTTCAAAGGGACTCTTACTATGAGATATCTTGATTTTTGTTTTAAAGATTTTATCTTTTTTTTTTTTCTTCTAAGAAGGATCTCAGCTAAAACCTTGACTTGTGTTTTATTGAAAGGATTGCTTTTTAACAAGTATATGGATTTCAACAGAAAGAAAGTTATCTTTTCAATTTATATAAATATTTTAAGTTCCATGTAATGTCTGTGTTCTGATATGCTGGTTACATTGTTAGGATATGTAGGTTTAGAGCTCCTCACTG
Organism: Corvus cornix cornix; assembly: GCF_000738735.6. Lineage (NCBI taxonomy): Eukaryota > Metazoa > Chordata > Aves > Passeriformes > Corvidae > Corvus > Corvus cornix. The sequence goes on along the minus strand of NC_046333.1, from coordinate 128,907,885 downwards.
GCTAAGTTCGTCTCCCTTCCAGTGTCTTGCCTGTGAAGCCTTGAGTCAACAGATGCCTTCATGAATCTTTGCATTGACAACTTCTTGTTTCATTCAGGTCAGTTGCTTTGCATTGATTCCCACAGCCTATGCAGCCCACAACACTCTTGTTTTATTTGCAGATTGTCATAAGCATAGGACTCTCGTTTTATGTTGTTCACCGGGCTCAAGTGGAACTCAATGCAGCTATTGTAGCGTGTGAGATGGAAATGAAGACATCACTTGTTAAAGCCAGTCAGCCAAGCATCAATGGCTCAACCACATACTGCAACAAGAGGACAGTGGCATTCTCTGGAGGGGGTGTCAATATTGTGTGATTTCAAGTGTTAATAACTAAGTAAGGTTTTGTGAACCTGAGCTATTGCCTAGAAATATCTATGGACAATTGAAATAGATTTTTAAAAAATTACAAGTGATTACAGGTTGTACTGTGGCACAAACCAACCTCTTTAATTGCACATGGGGTGACTTCTAGTAAGATGAGGAAGATGGCAAAGTAACTTAAGATGTAAATGCAAATTTGGCTGCACCTTTGGTCATTTATTATGCCTGTCATGGCCTGTAGTCTGCACTTTAGTTTTTTTTTTCCTTTGCTCCTATAAACTGAAAAATGCTTCTATAAACAAAAAAGTAGCACAGAGGTAAATATTTTTCTGCTTAGCATTATTTATAAGGCTGAATAATTATATACAGTAGAATTTTATTACTGATAAAGGTGAATGAGAAAGTATGCAATTCTATATATGTTATTCTTGAATGTGCTTTTGCTTTGGAATTGCTTCCAGAACTTGGAGTGTATTATTTAGCTAATGATGGGACCATTTGGCTTTTTCTTCATTTTTGATTTAAAAAAAATAGAACCCTATATAAAGTTTTGGTTGAATGTATTTTTCTAAACCATTACAAATGTTGCAGAGCCATGCAAATGTATTCACACAAGCTTAAATCCTACATTGTGGGACTGAAGTGCTCTTAAATTACATTTTAAGTTACACTGTGTAATATGCAAAGTACAAGGGAAAATGCAGAAGTTAGATTGCTATGACTATTTGAATGACACTTAATTGGTTTTGCCACCTTGGTGATTGTAACAAAGGGCTGTTCCACATTAGTCCTATAGATGATATTTTTAATTGTTAAAAGGATGAAGTTTTTCAGCTCACATGACTGCATGTGGTAAGGCTTCTAGAACAGGGAGCTAAATCTCTGCTCTAAACAGAATGATGGGATATTAGCAGTACTAATTTTACAAGAAGGTGGCCTTTATTTTGTAAGTGAATCCCCTCTCCCTTTTAAGAGCTTTAAAAATTCACTTTGGTTGGCACATCTTTTATACTAGTTTTACATTTTTTAAAAGACACAATCTATTACAAATTTCATCAGAGTGAAGAAATGAAAACGAGAAGTTCTCCTTGGAAAAGAAATAATCCAGTATTGGAGAGGAGAGCAATGTCTCTGAGACTCAGGAATTCTGACTCCATTTTTGCAAGACAACACTGTATTGGATATTGCTCCTTTTACGCCTGCTGTGGACTGTTTTTCACCGCATTTAAATAGACTGGATAACCTGACAGTTACTTGTGTGTGTGTCCAAAAGAAAAACAACAATAATGCCTGAACACGATGTTCTGTATGTGTGAGTTTCATGTAGATATACATACCAATGTTCAATGGCTCAAACACACGCAAGTCATCTGATACAAAAATAATGTAAAGTATTGCTTATTTTGTAGTTACTTTGTGTGAGTTTTTAAGGATGCTTTCAGTCTTCAAAATTTTGTGTTATTTTCTAACAGTACGACTGTGCTTCCTTTTTGTAAGGTTGTTTGTAGGGTCCAGGCATTTTTGTCTTCTTGAGAATAGTGGGTCTTCAAGGCCATTGGGAAGCAGAGATCTGAGAGCCTCTAACAGCCTTACTGAGAGGATGTGCGGCACTCACGTAACCGAACGTCTGCGCGCTCCTTTGTGCGGGGGTTCCATTTTGTTCCTTAAATACGTATCCTTTGCAGATTGATGTTCTTGGGTCCTGCGACCTAAAGAGCTGAACTAGTTCAATGAAAACAACAAAGCTCAGATTGTCTCCTTTCTGTTGTTTTGGGGCTTGGGTTTTTTTTTTGTTTTTCAAGGGGGGTTTTTGTTTGTTTTGGGGTTTTTTTTGTTTGGTTTTTGGTTGGTTGGTTGGTTTTGATTTCATTTGGTTTTGGGTTTAGTTTTGATTGGTTGGTTGGTTTTTGAAAAGTCAATCTGTATATACCTGGAAGTGTTCATTTACACATCTCTGCCTCTGACAGCTCTGTGTGAAAGCAAGAGAGCCTGATAAAGCTTTGATGGCGTTATTTGTCATCACAGTATAATTGAGTCCTTTCTTAACTAAAGGGTTTTTTTTGTTTTTTTTGTTTCTTCGAAAGAACAGTTCTTCAGTGAACTGATCTGAACTTTGCTCCATCTTGCCAAATGAACAATAGTGTTTTGAAGAGGGTATCTCTTTGCATTTTTAAACTAACTTAAGGTTGCGTTGATTATTTGAGACATTTCCCAAATACGTATTTTGAAGTGCTTTTATTTCCATGACATTTTGTAACCAGAGTAACTTCACTATGTGAACACTTTTGTAGTATGGAATTAGTTCTTAAGACTTTTGCATTTTGCTTGATACTTGTAATATTTGTGTACAAGTTAATGGGAAACGTGCATTAAAAGGAACTTTTCTGTACCATGCCAATCATAATTTTATACAATAAATTCACTCAAATTTCTTTAAAGGAATATGTATTAAATGTTTAAGTTGCTGTGACGTAGTTGGAAAGAAGGTGCAGTGGAGTCTTATCTTTATGCATACAAAGATAATTGTCTGCATTGAAGGAGAAACAAGTTAGAATTTTAGGATGAATTCCATGGGTGGGGAGTTACTGACAAGGGAAAAAGACTTGGTTTTTACTTTTGTTTAATTCAATACATGCTTAATTCTATTAAATTCTTTAAAGATTTGGTATTTGCAGCTGCCTTTTTGATAGAAGAATAAGCATACATGTGCTTATGAGAAACATGCTACTAAGCTGCAAGAGGATTGATATTTCTGAACTAAAAATGATGTGATTGTTATTTTTAAAGATAGGCTCCCTACCTAATGCAGTTAAAACCCACAAAGCTATGAATCTAGTTTAAACAATGTGGCAAGTTACCTTCAAGAATATTTTGTGAGTTGTCATGATAGTGACATTTCTGCATTTTGCATATGAAAGATACCTAAAAGGCAGGTCATATAGAAGGAATCTCAACTGCATGGCACCAGTTTTCCTTCCTCCTTGTGGTAAGTGCAACCATGCAGTAAATTTGTCAAAATTTAACTTTAGACTAAGCATCTGTGAGAAAAACATTTTTGTCCAAGAGCTTTATGTTACTTTTTTCATACTGATTTTTGCACAATAACTTGAGCAAGCATTGCTGAGGCCAAGTTTGATGAATGGAGAAGCTGCTGTTAGATGGTGTTTGGCTTTTATCCCATACCAGACTCTCTGCGTGCATTTTCAGCTTTCCACCTGAGGCTGATACAATGTGGATTTTGACTGACTGAGATAACAGGAGTCATCGGTTATCTTGCAAATAATCAAGGATATGGTGTATCAGATGAAATATAAAAGTGTTCCCATTCACACTGGTCATTCTTAATGACAGAAGTAAAGAACTTGGGTAGCTCTGTGACAGGCTTCCTCACAATAATTCAAAGTCCTGTCTCTCTAAGATGATGGTTTGGGCATGAGGGCATAGGAATCAAGCGCAGAGGGGGAGCTGATGCAAATTCTGGCTCTGCTGCACAAAGCAGCTTGTCTCTGTCCTCTCCAGTCCTGGAGAATTAGTGATGTGCCTGGCAGCACAGTGGTGATGAATCTAACAAATTCTCTCTTCATGGACATTAGCATTTGTCTTCCACTACCCTGCTGTATTGATTTTTAATTTATATTAATGTATTAGTGATAAGTAGCAAGAAGCTGAGTCTGCGTTGTCAATCCCGTCCCCCTCCTACTACGATAGATCATCCTGGTGTATTGCTAAACTTTAAATCACGTTTTAATGAAGTCCTAAGTTCATCAGCGTAACTTAAGTCCTCCTTGCCGGACAAGTGACTAATGTGTAGGTGGTTGGCTCCATATTCTTGATTCATTTGGAAAATCAGTGGGGCCAAATTTGCAGTTGTGAGAGTGAAAAGTCCTCTAACTTCTAATTATTTAGAACTTCTGATGCATTGCTAAAGAAATTAGCAGAACAGGCTTAATATACTGGGGGTTTTGCTTCGTTTTAGAACGAAAGTAACTAACAAGATAGCTGTAGTGTTTGTTCTGCCTGATCCTGAGACATGAATATTGGGTTTCATCCCTTTCGGGAGACAGTGTTTCCAAGATGTAGCACGCATAAGCTTATGTCAGTCAAGGTAATTAAGTCCTGGCTTTGGTGAAGAGGATGTAAAACTGGGATCATCCAGTCAGCGTGACAAGTCTTTTTTATTATACAATCTCCAGACCAGCACAGTTTGGCATTGGTGACTGCAGTGCATTGCTTCCCATCCCTCCTCTGCAGGAGGAGGAATTTAGAGAGCTGCATGTTGTTCAAGCCGAAGGGAAAAAAATAATTGCCTGAGCACAGCAGACACAGTTTGAGGGGTTAAATGAACTGTAACACTGCTAGGACTTCGAATATACCTAAGTGACTTGGTTTTGTAATTTCCAAATCCTTTGACTTCTACTTCTTTCCAGGGCAGGGCAGCTGGATAGCCTCAGCTAGAGGCAGGTCAGCATTTTCTCTTCTAGAGAATTCTAGCATGCTTTGACTTTTAGACCTCTTAACTTCTGAAATAATCTTCTGCTGACTTTTCTGTAAAGTAGAATGGTTTAGTTTGTCCCAATAACAGGGTAAGATCACCTGGGATACAAATCTGTGAACCAAGTGATGTTTGTGCATGTGCGTGAGCTCACTTTGCTGAATGTGAGGTGTTTCCCTCTGTTCCCAGTGAGCTACAACTGTTTCCCTTAAAGTCTGTGGGTTGGTGGGTGGGAGGAAGGATGGAAAGGCCTGTGGCGATGAACTATTCTAATAACAAATTTTTACTGTGCTTTCGAAACTTGATTGCTTAAGAGCACAAATATTCTTCATTTAATGTGAGAAATGGTAGGTGGTGAGGGGAATAGACTAATGAATTCTCTGATTTTTGTGAGGGAGTAACAATTTTCTTGAATAGATGATGAAGTACCCAGATGATAGAGGGTTGTTTTTTTGCTTGGATTTTTGGGGGTGGAGAGGGGTGGGGGGTGGTATTACCGGAAGCAAATAACGCTGAAATGGCGACAGCATGAAGCTTTAAACTTGGACTTTTTATGACTATTTCAGATGTCTTTTACAGCTATGGGGGGATAGTGCCTCAGAAGCAGCTGGAGTAAACACTCAAAGAAAGAGTGTTTCTCAGATTCTGCAGAGCTGCTGGATGCACACCTCTGCCTCCAGGGCCTGCTTTTTTAACTTGAGCTAGAGAAGTCCAAACCAGAAGCAGTGGCTAGATGTTATCAAAAGTGGAACATTTATTGCTGTCCTTTTCATATCTTATGCAGCAGCAGCATATGGCAGATGGCTTGCCTGCCTGAAAGGCTTCCTTTTTGCCTTGCTCTGCTTTGCCTGGCACAGGTGGTGGCTGGGGGAGGAAGAGCTGTGCACTTGCCATTTGCTTTTTCACCAGCTGGGGAAGCAGAGATTGCTGAGCTGAAGCCAGAGGTTGCTCTGTGTCTTTCTTCCCCAAACCACTATCAGTAGCTTCCCTTTCCTGTGAGCTTAAAAAAAAAAAAAAAAGACAAAACCAAACCAAAATAAATGATAATTTTAAAAGCTCCCAAACACTGCCACCCAAGAAAGCTTCAGAACTGGTAAAATTCATACCAGTAAATTAATATTCTATATATTATCCCATGGATGTAAATTGAGGTACAAAATGTTTTTACTGTTAGTTAGTTAGCTGTAGTAATCTCTTCCACTCTCAGCAACTCCTGCTTGAGATGAGGTTCTCCAGTCAGTGAGCTTATGAGGGACCAGTGCTGTGGTAGCCTTGCAGGGATTTCCTTGCAGCTGACATTGGACTGAATCACTGATTTCCAACTATTCTCATGTGATGCTGAATTTTAGGGTTTCACTGCTCTGGAAACCATAGCCATATGCACATGCACATTTCCAAGGTCATATAAATTGGTGCTTTACAAGCATTTTTTGTTGTGTTTTGTGGGAAGGTTGCATTGGTTGTAATATATGTGTGTTTTTCCAGGTTTTAGCCAGAGCACAGTTGATTTTTGTGCAGTGAGTTGAAATGTATTTCTCTGACTTCAGCATGCCTCTTTCCCCCTGCCCCCATGGCAGCCACAGCAGTTTATCAGATGTTGTATAGTTATTGTTTGGTTTGCAGGCAAATAGAGGACTCTGCTATGTATACATGTGCTGGCCCATCATTGATTTCTTTTGTGTCTGTCTCCTTTCAGCTGAGGAATCTGTCTGTCTTTTTCCCACCTACATCATTCAGTCTAATGACAGACATTCTCTCTTCTTGCAATGGATGCTTCCTTGAGTTGGGTATGGTAGTGTTCTTTCAAACAAGCTTGGAGTTAGGAAAATGGCAGGGTCTGGAGAAATAACTCTGGACTCCTCAGAGCCCTGGCATTTGCAATGGAGAATAGTCCTGTGGTAATGAGGTTTAAAAATGTTTCCATAAAGAAGCACTTTGAGAATTGAAAATTTAGAGGAGGAAGGGGAAAGTTGCAATTAGTGAAAAGAGTATTACTATACTTAGCAGGAGGTAAAAACCCAGGCAGATATAATTAGAGGATGTTATTCTCTCCTTTTCAGTGAGTCATTCCATAAAGAATGGATTAAATGTATTTTTTTAAATCCTTTTTACTTGTTAAAACCCGAGTAGGAAAAGGAAAGGGAGTCACAGAAGAATGTATTAACAATGCAGAAAATGCAGACTCATAAGGATTACTGAATACTAACCTTGAGACAAGGCAGAAATTTGCTTTTGTAAGTGGCAGGTGTGTTGGTACAAATCTACTTTTCTTCATTGTATCTGCTCTGTTAAACAGTAAAGGTAAAGGTAAGGTAGCCATGTAGTGAAGCATGGGTAGATTTGTATCATATGGATTCTCTTGGGGGAAAGTCCTTGAGTATTCAGTTTTTGGAGTTATGTGTCGCACAGAAGTATCTGGTGTTCTATGCTCCATGCTGTGTATGAGCCACTTCAGTGTCTCAGAACTGGCCAAATGTGTAGCTGCAGTAACATGGCATAAGCCTGAGCATATAATCTTTCCCTTTTAGCAGCAGTTCTAACCAGCTTGGAACTTGATAAAGGAAAGCTGGGAGATTCCCTTGCGCTTTCTGATAATGGATATCATTGTCCCTAATGATATTTACAATGAGTTACCTCTGATGGAAGCCCTGTACAGGTGTAATGTGTGATTACATTTGCCTAAGTAAGAGATGAGTTTTCTCCTAAAAAAACCCCTCTATTTCTCCCACTTAAGGATTATCATATGCAAGTTGGGAACTTCTGCCTTGAACAAATGAGATCATTTTGACCAGCTGAAGCTCCAGAAAAGCAGTTTGTCTCCAGGTTGCTGCATTATAGAATAATGAAGATTGGAAAGGATGTCATCTAGCCTAGCCCTTGCTGAGGTCATATCCAGTTAGATCAGCTCTCCTGAGGGCAATATCTGGTTGAGGCTTAAATATGTCCAAGGGTGGAGGATCCACAGACCTGGGTGACCTGGTCCAGTCTTTGACCAACCTTATGGTGAAAGAATTTTTTCTCATACTTGGTTGGAATATCACGTGTTGCAGTTGTGTCCATTGCTTCTGTCACTGAACACCTCTGGGAAGATCCTGGCTCTGTTTTCTCTTCCTGCCCATTAGGTAGTCAAAGACAGCAGTTGAATGGAAGCTGGGGGCTACAACTCCCTCAGAGGCACTTCTGTTATGCAAGAGGCCAGGAGGAATGAACAGGAGATGCTGGTGGGAGGCTGGTGCTGGGAGGTTGGTATGGTGATGAGGAAATTTGACTGGGCAGAGAGCAGCAGTGCAAAAGGCCATGTTCTTACATTCAGCCCTGCAGGTTGAAGAAATGCACAATTCCTTGGATTTATTGTTTCTCTGTGGTTGCAATGAAATACATGCAGTATGCATATTTATATTGCAAAAGTTATTTGTGCATGAAGATCACGGATGAGGAGAAAGGCATCTCCAAATGCTGACCTGGCTAAGTTACAGCTAGAGAACAAAGAAGAATATGAAATCCCAAGTGACATCTCAGACTAATTTTGGTTTTATTCTGCTGCTGAATATGCATTTTTGCCATTTCATGCAGTAGCTTCTTAGACGTCCCCAAAACTTAAATTTTTAAATCCTTGTATTTAAATGCTTAAATTAAGTATCTATATCATATATTATTTGATTCCAAGATTTTCTCTTAAATGCCATGGTAATTATTAAAGTGTTCTTTTCAAAGTGTCAGCTTAAAGTAATATTGGTAAAAATGATACCAGAATATCAGCTATTCAGAGCAGAGTGTTTTTCTTCCTAGAGGTATCTACAATAATGGCAATTAAGACAAATGTCCAAACACTTGCAAATAAATGTTTTAAGTACTGTGAAATCACTGGGAGTCATTTTCAGATTTATGCTGTCCTGGCAACCATTTTATTTTTCCTATTTTGTAATGGTAGGGGGTATTTACCAGTATCAGGGCAACAGTAAATGCTGCCACCACAAGAGAAGGAAATAATTTGTCTGAACTTCTCAAAGAAGTCCTGTTATGCATAATGAGTATTAGATACCCAGAAAGCAGTTTCTCTAAAGCAGTTTTGTGCCTAAAAGATGTTTGAAGTGATGTACTAAGGGTCTCCAAAGTATTTCAGCACCCAATTCCACTGAAGACTTCTGATGTTTTCCAGTGCTTCTAAGAGGCGATTTGTGTCTTTGCCTTGTGACCTATTGCATTTGTATCACTCCATCCAGTGTTTGGAGAGGCACAAGAGGATGAGAATGCGAGTGCCCTGGTATCTTCTGTAAAGCAGCAATTCCCTAATCCTGATTTCTGAACTTGTCAGCTTTAGGGGATCTTCACTCGTGATGAACCAAGATACTGTGATAAATGTGTCACGCCTCTTGGAGGGGTACTGTCACTTGCTGAATTGTCTCAGACATGCTTCCCTCTAGTTCGGAACAAAATAATTAGAATTTTATATACTTTTCTTGAAATCTTGCTGAACCCTAGTCTACCTAGATGTTGTCATTTAAATGAAGACTGCAGAACAAGCTCAGAAGTACCCTAAAATAAATCACAAGTGAAGGCTCTGACTGTATTGAAACATTGGACAGTGAACCAGACCTGCTCCCTACCATCATCCTCAATTACTCAACCTAAATCATGTGGAGATTGTTAACTGGAGCTGCAATGTAATTCAAAGCAAAAGTGCTGCTTGCTATATATGGTTTCACTTTGCTCTAGAGATCACTCAGCATATGTCTGAGATGATCCTGAAGAAAGCAGTGCTGACACATTTTGCTCGTACTCTTTGTACTATGTACAGGAAGAGAGAGGAGGTGTGGAACAAAGAGGTCAGGAAACTGGCTGCTCATATATATATATATATATATGTGTGTGTGTTTGTATATATATATATATATATATATGAGACTGCAGATTAAATAGGCTCACAGCTTTGTGATCTTAGGCACACAGGAATTTTGGACTTCAGAGTACATTTCTTCTTAATCTGAACCTCAGCCACAGTGGAATTTTAATCTATAAGACAATTCTGCACACGGGTTTTGAGGGACGCTGTGTCTGTGTGATTACAGGTCAAAAACCACTCCTCAAAGTCTTGTCCTTGCAAAAGCAGCCTGAAAGTCTGGTCCCTGAAAGCAATTTTGTGAAACTCGCTCTGAGATGCTGCACTAGTTCATTGCAGGGAGGAACACCAAGAAGCCATGCTGCTAATTCAGAAGTCTGCAGCGTGCACGATCATTCTTCAGATGCCATTTGGAAAGGCTGAAATTTTGCAATAAAAACTTAGTAGCAATAAGAAAGGTTTATTATCTTGTGTCAATATTATTACAATTTTAACTTCACATGGATTCCAAGAACTCTGTTATATTTAGATTTGTGTCCTCTGATGTATGCTTAACAGTTTGGAGATTTAATAATAAATTAAAATACAGATGGCACCCACTCTGGAACTAGATGGATTATCTCATTGTAAGATGCGGGCACTCAAGAAGATAAAAGAAAAACCAGTTGTATTTTGTAATTTCAGTATAATTTAATCTTATATAAATTTAAGGTTATATCAGTATGTTCATATGTAGATGCATTAAATCTCTAGCTCTTACTTAAGTAATCTCCAACTTTCTTAAAGGTTTAAGAATATGGTTAGATGAAAAAATCAGTATGCTAAATATTTCAAACTGGAGGGATGAGAGAGAACTCCCCCACTGTATCTGACATCCTCCCCTTGCTCTGGCTAACCAAAAAAACCCCTCATTTTCCAAGTGTATTCATGTGCTCAAGGGTTTTAGATCTTACAAAACTAATAGAATGCAGGAAAACTGCTTAAAAGTTTCCCTTTACAATCATCTTCATAGATGGCAAATAAAATCAACACATACTTAGTCGATATTAATAATTAATAAAAAAGAATAATAGAAAATAATCCTCTGTCTCTTTCTTCATCTATCCTCTCCTTTGAATACATGGAAGAAATTCCATGTAGCATTTCTGGAAAATTTCAATGTTTTGATTAAACATAATTGAGGTCTGAACTCAGCGGAGAGGTCTGTATAGCAAGGTAAGTTCCTACATCTTCACAGAACAATGGCTTAATAAAGTAGTGCAGTATCCCCCTAAGAAAAGTCTTGTCTTAAATGGTACATTAAATTAAATATTTTTACTCATTTTACTATCAGAATAGTATTCAGTGGAGAAAACTGCTTACAAAATTATAAAAATAGATGGTGTTACACTGCAGGTTGCAGAAAATGAATCCCTCTGTCCACCTCTTGAAGAACGGTATGTTGCAGTCTAGATCAGAATAAATTAAAGAAAAATGTTCACTGAAAATATAAGGAAGTTTTTAGGTGGCATGGAAGCAGACAGGCAGCTTTTCATACTGCACTCATTTTGAGCATCTTTCACTTTCCCCCTTTCCTATTTTCAAAATGGATTCTTCACATTGACAAGGTCAATATCTGTTTCTTGGTGGGTTTTTTTTGAAAGGGACAGTGATTTCTGAGGATTAGGAATCTTTTAAACTCCCATGACAGCAGGACTTGTTCCGATCTCTTTAGTGGAGCTGCTTCTCCTCTGGCGGTTTGTGTTGCTTTTTTAATGCTGTTTGCCTGGCTTTTCACTTTCAGCAGGAGAAAAGGCAAAGATCTGGTCTGCTGCCACATGCACATTTTCCTGGAACAAGAAAACTACCTGATTCAACACTGACAGTGGGGTTTTTTTAAAGGGGATGCTTTGGGATAGAAAACTGCTCTATATTCTATCTGTATCCTTTATATTAGCTTGACCTATTTGTGTGCACATCAGTAATCATCTCTCTTTAGAATTAAAAAAAATAACTCTGTGTCTTGTTAGGAACTTCCTCATATTGATAACCAAGTTTGGCTAATTAACAGGAGAGATTGATTAGTGTGCTCAGAATGGGGAGTTATAGGCCACAGTTTGTAGTCTCCCTGACTACCTCTTCCCAAACAGGGATTTGTGGAGGAAAACAAATGATTATTGACCTTGTGGTCTGTAGCAGATACAAGAAGTAAGGGGAATCACAGCAAAACTTTATTTTCTGCTCTTTGATCTTTTCCAGTAATGATTTATTTCCACCACAGCTATCTGAAGAAGAGCTGTACAGTTTGGCAAGTAGGCTGATAGGTCATAGGTAGCAGAGAATTAAGCTGCAACTGTACTAATAAATTGTGACTGGGACTGTTCGTTGGCACTGAGACAGAGTGTCATGAACAGTCCATGTCCATACAGCTAAAATCTCTTTTCCTCTGACAGCGTGGAGATACCCACAATGGATGAGTTCCCCAGCCATACTAGCTCCCAAACCCAACTTGAAAGCTTTTCTGGAGAGTGCCAGTTAGCTTGGGACTGTTTTAGTAATTCAGCGATGTAGCTGAAAAGAGTGAAGGTTGAGCAACTCCCTGTCGCTTCTTAACCTTTATAATTTGGAAACAAGTGTATTGCTGGCTTTACAGAAGTGATGGGGTATTCATAAAAGGACCGTTTCCATTACTTTGTGGCGCATGAACCTGCAGACCCACTCCAGCTGTGGAGTGGTTGAGGGAAAACTTTCCTGCTCTCTGGAGCATTATTTGTTTTTTTGTCACCACGTATTTCAGTTCCTTCTCCCTTCAGGCTGAACATCTCAATGCCTAGTTAGCCCTCTCGAGTGCCCACAGGTGTCCTGCTGGAATATAGACTCTCTCCTCTGGGGACAAAGAGGAAGGCTCTGACAAACTGATGAGAAAAAGCCAGATCCAAAGTGAAGCCTGGTCAAATTGCCTACAAAAGAGCTTGTAGCATGTGTGTGCTGCCTGGTAGAGCAGGATACATGAAAAACAAGTAAAATTTCCTTCCATGGGAGTTGTGGGCCACAGCAGTAGCACTGCACTCACAGGTGAGTGGTACCACCACTCTGTTATGAACCGGTTTAAACACAGAAGAACAAGGGAAACTAAGCTTCTGTGAATAAAATGGATCAGACCCAGAAAGGCTCAAAATATACCCAAAAAACGTGATTAAAACCAAATGAGGTTAGATGTTGGTGCCTAAAAATTTGATATATTTTATTTAATAGTAAAAGAGGCAATGAGAAAGAAAGAGAAAGAAAAAAAAGAAATAGAGAAAGAGAAGAAAGAGAGAAAGAGAGGAACAAAGAAAGAGAGAAAGAAAGAAAAAGCAAAAAGAAAGAAAGAAAGAAGAAGGAAGGAAGGAAAAGAAAGAAAGAAGAAGGAAGGAAGGAAAAGAAAGAAAGAAAAAGAAAGAAAGAAAGAAAGAAAGAAAGAGAAAGAAAGAAAGAAAGAGAAAGAAAGAAAGAAAGAAAGAAAGAAAGAAAGAAAGAAAGAGGAAGAAAGAGAGAGAGAGAAAGAGAGACAGAGAAAGAGAAAGAGAGAAAGAGAGAAAGAGAAACAAAAGAAAGAAAGAAAGAAAGAAAAAGAAAGAAAGAAAGAAAGAGAAAGAAAGAAAGAAAAAGAAAGAACGAGAAAGAAAGAAAGAGAATGAAAGAAAGAAAGAAAGAAAGAGAAAGAAAGAAAGAAAGAAAGAAAGAAAAGAAAGAAAGAAAGAAAGAAAGAAAGAAAGAAAGAAAGAAAGAAAGAAAGAAAGAAAGAAAGAAAGAAAGAAAGAAAGAAAGAAAGAAAGAAAAAAAAAGAGAGTTGTGTGGTGGGGGGACAGGGAGAGAGTGACAGGGGTTAGGTGGAAACACAGCACCTTTCCGGGGGTCCCAACGACACCTCGTGGCTTCCCTCCATCTGGTCTTCTTGGTGGTGAGAGTCCCGCACCGAAGAGTATAGAATCCCATGGATTAATATACGTTTGGGCCAGGTGGAAATGCCCACAGGCCTCCCCTGGGGAGGGCAATTTTGACACTGTCCCTTGCAACACTGTGGATCTGTTGCATCATGTTGCAGTGCTCTGGTGCAGGGTCTGGGGACCCCTTTGGGGGTCTTTGATGGGCCATGACACCCCCTCTGTCCTTCATGTGGATGCAGCTTCTCCCGGGTGAAGGGGCCCCTCAGCTGGGCTCCTCTGCACAGCAGAGGGTGGGTGTTACCCGCCTTGGACCAGAGGGTTTTTCACCACACACCCAAAGCCTCTCTCCCACCCTTTGGTCTGTTTGACACTGGCAGCTGGTAGCCCTGGGGCTGCAGTCTCCACCCCAAAGGTGCTAAGCTTGAGCCCTCTGTGCATGTATTCCTTTACCCCAGCCTAGACCCGAGTCACTGTCTTATCTTCATAGTTCAGGGCCTCAGTCGAAAGGCCTACTCAGGGTGTGGTGATCTTCTCTGCAGCTTTTATGCAGTTTTGCTATAATAAGTGAAAGTCCTTCATGAAGATGTTTAAGACATAGATTTTAACATTTAATCTCTGACAGACTCCCACGAAAACTCTCATGATAAAGCCACGCTTGGATACTCTTATGTCTTAAAAGGTCTTACTGTTCAGGGTGCTTCAAAAATTCACATTCCCACAAAACAAAGATGGGTTTATTTACTAGAGGGAGACCTATCCTTCTGGGCAAAGAAGGGCAGACCCAGAGTAAATGCTGTCCTGAAAGCAGGAAATCTGAGTTTTGTTTTGGGGGAGGTGTCTCTCAGCTTTTGTTCCTCATCTGTAAATAGAGATTATTTCTGTTTTCTTATGTGCTCTTGCTCACAGCATAAGCATCTACAGACCCACTCTGGAGGGATTCTGTAGCTGTGGGAGGACTCCAGGTGCTGTAAGAATTATAAAAAGTAGTAACAGGTATACAGAGATCTCTAGATGATGGGGATTTGGTGGTTTTCAATTCCTTAGAATATAGAGAAGAACACTCTCTCTGGAGGAATAGGGATTGTATTTATGTTTCACTCCTTCAGTGTGCAAGGAACCTTCTCTGGTTTTAAGTAAGGAAGGGATTGATGCTAGATGTTAATCTGTGACAAAATTGCTTGTAACAGCAGAGGTCTAAACTCATGGAAAAGGATAGGGGAGTCCATCTTTAGTCCAGCATGACTATGATTTGGCTGTCTGTGTTTGTACATAGAATTTAATCACTGGCCTACAGCTCTGCAGCACTGCAATCCTGCAGAAATACGGTATTTGTACTGCCTCAAGAAGGAGATGCCAGCTCTAAATGCATGCTATGAAATATTCAGCATGCCTTGCTACTGCAGGGAGTTTGAAAGGCGTGCTGCTAGCGCTGGGGTAACAGTGTCTCGTTTGATTTCACACTCAATACGGTTTATGCCAGATGAGGATGCCACATGGACAGCTGATGTCTGTCAGTAGTGGCTTGGGGACCTAGAGTGCTGAGTAAAAGTAATTGAAAGAGTAATTAGATTCTAATTAGTAGCTGTTAAGGCATCTGCTTTCTCTAGCTTGTTTTTCCTTGCAGTATTGTGCAGTCTTCCTGTGTGACAACCCACAAACAGATTGAATAAGTGCTGTGTATTTCAGATGATGAAGCTTCACAGTTCTACGTTTTGTTAACTTTTTACAAACAAAAGTATTTTGAGTTTTGGCTGTGACACAAGAAGCACGTAAGGAACAGTGTCAGCCATGTGTACAGCAGAATGCATATCGATGGTACTAACACCTCTCACATTGTGCTACTGTTTGAAATAGTCACAGGAAGACTAGAAGGATGCAAACAACTGCCCCAGCCTGCCTGATTTCCTGCTGTCAAAACTCACAGTGTGCACTCTGTGGCACAAGGTGCATGTGGTACTATCTGCAGGCCTAGTTCTGTATTATCTCTCTGGCCCTTTTCTGACCTTTCTGTACATGCCATGGTACTAATTGCTCCTGTTGGTTTCAAATATCTGTAGACTTCATGGAGGTGAAGCAACCACTTTTGGAGGTCAGATCCACAGTTATAGTATTACTTGGGCATGTTGTGTACATACACTGCAAACTCCAGTGCCTGAAGAAACAGGATGTCTTTGTGCTTATATGTGAGAAATTTCTTATGTAAAACACATGCCTTTCAGAAAGCCACAAATATTTTTGTCTTCCAAATGTCTGAAACTGCCTGAGGTTCCTGCAACTTCCAGTGCCCACACTGATCTATAGGGTGCCTCTGAAATCCTCAGGATTATCAGTCTACCTGTCTACTTTTCTGGCTGCAGGTTGAGGGCTTTAGGTTCATACTGGTTAAACTAAGCCTGTGCTAAGAAGGGGTGTGCCTGACCCTTATGTTGTTTCTGGGCAGTACGTAGCATGTTCTAGGGTCTGACTTGTTGCCCTGGGCTCAGCCAGGCTCATGTGTGCATCTGTGTGTGTGCCTTCTGTAAGCATGCACTGCAGTGACCCTCCAAACCATTACTCTGGTTGAGCTCACCTAACTTTAATTGTCTGGTTGGTTTGGTTCCCAGCAAAGTCCCAGCAGTGCAAATTAAAGTACAGTTCATCTGATCTTATAAAAGGTGTCTCCTCCGGAACGTAATGAGGCAGTCCCTGAACTGTTCTTGCTGTTCTTGCCTAGCTCCCTGCTCTCTGCAGGACTGTGGAAGGATCCTATGGTGACTTGGCCCAGATGTGTGCTAGACATAACTCACACCTGATTCAGTGAATCCCATCATTTGCTGTCTGGAGCTTTGAGATCTGTAAACTTTTTAATCAACATCAAAGACATGAGATCTTGTTTGTGGGCTCACCTGCTGACAACAGAGAGTAAATGTGCCACTGGAAATGGAACCAGTCCTGTTTCCTCTTTAATCTGACTGATTCAACCTAATTTCTACCTATGTTCCCGAACCCTGTCTTTTCTGCCAATAGCCTTCAGCAATCTGAAAGACAAGGTTAGACTCTGCCATCATCACAAGCAGGAGCTCTTTGATGTTCTAAGTAAAGACATTGTGCTGTTTATGTTTCACTAGTCTACTCTAAATAGACCCATGTCTATTTGCTCTAACACAGCAAGCTGTCCTGAAACTTTGCTAATGCAGACATATTGCTTGGAAATTTGTGCACTCTCATACACACAGACTTCCTAGTCACTCAGGATAGAAATTACCCAGGAATTAAGCACATATGAAAAAAAAGCTCTCAGATGTAAAAAGGAGAGTATGAATAATACAATAATAATTTAACAATAAAAAAAGTATTTTCTCTAAGTATTTTCAAGAGGATCGTAATGCCTTTCTTCCATGTGATAAGTGCTAAATTTCTTTTTTGGTCATTATGAGACTTTTAATTTTCCCCTTCTATTTCCATAAATACAGCCTTATTCTGTTGCCTTTTAGCTGCAGTGACAAAATAAATATTGTAGCTAAATGTATGGTTTGCCAGGAAGTTGTTCTTGCAGGAGAAAACATTTTGTAGAGCCTCTCAGGTCTCTTCCATTGCTTGGACAGCTTATCAGTTCGTATGCTCCTGTTACCAACTGCTTTTAAATCTCTGCAGGTGACATTCTTGTAATAATTTTAGCTTCAGGTACCCATAACCTGTAATGTTTAGCTATGTTGGTATTCATAAAATAAATATATCTGGGAATGCTGGGAATGTTCTCCAACACTGGGACCGGCACAAAATACCCCATGTCCAACTGTTAGACTCGTTTAACCTACAAAAAAAGGATGATTACATCCAAGTTGCCTGCAGCGTCATGATAGGAACTAACATCTGAGATGTGGCTGTAAATTGTTTGTGAAGGTGCTAGTTGGTCCAAGTCAAAATAGTGCTTGTGACTTCTCTAATGGTTAAACATTCAGAAAATTGAATTCTACTGCCCGGAAATCTTTCTTGGTGCTGTTTAATAATTGCCAGTAGGCATATAACTTTTGTTACTGTCAGTTTTGCTAGTTCTTTTCAAACTACACCACTTTTTCTTTCCACTAACAAGGTGGTGTCTACGTTTGTCCTGGATTTTTTTAAACTTAACTGTACATTGGATACTATTTTGGATAGTATTGTGAGAGCCTTTCCCAGCTCTCAACTGGGAATATTTCTGGCTCTGGGTTGGTTTTAGTTTTTGGTGTTTGTTTTTTTGTTGGCTTGGTTTTTTGTTTGTTTTTTTGGTTTTGGGGTTCTTTTTGGAGTGGGAGGAAGTTGGTTTGGTTTGGTTTGGGTTTGTTTTTTTTGTTTGAGTAGGGTTTTTTGGTTTGTTTTGTTGTTGGTGGTGGGTTTTTTTGTTTTACTTGTGGTCTGTTTTGTTGTTGTTTGTTTGCTTCTTTTTTAAGGTCATTTTTAGCACTTCTGATTCAAAGTGGCATAGGTCAAAGTTATGCACAAAAGCAAAGCAAAACAAGGAATTCTTTCCCCACTTCCCATGGGGCCTCAGATGTTCAGCCATCTTCATGAAAGCAGGGCTCCATCATGTCTAACAGTGACTTGGGAAGACAAATGCACAACATCATATATGGTATGGGATATCTCTTTGGTCAGTCAGGGGCAGTTGTCCTGTTGGTGTCCTCTCTCAAACTCGTGCCCACCACCAACCTACTCACTGTTGGGGCAGCATGAGAAGCAGAAGAACCTTAATGCTGTGTAAGCACCGCTCAGCCACAGCCAAAGCATTGGTGTACTGTCAACACTGCTTTTATCACAAATCCAAAACACAGCCCCATGTCAGCTGCTAGGAAGAAAATTAACTCCATCCCAGGAAAACCCAGTAAAATCTTTCTTAATATTCTGCATAAATAATAGCATGAATGCTCATGATGTATTCTATGAATTAGCAGTAATGCATGGACAAAAGCTGTCACAAATCTTGTTCAACTGAGTTTTTAGCTCTACCTATGGATCAAGGCATTCTCGTGTTACACAGTTTTCTCAATGCCATGATGTATGGTCATCATCTAGGGAACAAATAAGGATAGGGAGTATAACATCTTCTTTATGACAACTTCCTTATGACATCTGCTTTTATTACCTTTAGAATAATCCTTTGGAAGTGTGAATCAAGGAGGCTCAAGAGAAAACCATGATAGATTTAAGCAGGCAGGGGATTAGGCAGCTCAGTGACAAATATATTTGTATCTATGTAAGTCAGGCAAGTTAGGAGAAAAAGGTTTTCATATATGGACACTGGTTTGACTTTTGGAGTGAGGTTTAAGTCAAAACGTAAACTTTTTTCATGTAGTGGTGCAGAGATCCACTGTTTCTGTCAAACTTGGAATCTATTATTGATATATTTTTGCCTGGATATTTTCAGAGTAGTGATCTTCAGTTTTTTGATTTTCAGACTGAGAACTTTTGGATCATTATGTAGTAAATTTAAACACATTTGCCTTCTCTTAATTAAAGGTCATGTATTTTTTTTAGAATGGTACTTGGATGTCACAGAGTCAAAAACATTGTTCCAGCTCATTGCCTCTTGGTGCCTCTGGAATCAGGGTGTTAGTACAGATGTTTTTTTATCTGATCAGTCTGGTCCAGTTTCTTTAAACTACAGATTATGCAAATTGTAAAAACAGTTCTAGTCTATAAGAGAAGTTCTTAGGTTCTTATACATTTTCCCCATGGTTTTTGGGATAGGGATCAATTTAAGATATCAAGAGAAACAGGAGACCCAAAAGCTTCTTTTCTCATCTTCTGTAATAAGTCTTTTGGGGGTCTAAAATAGGAGTATGATTTAAGAGTACTTTTAAAGTAATTTAGCTTTTACTCATAGGAACAAAATTTCATTTCTTTCTTGACCTCCAGTGGGAACATGCTGACTTAGAGCTGTCTTGCACTTGGTTTTGTCCCATCTCAGTATCAAAGCCTGAGAGAACACTAAGATGAGCACTGGGAAGTATTCCCATTGTGCAATCTCATTCTACACAGTACTAAATTTACTAATCAGTGGGACAAGGTGCTTGACCTTAAACATATTGCAAGTATTTGCAGGATCAGAATCTAACATAGATCTCCGGAATGCATTATTTGATTAAAGAGTAAAAAACAAGTAAAACAAAAGACTACCTGCCTCTTAAGACTGCTTTTTTTAAAAAAAAATCATGTCTCCACTGATTTATGTTTATGCAAGTATTTATGTTGCTGCATTCTCTTCTGTGCTGCATGAATAAATATGAGCAATGTTTAAGCACTTTAAACCAACCATTGATATCTTCCCTGACAGAATAACTGCATCCTTGAGAACAGTTTGTGGTGCCGATATATTCTGTGGAATTAAAGCTTAAAGTTATTTTCTAAATATCAATCTCCACAAAATGGGAAAACAGACCTAAAATGAGCAGAGAATTAGGACAGATAGGAAGCTGTCAATAAGAATTATTTTGTTGATTTTGTCATTTCCTCTGCACTTGCCATTGTTTCAAAACTTCAATGTAGATTTCTTGTTACCTGAAAGACATAGTAAATTAAATTTATCAGTGTAAATGTTTCATAAGCAAAATTTCAAGGTTTGCTTTCCAAGTAGTTTCACAGTCCAGTGAGTTGCAGAACACTTACAATGCACGGCTCTTAACATTGACGGTACAGAAATGCGCTGAAGCAATGCCTGGTTGACATCTGTATGAATTGTATTCCTGTTCATTTTTCCAGGTTGAGTTACCTGCTGTCATCTCAAAGAAATATGGAGAAATGGGAGCTGTGTAGTGAGAAACACTTCTTCTTACCTTTGCAATCAAGCTCTTTCAGTGATCTGCAAAAATGACAAGCTGAAGGTCACTGTTTAGCAGTCCATGTAGGATGATACAAACTGACAGTAATCAGAACAATAATATTACAATTGGGATGTAAAACTGGACTAAATATTGTTTTGCTTAATTGCTATATTTATTCTGACCTGCCTGATGGAACATATGCAACACAAAATTAAATCTCACCTGGGGTGAAACCTTCAGCTTAGTTTAGGATATCTCTTTAATTCTGTTCCGATGTGTTGCATGAACATCTCTAGCAGAGAAAATCTTAGAATTACATCTCAGAGGTGGTTCTTGTGCTGAAAGAGCTCAGACAGTTTAAAATACCAGGGAATCAAGGAAATAGGCTAGATGACTTCCTAGGTTTCTTTCATTTTTACTTACCAACTCTCAATTAATGGTTAATAATTTCTTCAAGACTCAAATTATTTTTGAGCAAATAATTTTTCTTTCCATTCTACAAAAAGCCTTGTTCTTTTTCTGTCTTACAGAATGGTATTATTTGGTTTATTATTTTCTCTTTTCTAAAACTGTTGTCTAATTTTTTTCCCCAAAGGGTCCTATCTATTTCCTTTGTGAGGTTTTTCTCCTGTTCCTCTATTCCAATTCATTTTGCATTGCCTATAGTGCTGCTGGCTGTATAAATCTGTGATGTTTTTTCTGACTGCCAGGACAGAAGCTAGTAGGAAAATGGAAAAAGGCAGATGTGAGAAGGTAAGTTTGTGCAGGTATTTCTAAGACCTTATCTTCATATTTCTGCTAACAAAAGAAATTACTTTTTCAGAAAAAAAATATCCCACACACCATTAAAAATGAGCTTGCTGACTCTGTGGAAGAATATTTACTTCTTTGCCCAGCTGCTGGAATTTAGCTACTATTGTTATGCAGATACATATTTACAGTTGATGAGGTAGGACCAGGAGATTTGTCAAGGAAATTGGAGGAACAGAATAAAACTCTAAATGCCAAGATGAATGTGTTTTGCTTTCCTATTCTTTAACCCATATGAGTCATATTCCAAAATTGTTACAGCAAGGTTTATCTATTTCACCCCATTTTGACCTTGAGTTCTTTTTATGGTCAAATAATCTTCTTGGATAAGATTTTCATCTCTACTTCTTTAGTCCTTAAAGATGCGTAAAACAAAACAAACAAACAAAAAGCATGAAGGTACTCCAGAAACCTTTGTTCCAACTCTAAAGGGGTGAGAGGGAGGTGTTTCCCCTAATGCAAGTGCTACACAGGGCAGCTTTGTCTTCCAGGTATCGCCTTGCAAGCCCCTGTGTCTGTGGGGAGGCAGGTGGCACAGCACACCTCCCAGGGCTCTCTGCCTTCTGGGTTATACTTGCTGTGTCTATTTGTAGGTAATTTAACTCCATGCCTGTCAGAACTGAAATAGCAGCAGCTATTCTAACTTTTCCACATGAACAGAGTATGATCAAAAGTTATATTTGTCATCCCTAAACTAGTCTGGGGAATGCCAAGATTACAGTGTTGAATATTCATCCCACATACATACCTATAGTTATGAGTACTGGAGAATATGAGTGGAAGCATTACATCTGGAGACTTGTACAGAAGGATGCAAGGCTGGTTTTGGGGGAAATATGCAAGTGCATGATGCTGTTATAACAAGGCTTGCTAGAACAAGGGCCTTGTTTCACTCCCATAAAAGGCCAGCATTCCCTCAGAATGACTCGGTGTTACCTCAGAGACAAAGATGCTGGTGAAGGTAAAATACTGTAGACTTCTCGACAAAGTGAACAGCTGGCAGGGACATAAGCACTTCTATGTATTTAATTTTGGCTCTTCTTCTGGGTTGCATTTTGGAAAGGTTTGCTCCTCTCTTTATTAACATCAGGAGAAGACCGGCCTCCTAGAGCAGGTAGTAGGTTTTGAGTTACCTAAAGCTGGACAGTGGCAAGGCTCCCTCTCACTTGCATTGTCATTATCCATCAACCTGGCAGAAAGACTGTAGGGCCCTTGGCACCGCTGGGACTGTGCAGCAGTCTAAGTACTGTGCAGTAATTATCCTGCTGGCAGAAAGAAACTCAACCACTGATGGCAGAGTTTGAAGGTCTAGTGCAAAATAACTTTGGAGAGAGAAGCCAGGAGGTACTGAGCATCACTGGTCATCCAGGACAGCATGTCCTGGTCGTCGCCTCTCAGACAGGCACAAATAGACTGCTGCTTATGATGGTCACCAAACCTTTGCATAGCTTATCCTGGAACCATTAGTGTTGAAACTGGCTTATTGGCACAAAGGATAACGGAAGAGATGTGCACCAAACCGACACAGAAATCTGCAGACTTGTTCTGCGCTGGTGTGAGGAGTGCTCTGGGAGCACCCTGAGGCTGGGAAGAACCAGGTGACAGCATCAGTGCCATCATATCACTGAAACTCCTGCTCTAAGCAAGTATAATCAGAAATAAAATAGGTCACTGTAAATCACAGAGAAACTGTAACCGTTATTGCTCGAATTGCTGGGTATATTTCTATTCACTGATTGCATTCTGCTTACAGAAATTCCCCTTGCAGCTGTCACTAGATAGGATCCTTTGCATCATGACACGTACTGCTTTGTAAACTTCGTCAGTCCCTGTAAATGACTGCTGTGACTGTCTTAGCTGAGTGACTTGATAATGAAAATAGAAGAAAGCCAAAAACTCCATTAGCACAACAAAGGATAATGCTCAGCGAATGCTGAGTTATACGACTGAGCTCATGTATGCATATTATAACTCTCATAAATTATTCTTTATGTCAAATACTATAACAGAAATGATCCCAGCAACAAGAGAAGCTACACTTGCAGTAATTCTTGTAGAGTGTCTGGGAAATGGTGTTTTCCCTAAATCAATAATTTCCATCCTTATTTTTTTAATGTACGTGAGAGTTTTTGCACTTTATCTGTGTTATAGTCCAAGTACCAGAGATGCTAGGGTAGTAAAGGTTAGTAAGATGCTGGTGGTGCTCCAGACTGTTTTCCTCCGTACTGCTGTGCGTGTTCTGCACAGTGAATTCAAGTGTGCAATGTAGTGGGCTCATTCACTGGGTTTGATTTTGAATTATTTGTATGTAAGTACATTATCCAGTCTTTCAGGCAAAAAAAAAAAAAAAAAAAAAAAAAATCTGAGTAAATCAGAAGACTTGGTTTCCCTTGTTTCTTGCAGATATGTATGTGCAATGGTAGACCAGCTTTACCATGTAGTTTTACCTGACCTACATAAGCCAAGGACTTCAGCAGTTTTTATTGTTTGCCCATGATTTGTGGCCTCCAAAGGGAGTTCCGAGTTCCCTTTAAATTCATCTTGTCTCAGTGAATATGAATAAAAAATGATATATCATAGTATTCCTTCAAATGTACATCTTCTCTTCTTTTTGAGCTTCAAGTGAACACAGTCCATAGCTGCAGGGAGTAATCACTTTGTCACCAAGAAGTCTTCTGGCTTTACAGCTTGTGGGCGTCTGGTACAACTCTCTTTGGTTCTCCAAATTTCAGACTGTGCAAGTATTGCCCTCCCTCTCTGCCTTCCAATGTGCTAAGTCTCAAATGTGGGTTGTACTCAAAACAAGGGGGTCCACAGTGGAGCAAAGATGCACCTGCAGACTGTGGAGTACCCCATGCTACAGCAGGTGGAGGCCTGTGAAGGTGGCTGTGACCCTGTGGGAAACCCATGCTGGAGCAGGCTCCTGGCAGGACCTGTGGACCCCTTGAGAGAAGAGCCCATGAGGAGCAGGTTTGCTGGCAGGACTTGTGGTCCCACAGGACCCATGCTTGGAGCAGGATGTTCTTGAAGGGCTGCACCCCGTGGAAAGGGACCCACATGGGGGCTGTAGCCTGTAGGAAGGACTCACATTGGAGAAGTTTGTGGAGGACTGTCTCCCGTGGGAGGGACCTCCTGCTGGAGCAGGGGAAGGAGTCCTCTCCCTGAGGAGGAAGCAGTGGCACAAACAAAATGTGATGAACTGACTGTAAACTCCATTCCCTGTCTCCCTGCACTGTTGGCAGGGAGCAGGTAGAGAATCAGGAATGAAGTTTAGCCCAGGAAAGAGGGAGAGATGGGGGTAGGTGCTTTAAAGATCTGTTTTACTTTTGATTATCCTATTTTAATCTTCATTAGAAGTAAATTCAACCGATTTCCCTAAGTCAAGTCTGTTCTGCCCATGATGATAACTGGTGAGTGATCTCTCCCTGCCCTTTTGTCAACTCATGAACCTTTTGTTATGTTTTCTCTTTCCTGTCCATCTGAGGAGGGGAGTGATAGAGCAGCTTGGTGGGCACCTGGCAATGCAGCCAGGGTCAAACCACCACACAGACCAAAGCCATATGAACTACTGTGGGATTGAAACAACAAATAGTATCAGTCAGCAAGAGTGCCAACAAAACCACATTTAAATATGATTCCAGAAACAAACACCCTAAACTTCCTATTAATGTAGAAGGGAAAAACAACACAGAGCCAGCAGAAAATCAAGTAAGATTTGGACAGCAGGTCAGAGAGTAGGGATACCATTGTTCAAGCAGTTGCAGAGAAACAGAGTGTGATGCCAGTATCAAAAATTTGGTATTTTTGTCCACAAAAGTCAAATGATTTTTGTTCCTTGATCACTTTACTGGGAAGTATTGACTTCTGTAGAACTAAGGCAGTTTTATTTTGGATTTTTGATTTGATTTGGTTTTGTTTTTCTCTATGGAATTTGAGCTACAGGGGAAGTTGTGCAGCTGATTAAATAAAGTTTATGTGTATTATCTCACAGAATGGCATATCTCTGGAGCAAAGGATAAATTGCAACAAAGATAATCTGTGACCTCCAAAAGCAAAAAAAAAGCTAATGTGTATTTCAGAGAGCACTAATTGCATGTGAAATAGAACCTTCACATTTCAGCTTAAATTCAGAATGTTCAGGTGAATTTTTGTCTGTGTTATCACTCAAGATAAAAATCCAAATATCTGGATGTTTTTGATTTGGCTGAAGCTTGGAAGTATTTTGTAGTTCCAGCAGTAAGGACGTGCTTGTGTAGATAAAAGAAAAGGTGCTCATGTTGCTTGCTAGGCTCACCAGGAGGGCTTGGACTGCAGGGGGTTGAAGCAGCTCACTGATGCCACCGAGCTGAGGCTGGTTTCCTGACAGATACTTGAAAATTTCCAGTAAAATAGACACAAAAATTCCCGTCAAACTATTTTCTCAATCATGGAGCATACCTATAGGAAATAGTTTTCCTGTTGTTTAGAAGAAGTTTAGAGAAATGTCAAAGCTGTAGACATTTTTATTGCTCTCCAAAGACTCCAGACTAACTTGGGAATTTTTTTTTTTGTTTTTTTTTTTCTTACATTATTTGTAAGAATGTATTTCCCAAATATAGTTCACCCCATCATTCACAGCCAGTTGCACCGTGATTGTGCAGTATGTTATCATGCTGAGAATTGTGCAGGATATTTTACTGTCCCGGGGCCTGGGCTACTGAATGCCATGGAAATGTAAATCTACACCATTCTGAATACTTTGGAGTATCCTAAGAGATATGAGGTCAGAAAAGTTCAGTAATAGTGCCCTGCTGCATTTTGGGCAGTAGGTGCTGAAGGCAGGCCTTGAGGCTGGGTCAGCATCTACTGATGCAGAGGATTAGCTGTTCTTGCTCTGGAGATTTGACCATAAATGTTGCTCCTGGATGCTGCAGTGGAAACCTTACACTGTCTTTTCAGGTGTGTATTTTCTTAGAAAAGGCCTGTACACTAAAAGTCAGCTTCCACCTTCAGCAAAACTGTTTTTTTCACTCAGTAGCTACAAACTTCCCATTATGCTTGCTTCCCTCTACTGGCTCAGATAATACTCTTCCTCAGATTTAGGCAGCTGTTAATCATCTATGAATTAATCCAATCAACTCAATGAATGGCATTGTTGTATGTGGTGGAGGACAAGGAGAAGTTTGGAAATGTTGCTGTTTGTATCCCTGATGCCTTCTGATGCCTCTGTTTAGATTCTGCATGAGAATGACATGGCTCAGTTGGTGAAGCTGTGCCTTCCCAGCACAGTTCTCCAGGACCTCTTTGAGGAGGGATTCCTCTCCTTCCATTCCTACCCTGAATTCATTTTAAAGAATTTCCTGAGTCTCCTTCCCCCACTCTTGATCCATAATACCTACAGTGAGCAGTACTAAATGCTCTCAGAGAAGGCTGGGGTTGAGGATGGATATTCTACCATGCCTTGGCCTAAAGCCAGGCTGTGTTCAGTCCAGAACACTGGCTCTAGACCAGAGTGTTTGTGAGTGGCTTGTGCTGACTGCATCAGTTTGGGATCTGTTTGAGGACAGTGTTAGCTCTATGTGTCCAGATATGTAATATTTTCTCTTTAGTTGTTTGACTGGAAGTTTCAGAGAGGATGAGGGAATTCTGCTGAACAAGTTAGGGTCATTAGTCCAAGGCCTGCTGATATCTTGAAGGAAGTTTGTTAAATCCTCCCAATACAGGGCCAGAGACTGGGCTAACAGATAAACTCTGATGCTTCAGCTTGGACCTAGGGAGCCTCTGCACAAACAGTGCACAAGGACATCTTGTAAGTGCCAGACCCCTTGTGAGACACAGGACTGGTAAAGTGAGCTGTTCTTTGGCTCATAAAAGCATTTCACATCAAGGTATGAAGGATATAGGACATGTTAAAAAGTGTAAAGGCCCACTCAGTCTGCAGCTTGCAAAGTTTATTTGCAGACCTATGGAGGAAATTCCATACCTCCCACTTTGCACAAGCAGACAAATATTTGCAGATGCCTGATCTTCAGTAACATGACATTTTACACATGGGTGCACATCAGAAAATGCACATGTGAATGCTTAATGTAGGCTTTTGGGCAATACTAGTTCTAAAGATCAAAACGGAAACAACACATGATATGTGCTGCAACAGCAAGGCCATTCTGGCACATGCAATGGATTTGAATTGCTGAGAGTAGAAACATACCCACAAAATTCTTTCAGATAAAGAGCAACACTACACATTTTATGAATTAAATGGTAATATACCAAAGAAAAACACAGGGAAGAGATAACAACACAAGGTTGCAGAGATTCTTCAGACAAAATAAACAAAAAGTAAGGAAGTAAGAGCTGGGAAGCACTAAATAAATTTCTCTGGGAAAATACATAGTTCCCATCACTAGTAAGTTTCTGAGAACAAGCTCAACAAACAACTGGTAGAGTGGATGATGTCTGAAACTATATTCATGTAACTCTTCCTGCTCTGGGCAGAGGAGGAGATTAGTCTAGATTACCTGTGAGAGTTCTACCAGCCCTATTTTTCAAGCCTATGAGAGTGCTCTTTTTACCACCCACCCTGTCAGCACTATAATCAAGTCACGACTCAGATTTATTGGTATAATTAACATCTGTGAACAAAGCTATCTGGCTGTGTAACAGCCCATTGAACTGTTTTTGTTTAGCACAGATTTTTTACCTAAATGGACCCTAACACACTGCTGTAGAGAGGAGGTGGTCACTCCCCTGCTCTGGGCTTGCTGTGCGAGCAGCACAGGTCTGTGGAGTGGATCAGATGTGAGTGTCAGGTCGTTTTTTTTCCTCTGTCCTGTAAAAATCCTATTATGCCCTTGCTATTGTCTCAAATTATTCTATGCTATGACACAGTGTGAATGCAGGAAACCGTATCATTATTTATTTTTATTGAATGAATCCGAAGGCCCAAGGTAGAAGAGAGCCCTGCTGTGCCACAAGGCAGTGGAAACGCTCATCACAGATGACAGCTCCTGTGTAAAATACACATCAGTATGCGGAGGAAATTTTGCAGCATCCAAATGCAATAACCTGTGGCAGGAAGCAGTGCTGAGATAATTAAATGTGCTTGGTGCTGTTCCAAGTTTAGAAGATTTAGGTATCTCTGCTGCTACAAATTAAACAAGAGGGTTAAACTGGCCTGCCAGCTCCTGCTAGCTTGGGCCCAACAGAACAGTCCTTAGAACAGACTTTGGTTTTGAGCATTTCACAAATTTAGATTTGCTTGAAGTAAAACATACACAGATAAAATGGCTAAGATGAAATGGTTTTAAAGAGTGAGTTGTTAGACCTTACAGTGGAGATGTACAGCTAGTACCCTTGTGAATCCATTGCACTTTTTCTGTGGGAGTCTAATTACGTTCATTTCTCATCAGCTGCTGGAGCAGCTGAGTAATGGCTGTAGCATGTGCACAGCAGAAGGATGGTGTTCTG
The DNA here is from genome assembly GCF_000738735.6 of Corvus cornix cornix. Classification (NCBI taxonomy): domain Eukaryota; kingdom Metazoa; phylum Chordata; class Aves; order Passeriformes; family Corvidae; genus Corvus; species Corvus cornix. The sequence continues at coordinate 128,879,244 of NC_046333.1, read as the reverse complement.
CAAACCTGGAGAAGTTACTTCCACTGCAGTCAGTGGGACTCTGTGTGACTAACTCTCTGCAGGATTAGATCTTCAGTATCAGAGCAGAGACACCAAAATCCATCAGTTTGCTGAAGAGAAGGGGAGGGCTAGATGTGCTCATTGCTTCTGACAGCTTTGTTCTTAGTGGTAACTCATTTCTCATCATAAAGGGAATAAGGGTAAAAGACTACATGAAGAAACAACTGCTTTTGGTGAGAAAACTTTGTACTGAGTTTGCCAGTGGCTGACTGCCACTGAAAGGACCTAAATGTGGACAATGGTAGGATGGCAACAGATGTAAAATATTTTACCAGGCTGAGTAGTATTGAGTTGCTCTGCTCTGGAGCCTGCAGAGCTCCCCATTTATAATAAATGAGATATTTATTTAACTGGACAAGGTTATACATGGATATGTAGCAGTTATAACCTGCCTCAGCTAGAGAAGGCACAGTTCAGATTCCTCGTGGAGATTTTAAATAACTTTTTAGGGAATGTTTTATTTCATCTGTAACAGCTGGCTGGAGAGTTTCTGTGACTTATTTTCAATCACACTTTCTGAATTTGAGGTTTTATGAAAGTTATGAGTGCTTTTTCCTAAGGGTCCTAAGCGATTTTGGCCTTTTTTGTTTGCTTGTTTGTATGCTTTGTGGTTTTTTGTTTTGTTTGGTTTGGTTTTTGTGGGGTTTTGTTTGTTTGGTTGGTTGGTTTTTTGGGTTTTTGTTTGTTTTGGTTTTGGTTTTGGTTTTTTAAATCTACATTGTTCATTAAAGTGATATATTTAGTGGCTTGGTGTCGTGGTTTAACCCCAACCGGCAACTAAGCTCCCTGCCTTTCCCCTGGTGGGATGGAGGAAAGAATCCCATGAGTAAAAGTGAGAAAACTTCTAGGTTGAGATAAAAGCAGTCTAACAGGTAAAGTAAAAGCCATACACAGAAGCAAAGCAAAACAGGGAATTCATTCACCACTTTCCATGGGCAGGCAGGTGTACTCAGCAATTTCCAGGAGAGCAGGGTTCCATTGCACATAACAGTGAATTGGAAAGAGAAATAGGTTTGGTCAGTTGGGGTCAGCTGTCTCAGCTGTGTCCCCTCCCAACTCTTGGTGCACCTCCAGCCTCCTCACTGGCCAGGCACTGTGAGAAGCAGAAAATTCCATTTGCTGTGTAAGCACTTCTCAGCAATAACAAAAACATCTTTGCATTATCAACTCTATTCACCACAAACCCAAAACACAGCTCTGTAGTTGTTACTGTGAATAAAATTAACTCTGTCTTAGTCAAAACCAGCACCCTCAGGAGAACAGATCAGTGCTGTGTGAATTCCCTTTCCTGTTGGCAAATGCATTTACACAGCACACTTGCCTCTGTCAGTATGGGGAATTAGGAGGGAGATGCAAACTCTACATAGTCTAGCACTAAAGGAGTAGATGAGAAAAGAGGTTGCTACCTCTTTTTTTATGTGGCATGAAATGTTTCAGCTTCAAGGTAGAATAGAAGCTGAGGGGTTGTTACCTCAAACAAATGAAGTGGTATGGCTGTTCAGCGGTACAAAAGGGGAAAAAAGTCCATTGTGTCTCTGCTTACTTACTGGGATTTAACGGTGTGTGCTCAGATATTTCCCTGTGGAAGAGGAGAGAGAGGCTGATGCATGCCCACCACACACCAGTCTCCCACCTCTGATACAGAGCTGGGAGCTGGCTGGTTATGCACCCAGACACTGAAAGAGATTTTGGGCTCTGTGGCCTAAGCAGAAATAAGAGCAGATTTCCCTTCTCTTCCTATCTTGTGCTGTATGTACTGCTCAAAGACTGGGTAATCAGATGTGGCATAGCAGATACAGTTGACTTAGTATAGCTCTGGGGGGCAAGGTGAGCCACTTTCTGCACAGTTTGGAATTGAATGAGACTGGGACAAAGGAGGAAAAGTCCAACACTGAAATTGTTCTTTTTAATTAATTAAAATGTTAATGTTACCAATGTCATCAATTTAACTGTTGGTTTCCCAGCTGTGTTATATTTATATATAGAGTATTGGCTCCGAAGTAAAAGAAGCAAAACCAGTCATTGTATCACTTTTTATATATGTATTAATCATTCTCATTCAGCATAATAGCAATTTAGTAATTCCAAGTGCTTGAAACCTGATTTTTATATTGCAACATGCATCTTTCTAGTGATAGACTGTCCAAGTTTTAAAACTGAGTAATGATTTCAAAATTACAGACTTAGTGGGCAGTACCTCAAACTGGCACACGATGGCAGGATGATGACATTTTAAAGCAAATATCCTGGAGCACATTGTTGGTAGTCATAGAAACTAGTCTGAAATGCCTTTAAGTATGTTCTGCACAGGCAAATATTTTTCATTTTGCATTTTGAGGTGCATGTGGTATTACTTTTTTCCTTTTTTTTTTTTCTTTTGGTTTGGTTTGGGTTTTTCTGTTAGTCTTGAAATCAGATACATCTTCCAGGTCTGACATTCTATTTGATTGAAAAAAACCAAGCAGTTAAGAACATGATATATGGAGTTCTTGTCACAAGCCCTTCAAAACATTCAGAGGAAATAACTGAATACTTTTTTGTGGGTAGTTTTTTGTTTCTTTGTTTGGGGTTTTGATTTTGGGGGGTGTTGTTTGTTTTTTTGTTTCTTGGGGCTTTTTTTTCAGGTCCTTCTTTCCAGGAAGCCTCATTATATTGCAGCGGATCTTTGCTTCTTCACATGAAACCAGAGAGCCTGAGTTCCTCGTCAGTGAAGAGGAGTTGGGAGTAGTGGTGAGAAGTATTTTTTATTTGCTCCTGCTGAAACTGTCTTATGCTTCCAAAAATGCTGAAATTATTATTCAGAGTCTTTGATGTTTCTGAGTATCCAGATAGTGGCAAATTACTTTCAGAAATGGGTTCTTGAAACAGTCCAAGGAGTTAGTGAAAGCCTTTATATTATTTGATTTTCTTCCATTCACACATCTATCTGGCAGAAAAATCATCCAGATACTCTATTATCACAGCCCAGAGTGAAGAAAGAACACCAATCAATTATACTTTGGCTCAAAACCAGTGGCAGGTTCTTCAGTGGAGCCCAGCTGTTCATCTGCATTTATTCTTGGAGAATGGTATAGGACTGAGATGTCACTCTGCAGAGGCTGAAGCTATTGAGGAAGGATTCCATGTCACAAGATACATTCATCAATGCAAGGGAAAAAAGTTTTGAGCAAGCTTAAAAATATTTGATTGTGGTAAATTCAGACACTTAATGGTGTTGAAACATCTTGTGATGTCAGATTGCTCCAAAGCACACACTTCTAATGTTCTCACTTGAGATGACTGGAAATCATTTAAGAGCTGCCCCTCATCATCTGACACTGCTGATTCTGCTCTTTCAGTAACCTGAAAATATCTACAGATCTCAGTACATTCAGAGTGCTTTGGCTCACATTCAATTTGAAAGGGAAAAAAAGGAAGATTCTGAGTGAAGTTCTTACTTATATCCTCTGCTCCATCTCCCTTTGCCCAGTTGCAGTAGCCTTCACCATGTAGGAGTATTATGCCAAATATTTATGCAGAGACAGATTATCCTTCCCCACATGGTCACATTGACACTCTTTTTAACAAACCCACACATTTTCTGAAGATTTATTTCGAGATGAAAATGTTATGATTTTGGGTCTAACTCTAGCAAAAGGAAGAAAAGCAAACGAAAAAAAAAACCAGCCAGTGTGTACAGAATAGCTGGAGCAGAATGAAGCATCTTGCTTTTTAATGGAAATCTTCAACTATGTGTATTCAAAACAAGCTGTAACAGCTTCACAGTAAAGTTGTTTTGAGGTTTTGATTTGAAGTTTGTTATTACTATTTGCATATACCATATGCTATTACATATGCATAAAACATTTTTGTTTTTCAGATAGTAATTTGCATGAACACCAAGGCTTTATCTCAAATGCTCATGAAGAAGGCTGTTCTTATGTTGGGTCAACTGGAAGTTATTCTCCTTTACTATAGGACATTAATTAAAGAGTCTGTTTGACTGTTAATGCCTGTTATACTTCAGATAAGAAAAAAAAATACATTTTTCATATGAGAGTCAGTAAGAATTGAGAAAATTTTGGTTTTTGTTTATTTGTTTTTTATATGTTTTGGGGGGGGGGTTGTTACTTGTGATCCGCTTTCTGGTTGCCTCTTTGGTTCTGCTAACTGAAGGCGAAGCCCTAGAGTGGCCACTTTCTGACTTTATTTGTACTACTATAGGAATTCATCTGGAAAACTATATGAAAATCAGGTAGCAGTTGGCCCAGGCATTTGAAACTGATATCAGCCAGGAATCCTTAAATGTCTAACAGTTCTGTATAAATCAGAGCTGATAAATGTGGATGCAGCTTAACAACAGTAGAGATGCTTTTATTCTATGCTGTTGTTTCTACATATACACTAATGGTCCACATAGTCTCACACACATCTTCCATAAATCATGAGACTCCTTGAAAGGAGCTAAGCTAGACCTTGTAAGACAAGACAGCTACCCAGTTTAAGAAGAAGAGTAGCAGAAACCCTATTCCTTAAGATATTTAATAATGTTCACTCTACCATCAGCAGATACTTTACTTTGAATCATAGAATCATAGAATAAGTTTTCATGAGAGAGAAGTAGAGGAGGAAAATCGCTGCTTATTTTGATTGCAGCTCAGGGTATGATTTACTTTCTGGACTGCAATCACACATTACTAACTTAAGTCTAATCTTTCATCCAACAATATCCCAGACAGGGCTGCTCTCAAAGATAATTCTATAATTTTTCTCAGGGTTCTTAGCATTCAGATTTTGCTTTGCTTTAGACCTTCCAAAAATATGCAGTAATATTTACCATTAGAACTAATTTTTATACATCTTGAAATCTTTTGCAAATTTAATGATAACAGAAAAGGCACCCAGAGTTAGGGAGTGAATTTGTACAGATTTTTATAGACCTGAGGACTTGAAAAGACTGAATTCCTGTCTTTGTTTCAAAGACATAACTTGAGACATTGGGTAGGTAAAAGAAAGGAGACTGATGGGTATAGATAAAGCAGATATGAGCTTGAAAGCCTGAGGAGGAGAGAAAATTTGAAGTGCAAAAATATGATACAATCCAATTGAGCAGAAATAGAGAACAAAAAATCATCAAGAGACTTCCCTTAAAAGAGACAGTAGAATGGAGATATATTTTATAGGATGGTATATTGGATTAAAGGAAGCCTAAAATGAAAAGCTATATGCAACAAAGACATCCGTCAGATAGGTTTCTCCTTATTCTTTCCATGGCTGAAGGCTTCCAGCCCTTTTCACATTTGGTTGATTGCAAAGTGTGAAATCTCAGAGGGTCACAGTCATCTTTCGCTTTTGTTGGTAAGAGGTACAGAACAGATCCCATTGCATGTTATAATAAAACACCTTTCTCTTGGGAAGAGTAGGCAGAAAGCTATAGAGAGTCCTTTTATCCAAGTACATGGTAGAAATACAAAGTCAGAGTGTAGACCACTTTCTATCCAGTGGGCCAAATACACCCTGGAGTTATACTGCAGATTTTAGCCGATATAAAATCTGATGCAGTGCTGATGCTCCTCTTTCCTGTTAGTTTGTGATTTTCTATGGCAAACTTCAGCTTTTCCCTCTCCACATTTCTACAACATCACTGGACCTGATCTTTTGAAAGGTTGAAATATGAAAAGCATTACATCTAAGTGATGCTCCAGGCACAGTTGTGTCACAGCCCTCCAGAAAGCCAAGCCTGTTGGGCAACCTGACATGGCTGGTTCCCCCCCCACCATTTGGATCCTCAGAGGATGCTACCTGATGTGGGCAGCAATGTGCTGTGGCTGCAGCGGAAAAGACATCACAGGGAGAGCCTGAGCCATGGCCAAGGCCTGAAAGAAATAAATAAGCTATTCCAAATCACTTTTGCCAATAACATGAGGTTGTAAATTGTTTCCCTAACAAGAGTTTCCCTGTATCAGGAGCCAACTTCATGCAGTGGCTGGTGGATCCAGCACTCAGAAGTTTATTTTTAAGGGCTCTGCTGGGGTGAGAGCAGTATGGCTAGCAAAATAGAAAGATCTTTTGCTTTTTTAACCCATACTACAAAAAGTGAAGTCAACACAACCTGGCAATATGCACTCATATCCCAAAAAGCCAACCGTATCCTGGGCTGCATCCAAAGCAGTGTTGCCAGCAGGTGGAGGGAGGGGATTCTGCCCCTCCTCTCTGCTTTTGTGAGACCCCACCTGGAGTGCTGCATCCAGCACTGGGGATCCCAATATAACAAGGACATTGATCTGTTGGAACAGGTACAGAGGAAGGCCACAGAGATGCTCAGAGGGCTGGAGCACTTTTCCTCTGAAGAAGACTGAGAGAACTGGGGTTGTTCAGCCTTGAGAAGAGTCCAGACACACCTTAGAACAGCCTTCCAGTTCCAACAGGGAGTTTACAAGAAATCTGTAGGGGGGACTTTCTACAAGGACAAGGGGGAATGATTTTAAACTTAAAAGAGGGTAGGTTTAGATTAGATATTAGAAAGAAATTCTTTACTGTGAGAGTGGTGAGGCACTGGAACAGGCTGCCCAAAGAAGTCGTGTCCCATCCCTGGAAGTATTCAAGGCCAGGCTGGATGGGGCGCTGAGCAACCTGATGTAGTGCAAAGTGTCCATGCCCACGACAGAGGGGTTTGAACTAGATGATCTTTAAGGTCTTTTCCAACCAAGACATTCTGTGATTCTAAAGTCCTTTTATGTTGTAGGAAGCCTGGAGTCTTGGCCAATATAGTTACAACCTTTCTGAGTTTACTTCTAAAATCTTTGTCCCACTTTTCATCCTCTCAGTTCAGTTATTGTAACCCTCTCTTTTATGTGGCTGCTAACTTAGCACTTCCACTAGCAATCTGCACAATCAGATGAAACTTGACTGAGTTGTACTTCACCTTTACCTCATTTCTGCTCTTCTGTCTCTCCCCTGACTACTCAGTCCCTGTGTTTTTTGCACATTTGCAGGGATGGTCAATACTTTTTTCGTTCTCTGTCCTCATTCTGTTTTGTGACCTCTTTTGTGTTGCTCTGTACTGCAGGATGGCTGAGACAAAAAGGCTGGAACAGAGCACGTCTCCTTCACTCTCTTGCCGGGGAATTATTTATTCCAGGAAATCTGTTCTATTAGTCTCACCTATCTTTGTTGTGTTGTTTAATATCAAGCACTTATCCAACAGTGTGAACTGCAATTAACATGAATTATAAAAATGACAGGTTTTGCCCTGATTTTCTCACATTTACATAAGTGCTGAGCTGTAAGCACATTTTGTCTTATAAACTTTTTCCAAACTTGACTAGGTGCTTTTGAAAGCTTTTGATGACTAAGGACACCAGACTTTTGGAGAGACATGACAGTGCATGAGTAAAATTTACAGTTTCTTAAAATCTAGCCCTGACTTCATGGACATTTCTGTGTTCTGCTGTGGCTTAGATGTGGGTTGATGAGGGGCTAGAAAAGGTGTAGGTAGTTGAAGAAGAGCATATGGAACATGCTGGTTCACAAAGTTGAAACCCCAGTGCAATTGTGATTTTTCTTTCTGCTTGCATTAGTCAGAATAACTTTAAGGTAATGTAAATGTATCAGGACATGTATCTTGTCTGAGTTAGAAATCATGCCTCTGTCTTAGCATGGCTTCCTTTACTGTGCATTACCACATACCCTAGAAAACTCTCTTTAAGCAGCTTCACTACAGCATTTGAAATTCATTTTCAAGCACACGTTTTCAAATCCTAAGATGGGGCAGTATTTTCCTTTCTTTCTTTAAGGAGTACACACTTAATAGAACACATATTGCCATTCAAAATCTCCCATTTTTTCCTGCAAAGCTGAGATACTGATGCTGTTCCTGGTCCCAAAAGCCATTACTGATGTAAGAAATGTGCTCAGTCCTGGTCTATATGATGTTGCTGTTTCATCTGGAGGCATCTTTCTCTCCAAGCCATATAAATGCAGACTTCTAATGCTATTGCTCTCTTCAGCCTTTAGCCACTGCCTAACCCTTATGACTGATATGTTTCTTATGTTGTCTATGAAAGCAGTTTGTGCAGAAATTACTCTTCCTTTCAGAAGAATACTATACAAATGTAGTCATTAATGTTGTCATTATCCAAGGACAGAAAAGGATGAAAATGTGCATATGTATTTTTTAGTGCTGGTGTAACTACACCATTCTGTAAGCCTATTTAAATATTATCAGTTTGGCATAATGGTGGTTACTTAGTTTTAAGCAAGAACAGATACACATAGTTTATGCTTCTTATATACACAGTTATACACATAGTTCCAATTTGAGAGTGCTATTAAACTTAAGGAAATTTTAGATTGGAGGGAGTGAAATAACAGGTTGATTTTAAAAAGAACAATGACATAGAGTAAAAAATTAAATCATAGAATGGCCTAGATTGGAAAGGACCTTAAGGATCATCTAGTTCCAGCCATCCTGCCATGGACAGGGACACCTTTCACTAGAACAAGTTGTTCAGAGCTCCATCCAATCTGGTCTTAAACATCCATCCTCATGAGGGGAAGTGGAGGGATAGGCACTGATCTCTTCTCTCTTGTGACAAGAGACAGGACTTAAAGGAATGGTATGAAACTGAGTCAGGGGAGGTGTAGATTGAATATCAGGAGGCGGGTTATCACCCATAGGGTGGTTGAGCACTGGAACAAATCACCAGTGGTCCCACTGGAAAAAGTGGTCACAGCACCAAGCCTGACAGAGTTTAAGAAGCATTTGGACAATGCTCTCAGGCACATGGTGTGACTCTTGGGGTGCCCTGCACAGGGCCAGGAGTTAGATACGGTAATCCTGATGGGTGCCTTCCAACTCAGTATATTCTATAGTTCTATGATTTTATTATTCTATTTTTAGGGATGGGATGTTCACAGCTTCTCTGGGAAAGCAATTCCATTGCCTCAACACCCTCATGGTAAAGATTTTTTTTCCCAATGCCTAATCTAAACCTAATCTCTTTTAGTTTGAAACCATTCCCCCTTGTCCTGTCACCACATGCCCTTGTAAAAATGTCCCTCTCCATTTTTCTTGCAGGCTCCCTTCAGGTACTGGAAGGCTGCAATTAGGTCTCCCTGAAGACTTCTCTTTTCCAGGCTGAAAAAACTTAATTGTCTCAGTCTTTCCTCATAGCAGAGGTGCTCCATAATAGAAACAGCTCATGAAAAAACTGTCAAGTCTATCTACTTCTACAATAGGATTATTCATCACCACGTGGATTCCCCATCTGGCAGAAAGTGGCCAAAACACTGAGACCACCACCGTCTCACTTGCAAATTGTTTCACAGTTTAACCAGTCATACTATTGACAAGATATGCCTCCAGCTCAATCCAAATTGTCTGCAATCATATTGCTTCCTTTCCCGTGTTATCTTGAGTAATTCCTCCCCACCCACGTGTTTAACCTCTCCGAAATATTTGAGGATAGCAATCAGATCCCTCTGAGTCACTGCTTAGCTAAGCTGTATGCATTTTGAGCTTCCTTCTTTTCCCATGTAAATCTTTTCAGACATTTAACCATTTTTTTCCTCTTTTTTGTGAAATCCTCAACACTTACTGAAGTCATTAGAAAAACTGGCACTGGCTGAGCATGGTAATCACTGGCAAGTCTTACACAGATGGTATCTTCAGTGGCCTGTGTGTGGCTGGAGCTATGCTATGAAGATAATGTTTTGGCTACATAAGGAAGTGAAGTCTCAGCTCCATTAAAAGCCAATCCCTACATTCTTACTACCTGCAGCATGGCCCAATTTAACCACCCAAGATATCACAAACAGTGAACAGGAAACAATGTGTCTTTCAGACTTCAGTGGTTGAACCATAGTTTTATTAGATTACCAGTCTGAGGAACTGTGTATATTTAGATACACAAAGAACTTTTCTATTTTCAATTTATTTACATTTTGATTTGGAACGACACCTTGAAAATTATAAATATTATATGGAATAGAAAGGTTTTAGCATTTTTCCTTAGGAGAACTAACGTAAAACAACATTTTTGGAAACTTCTGTGAGCAGGGAACTGACTCTTGGCCAAAGAAGGAGCCCAAGAAGCCAGACAGCTCGTCAGCACTTTTGACTGCTCCCTTCCCAACAAGGCTGGTAACCAAAAAGCTGTCCATCCTTAGAGCTAAGGAGCCTGGAAGGCAAGACAGGTCACACCAGCCTCCCTGCCTGCTTTCCATCAACAGTTTTGTCAGGTCCCCACAGAGTATTGTTATTAAATCAAGTCAGTATTAACAGCCAGAAAATGTGTGTCAGAATATATTTCTAACAGGTTGAACTTTAATTCTTCAGCTGTCCTTTACAGGCAATTTTTCATTTCTCTTTCAGTTTGACATGCCAAAATAATCCTTTCTCAAAAAAAACCAAAAAAAAAAAACCAAAACAAAACCAAAAAAACCCAAATCAAAACTTGTAATATAGCAAATATAAAATCACTTATTACCTTTTGCTCCTCCAAAACTAATTTTAAAGGAAGAGAGAATAGCACTTAAGTGCCTAAAAAATTTAGAGATTTTGTAGGGCAGTGTAACCTAGTCAGATTAAAACAAAACAACAAAACAGAAAAACTCGCAAAACAACAACGGAAACAACCACCAACCAACTAAAAAAACCCACCCAAACCAAAAAAAAAAAGCCCCACAAACAAACAACCCCCAAAAAACCCAAATCCACAAACCCAGCAAAGAATAAAATAGATAATCCAACTGGTTTGTTATTGTTGGGGAAGATGAAACAGGAAAGCCTTATAAATATGATTGCCTGACAAAAGATTTTGGGAATATGAAAACTATAAGCGACATCGAAATGAAAGCCACTTTTGAAATACCAAGTCTTAGTTACTGAACAACTGGAAAACAATGGTATGGCCACTGAAGTAATCCCCTCTTGATGGAACAATACCCTCTGCTTGCAGGGAGGTCCAAGGGTCAGAGCAGACCCTACTAGCTCAGCAGAAGGGGTCCAAAGAGTAGTTTTCAGAAGTTAAGATGTAACACTCTATGGTAATATAAGAACTCTTATAGGCTGTATGTAAATGCCATAGGATTTGTATCTTGTATTAGATTGGTTAGTGACAATTAGAATATTCAGTACAGAAGATGATTTATTGTATTGTAACCAAGACTTCACCATTCCATTCCATTCCTCTCTTACTCTTCGCACACTCTTACACTCTCTCTCTCTCTCTCTCGTTACTTACCCGCTTACTCTCTTGCTCTCTTGGGCCTGCTCAGAGCTGCCAGCTGCAGCTCTGAGCAGTGCCCCTATACCCACGCCCTTTGCAATAAACCGCATGTTCCAAGATCTGCCTATAGAGATCTCTCGTCTCCATCTGTCCCGACCGTCCGAACCCACACCCCAAGCACGTACAGTTATCTGTGATTGTTATTGAAGCTGAATGAGGAGAAATAACACTGCCAACACTGTGGCAGGTAAAGTAACGGCAGGAAACTGTAGTAGTGCACGTTCAGACCCTCTGGCCCCACTATCCTTGCAAGGTAGAATCGCCAGATAAAGCACTTGGAGAAGACATTAGTACAGATTAGCACATCTAATTGGCCTACATTCCACAGCAGCCCTAGCCCTCTTAAAAGGAGCAAATGTCTTTTATATTTCTGCTTTGCTGTTGTTAAGGAACATTGGTGAAGTTCTTGTTCCTCTTTTTGCTCAGAATTTCTCATAGATCTGTGAGGGGTTTTGCAGCTACTGGGAGCTGGCAGAAGGGGTTTTTACCCCTCGTGCGCCGACACAAGCCCGGAGGTCAATGCTGAAACCCCTCTGGAAGGCGGCACTCAGTGCCCAACACACAATGAAAAAGGGGTAGAGCTTCTCACCCAAAAGGGGCTGTATCCTTCTGCCACTGTTAAGCAGGCACACAGGCAAAGAAGTAAAGAGAGGGGACTCTCCGTATGTGTTCCACGCAGGCTTAGTCCCATGAAATGACAAGGACAAAGAGCTGAATTTTTAACAGGGTCCAGGGATTTTATACTGGGTATAGAATAGGTGGGGAAAGGGATCACAGCCAATGGGATAGGGACTTAGGGAAGGATCCAATGGGGCGTTGAGGAACAAAGAACTTTCTAGAACTGATACATATTAAACAAGGGAAATTAATATACATAACTTCATACATAAACAGGGCGGGGAAAACATTAACCTATCAGGAGAAAACATGCAAATAGCAGAACAAAGGACTTATGGGTTCTCACCATGACTGCAGTTACATGCTAAACTTGGGTTGCTGACCCGCGCAGCTGCTTGTGGGACTTCTGCTCCGGAAACAGAGTGGCTGGAGCTACTTGCACTGCCACAGATCTGGGAGTGTTCTGCCCATGACTGGTTGGGACTAAGGGAAATTGGTGTCGTAGAAAGACAGAAGGAAGAGGACAGTATCCCAGTGTAATGGGGGCAACGCTTATAAACAGAGAAGTGGGAAAATCTCCTCTTTGTTTTTTTGGTTTTGAGTCAACAGAATTAAATTTTTCTTTTTAGTGGTGAACATAGCATTGATGAAATATTGTAGCTGCAGCATATTATTAATGTATGTCTATGTTTGTTTTCATGCTTTTTTCCCTATGTAGCTTACAATATTCTGGCTCCTGATGCTGGTTGTGACTGGGATAGAGGCTACATCTGGGGTCATGGATGAGGCCACACCAGAGCAGGTACATCTCAAAGCACCTGTGGCCGTGGTTACATTTGTGTCACAGCAGGTGTACGTCTGAAGGGATTGGGGCACAAGGATAAGTCTATGCTGAGGAAGGCACACCTTGAAGCACCCTGCTGCATCATGGATTTATCCACACTTTGAAGCATCAGTGCCTGTGCAGGAAGCCGGGCTGGAACACCTCAAAACATCTGGGTTGCATGTTACAGAATTTGCAGTGGCAGGAACCACCTGAAGCAATGCATCACAAGTCTTACAAGAAGGTGCAAGTGCAGCAGTGACCTGACCTGAGCTGCTTTGCTGCTCAGTAACTCCATGTAACACACCACCTCTCCTGCCCTGAGTGCCCCCATAATACAGTGGAGCCCGAAGTCATGGACTGAATTAACTCAATGGGCATTTTGTGGATATTAGTGGACATTTTGCAGGTGGCCCACAGATTGAGGCAATGATGTCTGCATATTGTATAAAAGGATGGCAAGGAAAGTGGTGGTGGATGAGGATATGTGGGACCTGCACATGATGTAAATGTTATGGAATAAGGGATGGAGAATGTGCTGGTTTTGAGTGGGACAGAGTTTATTGTTTCCATAGTAGCTTGTATGGAGCAATGTTTTGGATTTTTACTGGAAACAGTGTTGATCATGCAGGGATGTGTTAGCTATGGTTGATGAGTGTTTACACAGAATCAAGGCCTTTTCTCCTTCTTACACTGTTCTGCCAGTGAGGAGGCTGGGGGTGCACATGGAGCTTGAGACAGCACAGCTGGGACAGCTGACCCCAACTGACCAAAGAGATATCCCAGACCACATATGTCATGCTCAGAAATAAAAGCTGGGGAAAGAAGAAGAGGGGACATTCAGAGTTAGCAGCATTTTGCCTTGCCAAGTCACACGTACATGTAATGGAACCCTGCTTTCCTGGAGATGGCTGAATGCCTGCCTGCTGATGGAAAAGCAATGAATGAATTCCTTGTTTTGCTTGACTTGTGTGCACGAATTTTGTTTTACCTATTAAACTGTCATTATTAAATATTTACCTATTAAACTGTCATTCCTCACTATTACTCTTCCAATTCTCTCCTCCATCCCACTGGGTGAAAGTGAGTGAGTGGCTGGGTGGTGCTTAGTTGCCCGCTGGAGTTAAACCATGACAGTTCCACCCCCTTCCAGCACCCCAATTTAGAAACCTCTTAATTAGCGAGAGTAGCAGGAAAGACTTTGGAGTGCACTCAAAGGACAGGACAGGTGCTGTTGTCAAAAGGCAAAACTGGAGGATGTGACTATAGAAAGATGACTGCATAGTGAGGCATGGAGTCATTTCAGCTAAAACAATGGGAGGAGGGACAAATGGAAGATCAGAGGAGGTCCAAGGTTATGGGTGTCTGTGAGCCTTTGTAGAGGCTGCAGCCTAAGAAGCTCTCCATCAGAGCCTTTTTCAGACCATGCTGCATTTTTACTGGATGATTTTGCGTGTTTTATAATGCTTCAGTGGAGTGGTGTCCAACTTGGCAAACAAATGAAAACTGATATGGACAGTGCTGTCATAAGCACTAGTAAATTATCTGGCCTAAACCTTCCTAAAGCCCTTTGTCTAAGGAGCAGCAGTTTGAGGTTGTAGAAGAGTTGGGTCTTGACATCATCTGTGGGTGGGAACAGAAAGGGGAGTGCTCTGTCTATCAGTTAGGCATGGCACATAAAAGATGCAAACAGGTCAACACAGAAATATCTGTTTATATAATACTCACTTCCAAATAAATATTTCCTGGATTGGCAGAACTTTCTGTGGAAGTGAATTATTGCTCAGTAATGGTCTTCAGTTCTGCAGGCATCACCCATATGAAAGGGGTCTGCTTATGTGGAACAGTTACGGTGAAGAAAGTCAGGAAACAGAGGTCCTGCCCCCGAGTGTGGCTGGTACAGTGAAAGTGGCAGGTCCTTCTAGAGTATGTGTACTGTAGAATCACTCCTCCAAAGGCTGGCAGCTCTGCCAAATCTAGGATTGTGATCACTTTGGGGCTATCTGCATAGAAACTGAGGTTACTGTTGGCCTCAGGCTATTCAGTTAGGTATGAACTGTCTGGCCCTGGGCATAGAGTGGCAGTCAGGGAGCCTGACCCTTCCATTATTCCAGTTTCAAGTCCACAGACCATATATCTACCTCTGAGTTCCTAAAGTTCAGTTTGATTCCCATGTTTTGACTCAAAGTATGAAAGTCATCTGGAGAGAAAGAAGAGAGAGGCTAAAAATGTTGAAGGTACAAAAGTTCATACAAAATTCCTGAAGTCTGGCAGGTTTTAGGAAGGGAAATAGAAGACACACTGCTGTTTATTTTACTCTTCTCCCCATTGCATGTGAGTTTTCTTTTTTTTTTCCCCTCTGCTATAAGTGGGTGATACTGATTCAGTTCCTGTACATAGGCTTCTTTAGACAATTTTCATTTTGTTTGCTTACCTGGGGCTTCAATAATGGGGATCCAGCTGTGCATGGACCTCTGTATGGCACTCTCATTCAAATGGTTTCTAATTGTAATACCAGTGAATGTTTTGTCCCCAGGGCACCAATGCCATTTCCTAAGAATGGATACTTACTGCTCACAAACTCTGGACATCTTTAAACTGTTGAATCTTGCTGCTATAAAATCCCCTAACAGCTAGTGTATAAACACATCCCCCTAAATCAGTTGAGATTAGATACAGATTAACAGATACTTCCATTTATAAGGACATGTTAAGGAAACCCTAATTTCAGAACCAGGTACATACTGCTCCTGAAGTTTCCTGCTTTTATCTTTTCTGAATAAACTTGAAGTACCTGAGTGTCTAACAAACATACGGAAAATTGGAAATTAATTGTAATCTGTATATGTTTTTGAGATAACCAATATAAAACTGTGTGAATTTGTTTGTGTGTCCATTAGCAAAACCGTCTTCCTTTTCTTATACTTTCAGGATGTCATAGTTACTGAAGTATGCCTCTACACTCTGAATAATCTAAACAAGTCTTTTTTCTACATGTTCATAAGGATATTCAAGAAATATCAGCAGCTGTGTATGCAGATAGCTGAGTGAAGCTGACATTTAAAGTACTGCAAATTACATAACAGCTACTAATATAAAAAAAAAGATTATAGCTATGATGAATGAAGAGCTGTGAATTAACATTTAGAAACTCAACAAAGCTGAGGTTTCTATGTGAATGAGTATGAAAGGTGAAGTGAGATATTTTTAAAAGCTTTTATTGTACGTCAGCAGAGTGTGTGTCAGAAAGAAATTATTTTGAGAATGCTTTAATATCACAGTTGCAGTAATTAGCCTTTAGGTATGTAGAAAGGACTGAGGTGTTTTTTGTTTTGGTTTCAGTTTTTTTTCTTAATGGAAAAGTTTTCAGAGCTTCCTTTCTGCTGCTTCTAGAAACATACCCTGAAAACAAGAGAAGATCATGGCTCACTTGAATAATTTTTTGAACACTCTGTTTCTTCAAGTCCTTTAATGAAAAAATATGGCTGTGATGTGCCACATAATTGTAAGTTTTTGTCAGGTAATCATGGGTAGTTGTAATAGAGAACCACATATTTTGAAAGGGCAGAGTCAAGAACTACTTCTGAAGGTAGAAGTTATGGAGGCTTAGAGAAATACAAGCTATTATAAAATAAAATTAATATAAAATAAAGTTTAAAACAGAAGACTAAATGAGTGAAATTATATCTATTGTGCTGATTGTGACAGCTTCAAGCTTTGTCCTGGAGGACCTGTTCATTGGCAGAAGTATTTTGGTGAAGCAAAGGAAGTTTACTGCCTGAAGAATCAGCTGATGTGGGGATAAGTCTAAAAGTCACACTAAAAGCCTTTGGTTTCTAGCTTCAATTCCAAAGCAACACTTACACCAACACATGGTTGTCTAGGGGCAACCATGAAGCAGTCTGAGCTCCATACTGTAAAGTATAAATCACTGCAGCTGAGATGAACCAGAGTAAGTGGGCAGATGTTTATGTGATGCTGTGTCAGGTGCAAATTGTAACTGGAGAAGCACACAGTCTTTGCTTACTTTCTATAAATGCAGTAGAAAAAAACCCCTTGTGTCTCTATAGGTGCAGAGCAGCAATGGGGTAACCATGGGCCACCTCTTCCAGCTGAAGACTTTGAGATGATTATTGAGTTATCATTCACAGATCCTCTTGACCTTTCTTAGGGGTAGTGGATGTAGGTCAAGGTTGTCTCTTCATTGGTACATTCCTGTAAAAAACCCAGTTCTATCCTTTTCTTTAACTTAGTTGGTAAAGTAGTACTTGTTAACAGAGAAGGTTCCTCATTATTGGGCTGACTGTATCTGAAGGTCTTGTATTTCTCGTGGTAAAATAAGTTGAAAAAGAAAGGGTGAACAAACTTTCTGGTACACTGTGCAGTTTCATTGACTAAGCCATGTTTAATATCTCTTACATGAGACGCAAAAGCATCAGTCTTTCAAAAATCAAAAGCATTGGCATCCACATAGACCTTCTCTCTTCTCCACTGCTCTGCAATGATAACAAAGATTAAATAATGCTGAGGGAGGCCGCCAGGACAGCAGACAGGAAAGCTCCAAATATTAGTATGCAATGGCAAAAAAAAAAAATAAATCTATCTCTAAATAAAAAAAAAAGCCCTGTGAAAGTGTAGTGACTGAGAAAAAGTATGTCCTACTCACAAGCCAAGAACTGAGAAATGCAAGCATGTTTTCACTTGTGGTTCTGGAGAGATAACAAGTGAGCCAGTATGCATATTTACTCCTTGGCACATAAGATGAACTTCCTCCAAAGCTAGGTTAGGTCAAATAATAATCTTTCCCACTGCAAAGGAGAGAAGAAGCAAAAGGAGACAAGCAGCTACATTTCTGACTGTCTGCTGAACTGTGCTGTGACTGATTTATTCTGATACACCAGCTTAAAGAAAGTCCATGAACCCTGGATACTGCAACTAAAACAGTAGGTAACTAGGATAACTTGTAGACAGTAAAGCAGATTCCACAGACTCCCACAGACAAAGCTGGAGGAAGTGGAGGGTTCTGTATAATTGGTACTCCTTTGGTAAGGGAGAGAGAGGGTGAACTGGGAGACTGAGGAGATACCAGTGGGAAAAGTTCTCTGGTCTTTTTGTGGTTTTGGGTGCATGTGCAACCTTCCTGAGTGTAAAAGGAGACCTGAAGCAGTCATATCCAGATGCCAGTCCATCAGGCTAGTAGGTGTACAAGAAGGAGCACTCCTCATGGATGATGATACAAGAAGTTTAAGAGAAAAGAAGACCAGAACCTAAATTTTTGTCACCCTTCAAAGCTTAGTGATGCTAGGTGTTATCAGTTGGCGATTCACTTAATCTCAGTGGAAAAGATAATCTGTTATATGTTACTATTGAAGATTAACATAATCTTCCATCAAGTCAGGGGGGATGTGCTAGATGTGGGGTTTTTTCGTACTGGGTCCTCTGAATTCCGTGCAAAAGAGTCCGTAGGAAATATCCTCTAAATTCAACTATTATCTTTGGCTGAGCAATGCCTCACTTGCTCTAAACTAACCCAACAGCAGCAAGATAGCTATTCTCTTTCAAACTAAAAGCAAGGTCCTGGGTTCACTGCAGGTTCTTTCTTCTATTAAAGGCAAAAAATGTCATAAATGGCTGCAAGCGTGCCATCATCCTGTGCTGCCATTGCCTAATTTGACATATTTAATGTAAATTATTTCAGAAGTAGGCTGATTGTCTCTTACTGCTATCTTATTGTTCCTGGAATCTATTTCCATACCCTTCTTCAGATCCTTAGGATTGTCTGTGGTGTGATAACATGTTTAGAAATGTGACTTCCCTTCTCTATGTTAGGCAAAGGGTCCTTTGCAAATTCATGTGGGTCAGTTCATCCTAGAAAATATTCTGTCCTAGTTTAGCAATGGCTTTTCATAGTGGGAGGAGCAGCAGAAGGGAAATAACAACTGCTCTGGTCTGGTCAGTGGGATGGGTAGGAGCAAGACCCAGTACTCTGCTTTTGGGGTGTGTGGCATGCCTCCTTCAGACATTCTTCAGAAAGCGGCCTATCACAGGAATGACCCAAATGCTTATCTGTGATAATGAGTGTCCTGGGTTGCAGTGTATTCTATTACCATCCCCATCAGCCGTTGAAATCAGGTGGGGCAGTGTTTCCTTGCCTCCTCCCCCCAGACTATCTTTCTGTTAATTGCCCATCATTGTCCTGCCGCCTGACTCAGAGATAACTCCCTCTGGACCATCTTCTGTTAATGAACCTAATCAACACTTTGCCTCATGACTCATTACCCCATTGTGAGATGCTCCACCCAGAGGGAGGAACCAAGCATCCCATCGTGGATATAATCTGAGGCTGAACACCAGAGACATGGGCTTCCCACTGGATTTCCAGAGGACAGGAGCTACACAGCCACCACTGGACTTCCTGAGGAAGAGCAGACTGTTTTACTACAGGATCACTGCTTCAGAGGACTGCAGCCACCATTCTACCAGACTGCTACCACCACCATGCCTAACAGGGTGTCAGGTTGTACCTTGACTCTGTCAGTTTGACAGTGTTTTCTTTTACCTTTTTTTCCCCTTTTCTTTAATTTCCATTAAATTGTTATTCTGACTTGGTGCCTCCCACTGGTTTGTTTTCAAACTAGCACAATGAGTTGTTGTGAGAAGACTCTGAACGTAGTAGCCCTTGTGGGGGGATAACAGGAATATTTGGAGGATATATGTTTCCACTTTTCTTTCCTCCCTTTCTAGCAAACAACATTTTCTCAGCATTTAGCATTAAGAGAAGTAACTTAGTAAAAGGGAGTTTCTTTTCTCATTGTCTCTTGATCCATGCTGGTTCTTAAATGTCAGGTGCACATAACATGCGCACATTTTTGGGAGTTTGGGTTTTTTTTGCAATTGTCAGACATAATTATTTCCCCTTCATAAACAAACCAAACCAAACCTTCTTTCCTCACATATTTCCCTTAAAACTTGTAGCAGTGGAAGCAGCCGCAAAAGAATGAATCTAGTTTGAGAGAACTGAGAAATATTTACTTCAGGAATGTTTGATAACATTTCAGAATCTTCTTGTGAGCAAAATTTCTGAAGAGCAATATCACAGTGAATATTATACCTGAGGGAAATAGTCTTTTGAACTAGTTGCAATGAGTGTTAATATAACAATGCCTGAAATGGGTGATTATGTAAGAAATTAGCTGGAAAGCAGATCTGTATCAGCAAGAGCTGATCCTTTCTTTGTTCTTGAAAACCATACTGGTAACTAAGAATCTGTGTAAACTTTTGAGGAACCCTGCCAAAAAAAAACATGATAAAGAATTCCTTTTCATCCATTGTTCTCAATGGATAAACCATGAGAGAGTAGATAAGGTGTGATCAAGTGACTAATAGATATGCAGAATGGAAGGAATTCCTGGCTTATACAATCAAAGAAACACCTTAAATTTTCAGTGTGCTAAATTTAAATTATTGCAAGCATCCAGTATCTTGTGAAAAGAAACTTGTGCATGCTTAGATGATAATGGGGAAAGAACTCATCAGTAAATAGCCTGTAAGAGAAGCTACACCACAGGCTCAGTGAGGAACTGGGAATTATTCAGAGACACTGACCCCAGCTATTCTGCAGAGGTATAGTAACAAATAGTTGCCAATCTAGATCAATAAAGAAAATATAGATCTGCAGAGTGTGCTTAGAGACTGTGATTGTACTCTTTTAGGATACAGGCTACTACTAAAGTTATGACAAGAGAGATAATTTTGAAAGATATTTTCTCTAAGGCATGGGAAAAAAATTTGGGGCCTTCCTTAATGTTTATCATGAACCAAGTACCAGTAATAGAAATTTAACCTGACATGTTTTGAAAGTTATTGTATTTATAGGCCAGTGACTTAAATATTTAAAAAGCTGAGTTACAAATGCTCAAAGATGTGGAGTTAGATGCCTAAGTACCCTTGAGGATGTTGATTTTATTGTTCAACTAAGCTACATAGGCTCATGTAAGCTTAGCTAAAATGCATATATGACATACATGTTCTTTGTAATATTTTTAACTGAAAGAACATTTCTTCAAAAGAAAGTCCTTCAGAGTGCATATTTCAAGATCAATTTAATCTTTAAACTTCAATCTGTGAGGTTATGGGGATAAAAAAGTGGTCAGATCCATATTCCTAAACTAAGAATTGTAATTTCATTTTCATCCTGTTGTTCTGTGGCTGGTTTTTATCTACTTATCAAATAAAATAGCAGATCACTCTGGACAAAATTAAAGCTTGAAAGAGGTCAGCCTCCTAAAGAGAATGTCATAAAGCTATGAAATTTAGAAATTGAAGGATTATTAGGGATATGAACAATATTAATTGGGCAGATCATAGCAGTTCCTGGGCTGGATTCATTACAGACATCAGAATTTCTACTGTGAATTGAAGGTATTTCTCAAAGACTTACATACATTTAGGCAGTTTCCATTGAAACTTCCACTGAAAGCTGCCTGTGTCTGGATTGGAAAGCAATATATGCTGCTCACAGGAACACTTGTGTTCCTATGTTTGCCTTATTGAATCTACACAGAACAGACTCTGTATATAGATAGAACTTTGTTTTCCATGTTACTGTAATTCCAGTTCCCAATGTTGATGAGTTTTAATGTCACATTGGAAGGCACAAAGAGAAGGCAAGCATTTCCAGTTTTATGTTTCCTTTCTGGGAACTGGGATCCCATTTTGTGATAAAAGAAGTGAGTATAAGCAGCCAAAGTGGTTTAAGGAAGCCAGTCTGTTAACAATTGTTACTGGTCAGCATATTTTCTCTCAGCTGCTAGCTGAAGTGTTGCTCATTAACCCCCAGCAAAGCCCAAGGAAGCCCCTGGGCTGCTGCTGCCTGCTCAGAGGCAGGCAGTCACCACAGCCACTGGAGCACCATGCTGCTTGTCCTGCAGGGACACTTCCACTATACCAGGTTGTTTAAAGTCCCATCCAACCTGGCCTTGAAAATTCACAGGCTTGGTGCATCCACAGGTTCTATGGACAATGTGTTCCAGTGCCTCACCACCCTCACAGCAAAGAATGTCTTCCCAATATCTATTCTGAGCCTACCCTCCTTCAGTTTGAAGCCATTCCCCCTCATCCTGCCACTACATGCCCCTATTAAATGTCCATGTCCAGACTTCTTGTAGGCTCCCTTTAAGTACTGTAAGTCTGCTATAAGGTCTTCCCAGAGCCTATTCTTCTCTAGATTGAACAATCCCAGGTCCTTATAGTTATTTGTTTTTAATAAAGCCACTGGGGTAATTCTGGCACCTGAAGAAGTTCACTCCTTGACTTAAATCAATATTTAAGAATACTTACCATATGATATAAAATGAATTATGCTGATTTACCCCAGTGTTGGAATCTAGCAGCATGGTTCTAGTTTCCAATTATCATCCAAATATCCCAGTCTATTAATTCTAAATTTAAGTTTCATATTTTTATATATCATACACTATATTTCATTGCTTCCATGCTGTGGTATTGCAAACTCAGTTTCTGTACTTTGATAATAATTTGAGGCAGAAGTTTCAAAATCACCCTCAAGTCAACTTTATGAAATCACTATTGCACGTTTCTTCAGTGAGTAGAAACACCTGTATAACTTTATTCAGAATTCAGGAATGTGTATGAGGTGTAAAACATTGGTGCTATTTGTGCAGTTCCAGATGTCCAGAAAACTTTTTAGCTTTGTAAAATCCTGCCCTCAGAAGGTTATTACCTTTAAAGGAGTACCAAGTTAATGTTGCAATTTCATCTGTTTTATGAGTGGACTAAAATATTTGTAAACTATTGGTGTACTGCATACCAAATTTTCCATGTTGCTGTAGATCTTGTCCCATTCATATCCCACTCAATATTTTAAAAGCAGTGCACAGTTAACAGAAAACCTGGAAAGTGTTAGCTCATGAGAAGGATATTAGGTTCCACCTTTTTTGTCAGTTAGGCAGATAATTAACTGAGTTTGGTACAAGTGGGAGATTAATAAAGAAAAAAAGGAAAAAAGATGCTTCAAAAAAGACTGAGAAAAATTTCAGGTAGGGATTTGGGTTTGATTGATAGAAGAGCTTCAATTTGGGTCATCTCATCAAGGGCAGTTTTCAGCATTCCGTATGTGTGATGAGCATCTGTGTTTCTTAACCAAATAATAAAAAAGTTGAAAATCCTCTCAGAATAGAAGGAATAACTTACAAAGTCATTTCTGGGGCACTTCAGGCAACAGAATAACATTGAGCTTAGACATAGTTGCATGGTAACAAGAGGTGTCTATGAACATTTGACTTCTGTTTTCATATGGTCAGACAAAAATGGGGACTGCATAAGCTGCATAGAACTAGATTTTATTATTGATGTAAAATTATTTTGGTGACCTCTCCAAGATTTAAAGAAGAAAAAACTGCAAGGCATAAAATATTAGTTTAAATGAATTTATAGGAAAAGGCAAAAATATATTAAAATTAAAAGCTGTAAATTTAGAACGGGGATTGTGTTACTTAACTCAAGGGGAATGCAAACAGAGCCACCCAATGCCATTGCACACCTTGGCATCCCCAGGACACCTACACAGCTTTGGAAATGTTATGCAGGATTTACAGTAGGTCTCCACACTGGTGAGGGGGTAGCTGGAAGCCAAATGGTGTAGCTGGTAATGTCAAATGGGCTTGTAGAGAGCACTGCTGAGATTGTTTTGATACCTAGGAGTTAGATGTCTCAGTCTGACATCGTTGGTCTTAGGGTCCCTTCGGGGAGAAATTGAGATATCCTGAGTTCAGATTTTCTAATTCTAGAATAGGTCAGTTGTATTTCCACCTGAAGCTGCCTGTTTGATGATAAGGACAATCCTAGAGTGACTAACTCAGACACTTAGACATTTGGAGCTCAATTAGTTTCCCTGCACTGAATCAGTGAGTGATGTGAAGTGTCCCAGATGCCCCTACTGCTACCCTAGAAGGTTCCCTCCCTTGGTCCTGCCAGCCAGCCCCATGAAGTGCCCTTGGCCCTATGGCAATTTTAAACCTTTAATCTAGGTGAAATTTGCCTTGGTTCTAAGAGGTTCTTTAAAAAAAGAGAAGTATTTTATAGCCCTGGTTCCTCAGCCTCAATATAGTTTATGCCCCTGCTCAAAAGAGACAGGGTCCAGGATGGAAGATATTGCAATGACTTCTTGAAATGGTGTAAAGTGAGTGAGAACTTGTTGATGCTCCAAATAGCTCTGGACTTCAAAATGGGAGTGTCTGTAGCTTGCTTTATTCATGCTGAGTCACATAATTTAACAAAACCATGTGAAAGTCCCGTGTCATGAGACTCTAGAAGTACAATGCTAGCAAGCTGATCAGAGATGTTTATCTTTTAGGTTTTCCTTAAAGAACAAAGCTATCATGTCACTGAACACCTAAGCTGAACTCTATTTAGGGTGGTAGGGGACATAGGAAAAAAGGGTCAAGATTTTTGTGAGGGCTGACAGTAGTGATAACAAGTTGTACTTTGTGAAATCGTTCTCCTCAGCCTCTGCGTGACTGGCCTATCTGCCACACAGCAAAAGCAATGTGGAGAAAGATGTTAGCAGGGAAGAAGCAAGCCTAGTGAATAAAGGGTTGTGGCCAATGTGATACAGCTTGTCTTGCCTGAATCTGTATTGTCAGCAAGGCTGGGATTCTGGAGCCTGCACAGCTCAGCTGGGTTTTATGCAGTGTGAACCAGGTAAAGCTGTCACCCTGGCATGACTGTTCACTCACTGGAAGGTAAATAGTGAACTGCAAACATTTCCTCCCATACAGTTAGATGAGTCTCCTTTTGAGTGCTTCCTGCGCCTTTTGAAAGAGAAAGCAGCATGGAGCAAATGGGTAAAAATGGTGAATGAACTGGGATGGCAGGCTGGATTTGGCTTATTGGCCATTCTTTGGCCATCTCTTGTCTAATCTGCATCTACAAAGCTATCACAGCTCTTTTAGTTCCCTTGCTCAAAATCCTCCAATTCTCACCCTTTATTTAGGAGAAATTTACAGGGTTTATTTTATATGAATACTCATTCATTCCAGATCCTTTTCTTAGGAGGGGAGCATATGGAATTACATAGGAGCACTTCCTGCTTAATGCCTCAATACAGGAAGAAAGTGAAGTAGAATAAAATTCCAAAGATAAAGTTCAGGTCAGGCAGTTTCTCATGTTTTAGTTTATTTCTTTATTGTCTTCCTCTCTTCTGCAGAATCTTCAACCTAGCTTCAGCAGCATAAACATACTCTCCTTTCAGGGACTGGTTATGGTTTCGCTACCTGTATTGGCCTGTTACCTTGACAGTCTCAGCTACCTATGAACTGTGGCCAGGACCAAGTAATTTACTAGAGCCCGGCTATCAAAGCAACATTTTACACGTCCTTTGCCCTGTTGGCACAAAATATTTGCACCAAAGGATAAAACCAAACGAATCAAAAGGGCTGTGTTCCTTGGGCTGGATTTTTAGTTTCAACTTGTCCTGATGGGGAGAAAGAGATTGTGCAAATCATAGCTGGCTCAGTATAATATTGGATTCAGCTCCATCCAACAGTCCTGAGCAGACAAGAAGAGCACTTGCAGGTAAATGTTTTTGCTCCCACACACATATCACACCCCTAAGGCACAACACACTGTTGCTCTGCAGGAATGATGTATGACATGTCTGGTTGGCTGGTAGAAGCTGGGAATGGATGCAACATAATTATAGCAGATGGTGTCTCTGGAAACTGCCAGCATGTAAGAAATCTCTAATGACCACACTAAGATTTTTTAAAATCCTCGGGTTTAGTCTAAATTGGGTGGATTTTCATGGGATTAAAAAAGAGCACATTCCTGACACCATGAGGGTTCTTGTCAAATCTCAAGTAAGTACTTCAGTCTACAGACAACCTTGATATTTTCAGTAAACAGTCATGGATTTTAAAAACCTAACCTAAGCCTAACATACTTCCTCGAGCTACAGCAATGATTCCATCCTTTTAATGGAAACCTTTCCAACAAAATCAAGACTGAGGCAGGACCTGGTGCAATACTTTTGAGTCTGAACAGTTAAAATGTGGCAGGTTTACAATATGAAGAAAATCAGGTGAAAAAATAAAACATCCAACTATGGGATGCACTACCAGTAGCATTTGTAAAAGTATTTCATAGCTGTTTTAAAAATGCACAGTGGTATATTGTTTAATTAGGAAAATGAATATATTTCAGTATCTGGGAAAACATTTACGATATTAAACAATTGTTGAATTTTTGTGTGGATTAGGAGAATACAGATGAGTTTATTACTGCTGAATTCCCTTCTTCAGCAAATTATATCCATTAGGAGTAAGATCTGAAATTCCCAGTAGCCCCTTCTCATTCAAATTTCCAATATTCTTGCACATAAACTCTATGAGGTTAAATAATAGAAAAAATGTTCATATTATTAAAAAAAGTCACTTTCATCTCATTTGCAGAGTTTTTGACTGTTCTCCACATAGGCTGTTATAAGGTTAACCTTGGATAAACCTTTGGGATTTAAAGCAAATTATGTTCAAAAGTTATCAGGAATAATTTCTGTAGATATCAAATCAAGAAAATAAATTAATTATTTGATTTAATCAGGAAGCAATATGTCTACCTACACCACCTGCAGAACGTGAAATGTCTTTGTCTCTTATCTTGTCAAGGTTTTCCTTTCATTGGCTGTTGATTACATGACCTCTGGCAATAAAGTATTTAATAGTATTATTTCCATCTGTCCACCTGGATCAGATTTGCAGTGACATGCTGGAGTTTGGGGGTTTTTTGGCCACAATTTAAATAATGACCTAATTTTTCATACAGTGCACACTAGATTTTTGACTATTTGGAAATCTCAAATATAATTTTAATAATTGATCTCATTTTATTGCTTCTACTAAAAGGCAACATAAGGTCAACATAAACAACTTCATAGCATTTTTACTTTCTTATCAAAAAGGCTCTAGAGTTCAGAATAGGGATTAGCTTATATCTTCTTTTCTGTAAATTTGTTTTGCAGAAAAGAACCAAAGCTCCTGAGTAATTCTGGAACATTACAAATTCAGAGCTGCAATGAGCCTCAAAAGATGATATATTCCACCTTTTTTCCCCAATGACAGTTCATTTATCTCTGACTTAGTGGCAGGCAGTTGGTTGTGCAACACTTTATTAAAAATACTTGTGATAGGGATTTCATAGGATCTGCTAGCCATAATTCCAGGATTTCACCATCTCAAAAAATTGGAAAGTTTTTCCCTGTGGAAAAATTTATTTAAAATTTTTTAATTTAATAAATAAATTAAAATTTATTTAATTTATTAAAATTCATTGATTGATATCAGTTGATAAACACAGTAGCCCTTTATTCTGTTAGGGTGGGTATATTTTTATAGTGTTTTCATTAATATGTTAGATAGAACACAGTTCTGATAGTAGCAAAAAGGGGTTTCAGGACCTTTTTTCTTAAAATCTTCTACAAAAATGATATTTTCTTAGTAGACTTGAACTTTATAACTTTTCATGTATGAAACTGCTAGGATTGTGTTACTGTTATAAGAATTGAAGGAAATAATGCCCCTGTTTGTCAGATAGCTACACATAGCAGGTCAAGTACCAATTCTGAGTTTTTGTGACCCAGTGCATGTACTTACTAACTGTCCTAGTCATGTATCAGTCTTCTCTTTACTGTCGTGTCACTGTTTGGTGTTCTGCAAAATGCACTCTTATCTCAGTCAAGGTAAGGTCTCAGAGACTTTTGTAACTAATCCGATCATATCAGGAAACATAATTTTTCTATGTATTGAGGTGAGGAATTTTACTTGCTACACTGTAATTATAACTGGGGTTTTTCTGGACCAATCAGTTTCTCACTGACAATTTGCATGTGTCTGTCATGGTTTGACCCCAAGCAGCGACCAAGAGCAATGATCTGCTTGCTCTTTCCCTTGGGTGAGAGAAATGGAAGAGTAAAATGAGAAAACCTGTGGGTTGAGATATATTGGCAGTGCAACAGGTAGAGCAAAAGCCAAATGCACAAGTAAAAGAAAAAGAAAAAAAAAAATTCTTTTGCCATTTCCCATGGGCAGGCATGTGTTCAGCCATCTCCAGGAAAGCAGAGTTCCATCAAGCATAAAAGTGACAAATGCCATCACTCCAAATGTCCCTCTCTTCCTTCTTCCCCTGGCTTTTACTGCTGAGCATGATGCCATATCCCTTTGGTCAGCTGGGATGAGCTGTCCCGACTGTTTCCCCTCCCAACTCCTTGTGCGCCCCCATCCTCCTCACTGGTGGGGTGGTGTAAGAAGCAGAAAAGGCTCTGATTCTGTGTAAGAACCACTTAACAATAATGAAAACATCCCTGGATTATCGACTCTGTTTTCACCTTAAATTCAAAGCATAGCCCTACACTAGCTACCGTGAAGAAAATTAATTCTGTGTTGACCAAAACCATCACAGTGACTTACTGGCTTCTTCACTTATAAGGTTTCTTGGCAAAGTTAATTGAAGGGAGCTATGTGTTTGCTCATAGATCAAAGCTCATATATTCCAGGTGGGATGTCCTTTAATCTGATTTCTGACATGTCCCTGAAACATTCCAAGTAGGGCTACTTTTTTTCATTAAACGTAAGAAATTCTGCTGAAAACATATGATTCTGTACTGAAATAATATGTTGTATATTCAGATGGACAGGGGTAGGAGACACTAAATTATTTTCCATCTTCCTTCTTCATATATTTCATTGCTTTGCACCTTAAACCTCTCTGAGAAATGGAGTTATGACACAAAACTAGAGTTTATCTTTTGAGGATAATCAATGCCTATTTCTACCAATGCACACTTTCCTGAGTTGTGCAGTTCTTAAGGGAAGAATTTCAGGAGCAATATGAGGGTTTTTTCCCATCAAAAACTGATGATATTATTAAAGAACATAGAAGTTGTCATACAAGGCCATGTAATTGCTGTAAGATGCAATTATTATGGTGTCAGTCATAGATGCTTCAAAGGAAAACATACAAGTTTTGTCATAAACAGAGGTGGTAAATCCTGCTTTTTCCTGATCTAGAAGAATTAAGAGCTTGGCTTAATAGCTGCATCATGAAGGTTAAGAATTCCTCCAGAAGTGCATTGGTATGAACTGTTAAAACTCTGTCTGTTAGCAACACAAAATGTTCAAGCTTCTTCTAAATTCAATTAAATTCCTGTGTTGAGCAACTTCCTTCAGGTACAGGTTTCATGGATTATGCTTTTGCAGTGGGTAAAAGTATTTTCTCATACCAGTTTTGATTATGCCACAATGGAAAGTGATTTCTGAATACAGGAAAAAATGCAGCTCTAAAGAGATCACATCCTCAGTTAATAAAAGAGATGATAAACAAGACACTGCAAATTTCTGGTGTCTGAGCAAAAGTGAATCACTTTGAAAAGGTTGCAGTTATGTAGAGGAGTGGAGGACAAGAACAGGCCAATACATTGACTCAGAAAATGCAAAATTAATCATTATACCGAAAAACAGTAGAAATATGAAAGGTGAGCTGCTGTTTGATGTGAAATTGCAGAAGTTAAAGCTCACTTTTTTGTTCTTGGAAGAATTAAAAGGTGCCTTTGAATGTGTGGTCAGGAGAACTGAGAAGAAAATTACTATGGCTGACCAGAGTGCCTGTTTCATATTTCCCCAGAATTTGTTATTATGTCCTTAAAACTGTGGTTGACAAGAAGTAATTTGACAACAGGAATTTAATGCAATACCAGATGTAGAGGGATTCCCTGTGGAACAGGGGCATATGATACCCCAGGAAAGCCTGGCCAACCCAGGGTGGCTGTGGAAAAACCCCTGAATTGGCCCCCGGCTGCAGACAGGCTTGAAAGACACCTGGCAGCAGGCAGCCTGAAAATCCTTGACAAAGTAATACACTGATCAACTCCCCCGCTGCTTAGAGACTGTCCCGTGGGAATAGACGTGAATCTTTGCAAAGTAGATATAAGTTGGTGTAAGAAAACAATAAAGCAGAGCACGATGCTCAAATCCTATCAGTGTTCGTGTCATGACTCTGGCTGGCTCCCCTGCACTCGGGACCGCCCCCTGCAAAACCCAGAGATTTGGAAACCAGAGCATGATTATCTATAACCAGCAGATAGTGGAGCTCCTGCAGATTGACAGCAATGCCGTTAAGGATCAGAATCTAGCCTGGTTCTCTGTGTGAGCAATGTTGCTTAAAAAATGCAACATAGTGAAGGTTGGTAAGGAAGGCAATAGTTTGCTTTTTTCCCCTTGATGCTTGAAAAAGAAAAAAGAATGATGGATTAGGAGACAAAAGCAAAATGAGTAAATTCAAACCCATAATATAAGTACGTTTCAGAATATATGTCATGTTCTTCTTGCATCTGTGGGAGAAACCAAAATAATTATTTCAAGTGTGGGAGCACCATGAATTATTCAACGTTTCACAACACTTTCTTTCTCTTAATAGCAGTTAACAAAGTTCTTGTCAATGAGGCTTTCATGTGGAATCAGGGTTGAGAGTATCATATAAAGGTTTGAAAAATGTGTTTTAAGAGATTGGATATCAGGTAACTGATGTGACGTTAAATGTTTTTTTCACCAACTTTTACATTACAGACTATGTATGTGAGTGAAGTCAGTGGGACTTCACATGCCAAAGAGATCCATAACCAAAAACCTTATGGAGAGATCAAGTGAAAATAACAGTAACCAGGAATATGCTGCAAGTATTTTTGTATTTTCTTGTGGGTACTAAAAGGCTAGCAGAGAAATTTTCTAGCTTTTTACAGCTGCCTGAGAAAGGAGACTTTCACAGGTGGCTGTAGAAAGCTAGAAAATTTCTCTGCTAGCCTTTTAGTATCCACATTTTCTGAGCTTTCTTTAACATACCAGATCTCATAGTTGACCCTGCTTTGAACAAGTGGCCTGGATTACAGAGTTCATGAGACCCTTTCTAACTTGAATGACCTAAGAACTGATGAGCCCAAAATGCTCAAGAATTGTTCTTTTCGTATGTGCTACTTTACATCAGAGAGAAATGTTGTCTTATATTACACTGAAACGTCATTTTTCAATAAGATTCGCATGGAAAACTGTTAACTCATACTGACCATTTATTTTTTAACTGATTGCAAATATCTGTAATCACCTACAAAGCGTTGTGGATTATGACCAAGAGCAGCTGGACGATACGTTGCTTCCATATAACACTATTGCATATTAAACTAATATGCTTATAATGCAATCTACTTATGTCATTACATATTTTGATTAATATTTCTATTTATAGGGAGATCACAGATAATGTGTGAATGTTTCATTTTGCATGAATGGCTCTCTGGGATGATGTAACCCAGTGATAAATGAAAACACAAATAGCCAGACACTGTGCTGACCTTTATTCAGCTTTTCTTGCATGCTGGCTAGTTCTGTAAAATTTCTATGGAATACTACTTCTATCAGGTACTATTTCTGTGAAAGAACTTGGTGAGTACCACTTGCCACTCAAACACAGCACCTTGGAGAGCGTTCTGAATAATCTATTGTAATACATTTTAAACTCAAAATCCAGAACAATTGTTGGGAAAGTTGATTTCCATTTCCTAGCTTCTTCAAATTCTGCAACTCTAAAAATTTCAAGAGAGCACTGATCTCTGAAATCTACAAGTATAATTTCACGTTTTCTGCATTGTTTTACCTTATTTATCTGTTATGCCCAAAAGAATGCTAGTTCTGACTTCCATACTCACAGGGAATATTGAAAGTGTAGTTAATTTTGCTTTTGTGATATCTGTACCTGCATTCATTTATCCTAACTGGAGTTGCAACTTGTTTCTCAGAGCAAAGATTTTAGCTTTTTTATTCAATGCCTTATTTCAAGTCTTTACAGTGATATATATATACATATAAGCACTGCTTTTCATCTCTGAGGAACTACCCTAATTGATGCTGACTGAAATTTTAATCCTTCAAAAGCTAAGGGAGTTCAGAGTTATTGTATTACAGTTCTATTTATGTATTCAGAGAGTAAACAACTGCTAAAAGAATTGTTGAGGAATTAAAGCAACCACAGTAATAGATAATTTTAGATTTTTAATTGCATAAATTATTTCTTTCCCAATTAATTTTTACACTGCCTGTCTTTACAACTTTTCATAATAACATTTGAAAAGGAAGTCCAAAATTAAGCAATAAGAAACATAATAAAATTCATAAAATGCTGTGGTTCACCCCTCTGGCAGGTCTTTTTTGTGTGAGGAATCCTTATGGAATTAAATAATTTCTATATGACAGCTGTTCCATCCTCATATTCACTAAAATGTTATTTTGATTATTTAATTTCTTTTTATGCAGTGTAGAAAAAATGCAGAAGTAGATATGGTTTTTCATAAGAGTTTCTCTTCACAGCAACTACTAGTGCAACTCCACTGGACATATTCTGGGGGGTGGGTGTAAGCCTGTACAAAGGGACTGAAAAGGAAACTAATAAGCTTTATTGATTTGTTCTATTACTGCTCTGAGGAATGAAACTGGGAATCTCAGAAGTTTCCTGTCCTTCTCAGCTCCAATAAGTCAATCTCTGGCCTCCAGAGAAAAAGCCAGAGATTTTATTCTAGTGATTCTTGTGTGTGAACAGAAGCCAGTTTTGAAGAAAAACACAAATAATATCTTGGGCTAAGAGTAAAGCAGAAAAAATCTTTATCAAGGTGTTGGTTTCATTGCTTTTCAGTACTTTTAATTCTGTTTTCATACTGCTCAATATTCAAGAACGAGCATTCAACTTTTCAGGCATCTTCTATCACAATTCAGGTCACATTATGGATGACAATTGGCACTAGTGAGACATACATTAACAAGTACAGTGAGACAGACAGCTTCCGCTATTCTGTGTGCAAGTGACACCCACCCTGTTTGCAATATCTGTTTAGCTACATTTTTACAACAGTTTCAGTGCTTGAGGGGGAAAATTCTTGGAAGCAACAGTTGCCTTTTATCAGCTTTTAAAAAAACCTGATAAACCACAAAGATCCCAATGCACGCATGCAGAGAAAACAGGAGAAAGAAGGAAATGCCCAAGGAAGAAAAACCTGAAGTAGAGTCGGGTCACATAAAGAAGCAAGAGAGCATTGGATAACTCTTTCCTGGAGAGTCCCCCCGGGAAGCACCAATAAATCCTGAATTCTGTTCTGCATTTTTTGACACAGCTTTTTTGCAAAGTTGGTGACTCTGCTTTATTCAGATTGCAGAATACTTTTTGTCTGGGTACTAAAGGTACTTATCAGAATGGTGAAACTGCATCTTGAAATTCCCTTGGGGAGAGGAAAGAAATGAATCAGGCTTATACTTTTTCAGGAAGTTTGCTACAGCCAGCAGACCATATATAACAGAAAAACATGAATATCTCACTATTTAAAAAAATAATTTAATATACACATTTATATTGATAATATATTATCTAGGTTTATATTTAATACATTCAAAACCAACAGAGTTCAGTTTGGCTCTTTAAAAGAATTGTCTAGGCCTTTCTTGAAGGCATTCACAGCTGTGATGATTAAATAGACAGAAGTGCTTCTTTCTTGAACTGCAGGACTTGTCTGTAACATCATCATCCTGGCACTACATGCTCATTTTGAATTAGAGTGGCTCTGTTTCAGGGTACTGCATGTTTGGGCTCTTATGCTGAGCTAACTTTCTCCTAACAGGTCATGTTCTGTGGGAGAATCTGTAAGGTAAGCTTCTCTCTTTGGACACATTAGATACTGCAGCACCTGACCCAGAAAGATCTTTGTTCTTTAGTGGATCTAAGGGAACTTGGAAGATTATCCACAGGGATATGGAACAGGAGGGGAATGGGAACAAAATTAATTATGACTGTGCTCAATTCCTGTGCATCACTGCAACAAGTGGAGTGGTGAACTGGAATATACAGAATAGCCTCATCTGTCTGTATAACCGGTATCTATTGAATTGTTTGAGACTGAACTTATATAAAATGAAACCCTATGATCTTCTCCTATTTTGTATGCACTTCTATTCATGTTGAAAAACTGAAGCAACCAGGAGGCTGCCCTGGGCTGAGAACCAATCAGCGTCTGCAACAGTCTTGCTGAGAAAGGAAATAGTTCTGTAGCTATGAGTCCAATTTTATCACATATCCAGCTGGGAAAGGATGAGGGACTTACCTGAATCCTTCTCAAGGAGAAGTTTCTTTATAAGAAGAGGGACAATAAAATGCAAGAAGAGAAAGCCATCAGTTTCGCATTTGCAAGGTTAGACATAACTTTTTGTTTCTGTAGTGTTTCAGAACTGAGAATCCTTTGTCTCATCTGACATCCCTCTGGAAGGAACTCTGCATTGTCAGAAATACCATTTTTCAGATGCTGAGGCATTGTTATATTTGCTGAGGACATCATTTCATTTTTTTTTGTCTGAGACAGCTTTGTCTCCTTACCAAATGGATGATGCTATGGTGAACTTGATGTGTGGCTTTGTTCACCTGCTTCTCAGGGACCCCCAAAGCAAAGCAGACATTTTCAGCAGACTGCCATTTGTTTATGATTTTGCTTCACAGTGAGAAGAGAGCTACTGCTGAACAAAACACTTCTGGCTGCCTAATCGAGTGACTGATTTGCTGTCTGTCATTACTCATAGGGTAACAGTCTTTGGGATATGGTAATGGGGTTGCTGTTCTCCTTGGCAAGATAAATGACTCTGAATGATGAGCTAATATCTGTACCGCAAAATTGATTTATTTCTTGTTCCATAACTGTCCAAAAGTAGGCACTGTCACATTACTGGGAAGGCTTCTAGCCCCACCTATGGTCAGCCATGCTGGATATGCTGTGTAAGATTAAAGTCAGACAAGACTTAGCCAAACTTTCCCTGAAGTTTTTTGTTGTGTGACTGCTCTGGTTGATTATATTTTCTTTTAAATTTCAGCCAAAGTATTTAGTCTCTTTTAGTAAGTTAGAATATTAAAAATAATTTTTTAAAAAGTGGGCGGGGGGGTTATCACAAGTAAAAAAAAAAAAAAAGAGTTCTATCATCTTTGTGCTGTAGAACCAAGGAATAAGACTATAGTTGGGCTGAAGCTACAAACAGAAACACAGGAACCTATGCTGTAAAAAAATGTTATTTTTCTTACTTGTTGTAATAGCAGGTTGGAGATACATTAAACTGGTTACCCTGGGTCAGCTGATAATTTTCTGTTTGATCTCTGTGCCTGTATTGGGTTTGGCTGGGGTGGAGTTAATTTTCCCCACAGCAGCCCTCACAGTGCTGTGCTCTTCATTGGTAGCTGGAAAGGTGTTGGTAACACACCAGTGTTTTGGCTACTGCTGAGCAGTGCCAGCACAGCATCAGCGCTGTCTCCCCAACATTCCACTCCCCATCACTGGGCAAGATCCTGGGAGGGGACACAGCTGGGATAGCTGACCCAAGCTGACCAAAGGGACACAATGTTTGTCTGCCCAAGCAAGCACTGCATGTGCTGAAGTCCTGCTTCCTGGGAAGTGGCTGGACATTGTTTTCTGATGAGGAGTAGAGAATAAAATCGTTTTAGTTTGCCTGTGCATGCACAACCTTTCACTTCTGCTTAACTTACAAGTTTTTTTGCATCTTTTTCTCATCCCCTGTCCAGTTGATAGAGTGGCTATGTGGTGGGACCTGCTGTCTTCATCGTTAGTGGGATAGCAAAACTGGGCTCACAACTCTTTCATCTATCATAGGGGGTGGATAACTGGACTCTCTCATGTCTTGAAAATCCCTCTATTTCTGGAAGAGGGAAGAGGAGGGGGAAGATAGGAGAGGAGAATATGTTTATATTACATTATCTTACATAAGCATAAGCACAGTGGGGCAAATTTTAATCCTGGTATTTCCACAGCTTTTAATAACTGATTTGCAAAGTTAATAATGTGCTTCAGTGTGGGGGTTTTTATGTGAGTTTTGTGCTGACAAACACAGAGCTCCACAGGAACTATCTAAGTGTTTGCAAGGGCAGCAATAATGCGCCATAGACCTCATATTTTAACAAAGCCTCAGCAGTGACTGATGAAAAGGTGAGGAAATGCCTGTATTATGGGAAGAGAAGCAGGGTGTTCAGCTTTAGGGCATGATAGGTTTTCTGTCAAGGATAAATAAAAGAAAATTGTTTACTTCCTATACTGTTTCATTACAAGTTAATTTTCTTTCAGTTGTGGATTAATTTAAAAAAAGCAACTGAAGTGTTGAAGAAAGAAACTTCAACAAATGGCAATGACTGCTTAGTACAGATGCACTACTAATAAACTGGCTTGAGGCAGCCACAAAGTAAATTTTGACGGTTTGAATAGGGAGATAAACCATTGTTCTGGGCTCCTATTCAATCAGCGCTGAAGGACTTCTTCACTGAAAGCAAACCTGCTTTCCATGGGATGCTGTGGCTTACTTACAGCTTCAATTACTCTATAATCTTCCATATCAAACCTCTCAGCAGGAGCTTTGAACTGTCTACCTCCTTGGAGAAGGTTTAGCTATCTCTGAAAGACCACATGTCCTTAATGAAATCAGCTGCATTTCCTACTCCAGACCTGGATGAAAGTGCAAACCTTCAACAAGTGTCAGAGGATTTTCCTTTATTCCTAAAGGCAAAATGATGCAATGCTCCAGAGAAGACACTACTGGCAGGCACAGGGTTAAAATTTTGCATGGAGCATCAGATAAGTTGCCATGAAGCCAAATGTTACCTTCATTCTTACCACAAGACAGCATTCATCCTATTACCTGAAGTAAAGCAAAATGGCAATCTATTTTCTCTACTTCTTTGCTTTCATATTTTCTTCTTTTACCCTTCTTTAAATGTCTGATTTAAATCTCTAAAACCTGAACACTTCTAAATTCTTTGCTCCCAACTTTGGATATAATGAATCTTTCTTACCTGTTACGTCCAAATGTGTTCTAGGCATGTAATCAAATGTATGTCTCCTCTTTTTGGAAAAAATTCAGCTTGGAAGACTGAGCACAGAGTTTATGCTGTGAGAATTTGGTCACATCTACAAGGTGCGGTGGGGGCCAAGCTAGAAATTCCCAATGCAAGCAATGGAGTAATGTGGCTTCCTGCTCTGGAGTAAGATTTATCCCCTTGTCTGCACTCCACTACTTGTAGAATGGCTCTTATTCATGCAGTGAAGACCATACAAGTGTTCTTGAAGCTGCAACATTATAATTAATGCTCTATCATTGTAAATGCTGAAATGCATCTAACAAACATTTTCTTAAAAGAATAACCAGGGAGAAAACTTTTGGATGCAGTCTAATATTTGGTCTTGATCTTTCCTATTTTCATATTACCTTTCTTTAGCAAGTTTTCATTTCATATAACTCGTGCTGGTCAAAATCAGAATGAAACAAGTAATTTCTGGTGAAATGCAATATTTTCATTCACCCAATTCATTGTTCCTGATTGTTATTTTGTATACAAGGTACATTTTGTTTGCGAATTTATTTATTACTTTCATTCTCTTTAAGAACACAAAGTATTCTCTTAGTCTAGGGCACAAAATGAAAACACTTGTACTAGCAGAGGAGGAACTATACTTTTCACTTTGCAGGTTGTGCTCAAAACATATTCTGTTCCAAAAGGGCACAAAAGGAGAGGTGCCTGTGGATCATCCAGCTGCCCAGGAGGTTATGGAGGCAGGGTTAGTTACCTTGGCTGGGACTGGGGCAGCAGCTGTGGCACAGTCAGAGGAAGTGGTTGTCAGACCTGTAATTTGTGGGGTGTGCCTTTGAGCCTGGTGTGCCCCAGTGGCGCCTGCAGGGAGCTCTGTGCATAGGTGTGACGCAGGTCCTCGTGCAGCAGCACACCTCTGGTGCACATGTGGGTCATGCATGGAGTACAAGAATCACAAACTGGCCTCCTGTATTACCTTGCCCCTTATTGACCTGGCCCTTCATCCCATCTTACTACAACTACTTAGCATGAGCTGAACATCTGTCCTTCTCTGTGGTCTGACACGCAGGTCTCAGCTGGCTCGTGGGTCCCTGTGGGCCCCTGATGAGGTGGGTGAGGCACAATAAAGTCCCTGAGCAGTCAAGAAGCTGAAACAAAGCCCAAGGCAGCAGGGAGCAAAAATGAAATCTGACACCTCTGAGTGTCATCACCCATGTCTTGACCTCATCCTGCTTCTGCACGAAAAGCACGATGCAACTGCCTAGCAGAGAGGGGTAAAGCATCATGATGTCAGCACAGTGTCCTCCTCAGCTGTGGTTTTGTGGTGGACACTGCATCACAAGGCTATCCTGGGGACTGAAATAGGCTTGCAGAACTGCCCCTCTAATTCCATTGCCTGTGTCAGACTCCCTGAGCCTGCAGTTCTATATGCTGCTTCATTATATGCAGTTTTTAGTGCTATGGCCCTGTTCCCTAATTCTGTTTTCCCTCTCATTCTGCCACTGCAGAATTCCATAGGATTTTCAGTGCTACACAGACTCCTTTTTTCCACATGAAACTACCCTGTAACTCCTCTTTTCCACTGATTAGTCTCTGAAATGGTACAGTGTCTCTCACCCTGGAGATGTAAGAGTGTTTGAGCACTGATATAAAGTATTGCTTATATAAAATGGTGGTTATAACACAGCACTTCATGGATCACTCACTGAACTCCCCTGTTGGCCATACGAAATGAAGGATGTCATTCCCTGTCTCCTCCCCTCCCTGCTCCCTTTCAGTACATAAAGAGGACTTAGAAGAACGATGAAGAGAGAGTTTTTACCATGTCTTGTAGTGACAGGACAGGGGCAATTGTTTTAAAGTGAAAGATGGTTGGTTTATAAAGGAAATAAAGAAGAAATTCTTCACTATAAGAATGATGAGACACTGGAACTGGTTGCCCAGAGTAGCTGTGGATGTCCCATCCCTAGAAGTGTTCAAAGTTGGATTAGGCTTTGAGCAACGTGGTGTAGTGGAAGATGTCCTTGCCGATGATAATGAACTCAGAACCAGATCTTTAAGACGTCTTTCAACTCAAATAATTCTGTGATTCTATGATATTAGAAACCAACTTAGTTAACCTCTGTAGCACACTCAGGAAATGTCTTATTATTGTTTTGAATTCTTTGTGGCATTGCAGCAATCCAGGGAGAGAAGTTTTACCCAGACTTTCTGACTTCCAGACCTACTCTAATTTGATTTTGTCTTTTTTCCTTTCAGGGCCCAGTGCCTTCATCTGGCACAACTGAAGACTTGTTTTCTGTGAGGTTTAATCCAGTCAGAGCTTTGCATATCAAGGGGGATAAGGAAAAGAAAGTTTGAAGAGGTATGTGGTAGTATTGGAAGACAAAAATTAATAAAAGATAAAACCTATTAAAAACCAGAAAGTCACAGTTACCTCTCATGTACGCAGCCATGGTTTTAGGACTGTGTTTCTAGAATTTATGGTTTGGTTTATGGGACTAACACTGACTGTTTTGGAATTAAGGGAGCAATGACTCTTGATTTGCTGTTAGATCTCCACTGGGGAATCTAACTTCTGCTATTGATTGCCCCAGATACTCAGCCTTTATTTTCATGCTAGATATTATACAGCAGCATTTGCAGTCTGCCTGTCAGATATAAATCCCCTAAGACCACTGAAACTTTTCTTCAAAACACAGCCACAGTTAGGCCTGGGACATGTGCTGTCTTCAGGGAGTTTCCCGCCTCTGAACGCAGATCTGCTCAACTGCTAGAGTGACTCTGTGAAATCAATTGTATAATTATTTACATAAAACATGTTTCAAATAAACTATTCCAGGATACTATGCAGAATTAAATAGTACAACTACACATGGGGAAGCTCTGCTGTCAGACAGTATTGTGAACTAGGTATTGATTTCACTGGTGAACAGTTTGCAGTCCAAAAAATATCAATATGTAAACAGGTTAAAACCACAGGGTACAGTTTTGGTGTCTGCCGACAAGATAGGAAACTGCAACACTGAAGCCCAGTGTTACAAGGTAAAGACATGGTTTGTGGTCAACAAGTTTTAGCAACATGCATTTTAGATCAGCACTAATTTCTACAGGTCTTGTTCTCTCAAGTAGATCACTCTTCCATCTGTCAGCATAATCATAGAATTCTAGAATGGTTTGAGTTGGAAGAGACATAAAGATCATCCAGTTCCCACCCCCCTGCCATGGGCAGAGACATCTTCCACTAGAGCAGGTCACTCAGAGCCCCATCCAGCCTGGTCTTGAACACTCCCAGGTATAGGACACCTGCAGCTTCTCTGGGCAACCTGTTTCAGTGCCTCACCACCCTCACAGTAAAGTATTTCTTCCTAATATCTAATCTAAACCTACTGCATTTCAGTTTAAAGCAATTTCACAATACACCACTGCTAAAAATTTCTTCTTACATTTTGTTACATCTTTGTCTTCACTTCTCTCACTTCCCTATTAATTATTATTAATTTCTTTCCATTTATGCAAAGGCCTGCTGTGTTCACAGCTCGAGCCCTCACTCATCCTTTGCTATTCAAGCCTGTTTATGACATAACTTTTTTTTAGTGTTCTCGTAGTCTTATTGTTGTGATGTTCCCTGTAATTTTTTGCTTTTGGGTTTGCTTTTTTTTAATAACTGGAATTATTTATTATTATTATTTATTAGTTTCAAAAATACTTTTCTGTGAAGCATTCTTAATATCCATAATGATGGAAAACATATTCCAAATGAGGAAGATAGGTTGCAAACTTGCCTTCAAACCAAGAATTCAGGCAGTCTAACTTCAGGTATCAAACCTGGCAGTAGTATTTAGATCCTCTGTAAGGCAAAAAAACTTCCATGGGGTCTTCTGAGCCCTCAGTGCTTCACAAGGAAATTTTATGAATTCGAACACTTAAGTTACATTTAGGTAACAGCCTACAGCCCCTGTCTATTTCCAGAGGGAGTGTTCCACATGTTTACAGTCTATAGGGGAATTTTTTGGTGACTGAGAAAGAACAGAGCAAAGACTTTACTTCTGCTCATGACTCTGCCCTAACCTGTTTATTTGTCCCCCTATTCCTTGAACTTCCTGTGAGTGTGATAGTGATTTAGAAATGTGCTTTAATAATAAATTCTGTAACATATGTTAACATGATCATGTTTTAGAATGGATAAATCAGACATGCCGATAGCTATGGATTGGTTTAGAGACTGAAATCAAAGACTATCCTGCCTGCTGAAATAACATCTCCTTTTAATCAATACTGTTGAAGAAGCAACATATAGTAACATGAAGAATTTTTCAGTGACCACTTAAGATACCAAATAGTTTTCACTAAAACCTATTCTCTGACATGTTTGTTATGACAGTATATTTTTAAAAAATCACAATTATGGTGTGACTGTCTTTTCAGTGTGACAGTATTATAATGACCAGCAGAAGACCCACTGTCACCTAACAGCAAATATATTCCTTAAGCATAGCATTTACAGAATGGAAGCAATGTCAAATGAAAAGGAAACTAACCAAACTTCATACAGTTTTTCACAAAATAATTAATAAACTTATTGGTAGATTATAAATATGTATGTTAGATTGAGAAAAAAAGCAAAGCAATCCAAGACTAAGGAAAAGTAAAAGATTTCGAGTTTCAACTTATCTTTAAAAAATAAATATTTCTTATTCTTTATTTTTCTTTCTCTTCCTGGAAGGAAATTCAATTTTTTCTCCAAATAAAGAAACATCTGGTGAGAGTGGACTTCATTGGTGAAGGTGTGCTAAAAGGCACTTTGGGTAAGAATGTTTTTGGAAGGGTTTAATGGGGACACCTAACTGGAGGTTATTTGCCTCACCACTCCTGAAGCCATGTAGACTGAGCTTGTTTTCCAGGCTAATGTCACATTATGATGGAAACATAAAACTCTGTTGAAGAGTATGGTATTCATCTTTGGGATTGCATAGCATTTTTGGAAATGTCAATGGATTTTCAAATGCTTTTAAGACTCCTGGCAGTTCTTCAAAAAAATATGACTGAAGGTAGAAGGACAATCCTGTCCCAATAGAGGAGGATAAAAAATGTGCTAGGAGATCAGGTTAGTTAAACTGTGAACTCTTCATTGACATCTAAATCAAGAAGAGAGACTACAGAGTGGAAGCTAGATCAGATCACTAAGGATGGACATAAAATGACAAACTGAGCAAGTAAAAACAACATCAGAAGGACAAAGTATGAATTAAGTGCCGAGAAGAAGCATCAGGGATGATTTGGATTTCTCAGAATTTTCAGTTGCTGTATTAGAAGGAAGAGGAAGACAGACCAAAGTCCATACTTTTCTGCTAGCTAATGGACAGGAAAAGTGAATAACAAAGAATGTCAAGAAGGAAAATTTATATGTGTTTTGAGACTGTCTTCACCAGAAAGGTCAGCTGTGACCTAATACAGCTATGGACAAAAACACAGGGGTAAGACCTTTGAGTGCAATATGGAAAGAACAAATTAGAGAGTAAGCTAGGTAAATTAGATGTTTTTAACTCACCTGATCTGACAAACTTTATCTTAATGCATGAAGATGTAAAGGAAAGAAGCCTCTTGGAACTGGTAGCAACTTTGTGCCCCTGGGGAGAATGGATTATGTGTTTGGTGAAGGGAACAAAAAAGGATACAAGACATAACACAGTAATTATTCTATTGTCAGTTTTACTTCAATCACTGGGAAAAAAAAAGAAAAAACCAAAAAGGAAATGAAATTGTTAGAAGCTGTGGAAAAGTAACTAGAGATGGGCAGCAGCAGCAGACTTGGATTTCTTGAGAGCAAATCATGTCAGAGCAGTATAATTTTCTTCTATAGTAGCAGCTGTCTTTTTGGATAGAATAACAAAAAA
Source organism: Corvus cornix cornix (assembly GCF_000738735.6). Classification (NCBI taxonomy): domain Eukaryota; kingdom Metazoa; phylum Chordata; class Aves; order Passeriformes; family Corvidae; genus Corvus; species Corvus cornix. The sequence continues at coordinate 128,836,624 of NC_046333.1, read as the reverse complement.
AAAATCAAATATTTAGGCTTCTGTATGATGATTGCCTAAGAAAGTTAATGATATCTGTCTCCTATTACAGAAACTGACAGACCTAACAGATTGCTGGGTTTGTTTACACTTAATTTATGCAGTTCTTTGAAAAGCAGCTGTTTGTCCATTCGATTTTCTTGGACTTTTAATGTTGCCCACAAAGCAAAAAATGCACTATCAATTTGAACTAATAAGAATAGTGATCTGAAAACTTTGAGAAGATTTAAACCCACATTTCAAAACAACTACAGGCAGAGGGGCTGAGTAGCTTTAGAGGATGAGCAACAGGTGAAGAAGCTCAGAACTGGGCTTGAGAAATACTGATCATGCCACCAAAATCACATTACATAAACAAATGTATGAGTGTTAGTTTCCATGAAGCAAATGAGGAAGTTAATTGCCTTAAAAAGAAACAAAAACTCCTCAGTATCCCACTTGTCTGGATTCAAGATGCCCATTTTTGCCCTTTAGGGCCATTTCCTTTTTAAAGCCTTATTGCTTGGCGTTTCCATGGCTACCGATCATGAACTGAAATCGCTGTGTAATATAGTTTATTTCCAGCAATAATTGTGCTCTAGCAGTTGGTTTTGAGCAATTAAAGGAGATAGGCTATAAGATGGACTTGACAAAAGCTCCTAAACCTATGGGGGGTAAAATGTGCTGGAGTTTATGGGCTGCTTGTTTTTGACTTACAAGGTGCATTAGCATCATTACAGATAGAGCCTAATGTGTAGTAAGTCTGATTATGAATGACATCAATTCTTGGAGTTAACTTTGCTACTTGTGAAGACAAAGGACAGAGAGCCAACCCCCATCCTTGAAATATTCACCCCTCCAGTCCTGAAAAAATTAACCTGTCTGCTTCCTATTTTGTTTGAGTGGAAGTCCTTCATCTCTTTTGGCATGAGAATAAAGTATTTTCTGCTACCTCAAATATTAAGTTCAGCCTCTACACATGAGTTGCACCTTGCCAAGTGAATGGTACCGGGTCAATAGGAAACCTAGGAAAAAAAAGGAATGAACACACTGACAGACAAGTAATTTTTGTGTTTTAAGGAGGCAGAACTTTAACTGTGATTATTTGCTATTGCACATGTCCAAACGATATCATTATTCCTAATATATTTGCAGTGATATAGGTAGGCTAGGTTCAAATGGGGAAGACATTACTTAGTGCTGCCCTATGACATTACCACTTAGTGCAGCCCGGTGACTTAAAAGGTTACCTGATTCCTTCCTGCCTTCCTCTTTGCCTGCTTTGCTAATAACAGTCCCATGCAGAAGGCTTCACAGCAGATCAGCTTGTGCTCTGCTCTGAGAATGAGCATTGTCAGGCTAAAATAAGTCTGCTCTGGGACACCAGTGAGTCAGGGATGTTCCTTCTGGGTAGGAAATGTGTCAATAACCTGTTGATACAGTGGGACATGCTGTCCTTCAAGCGTGATAAAATGCATAGGAGGATTGCCTATTAAAAAACAGCAGGATGCTACCTGCCTGGCCACCTGCTCATGTGGGTGACACTCATGCACTCCTGCTCAGCTGATTGTGTTCTGAAGCCATCTTCTTGTGTCTGTTGTGATTATAGCATCACTTACTGTTTCCTGAAGTCAGCTTCCTACCACAAAGTTACTTTGATTCAATAGAGGAGAAACAGTTTTCATTTGAAACCTGTGTCTCTTCGGAGAGTTTTTGTATAGCTTGAGGAGATAGTGGTTGTAAAAAACATGGTGATTCTAAGCTGGAAAATAGTTTATATTTCATATTTTCTCATAGTTTTATTGTTTTATTCCAGTGCTCACATTTGTGTCTGATAGATTTTTTTGCAGTTGATTGAAGAGATTTTGCTCTCCAGTATAGATCATGGCTAAAGAAAGGCTAATTCACACAATTAGCTGGTCCCAGACTGTTCTCACTTAAGTACTTGTGAGTAATCTGACTGTGAGGAACTGATTAAAAAAAGCAGTCAGAGGCCCACTGTACAAATGAGACAAACTCTAGTTTTGAAAGCTCCCGTGAGCTAAATTTCAGTACCACTTACCCTCTGTAGTTCTGTGTGTCCACTACTGCATGTTTGGTTCCCAGGGTAAGTACAGGAGCCTCATGATTTCAGTACTGCAAAAGCAGACAAAATTCAGACTACTTCTATACTCCACCCTTTTAGGGGCAATCTTGCAAACAGATCATTTATGCAATACAGAACCTCTTATATCACCTTAAGGATGGGGATGTATACGGTACAAGTGTCTTATATATACTCATGTAAGCATCTAAAAGCTGGATGTCTAACTCTGAGCTGGTTACTCTATGCTGTCTTTACAGTCTGGAGAGAAAAAGTTACCTAGGAGCCACTGCCCTCCAAGAAATGTCTCCAAGATCTATTAAGCAGTGGAATTGTCACTCAGCTCCCTACAAAGAGTTTTTGTCATCCTCCATCTCTCCCGGACCTGTGCTGTCACCTGCTTTGCTGCACTGGCACTGAACCTGAGCAGATGAAGCCTCTCTGAGCTGCTTGAATTTTTTCACCAGGAGCAGGTGTTTTGTCTGGTTTAGTTCTCTGCCAGACTAAGTCAAAATGGCTCATAGAAAGGACTCACAAGTGCCTGAGGTCAGAACAGTACAAGCAGTGGGAGCACAAGGATTCGGGTGTGAGGTGATGGGGCCCTCAGGACATTTGGGTCCCTGCATTTTGGGTAGGCAGGTGCTGGGCGCATGTTAAGGAGCACATCAAACTTTTTTCTGTCTCATTCACAAATTGGCCCAAAGCCTGCACCTGTGTAAAAGCTTGTGCCAAAGTCTGTGAAGGTGCTAGGAAGGTTTACTCTTTTATTTCAAGATCTGCTCTCAGAATACAATGATATTCCCTGAGTATTTCCACTTACCACTGACTGCAGTTCTCATGGGAAACAGGCCACCTGAAGAGGACTTATTTAACTTCTTCAAACAGTCCTCAGAGAACTGCTGGAAATCCAAGTTAATTCATTTAACTTGTCCTTCCTCTGTTCTGAAACTTCAGTGCCACTCACTGTTATATGGAAACGCTCTTGTCTCTATGAACCTTCTTCCTGTTCCTCTGGGCTGTGATCACACCAGATACTTCCAAACTTGCTATAAAAAGATATATTTGCATATGCAGGCATCTTGCTCTACAGTTTTCCTAAAAGTTTTCAAAGCCTGTTTTCAAGTGTCTCTTATATCACTGGTTCTCTGCACGTCTGTGTCTGTTCCTGGGGGCTTTTAAAAGCCTCATTTTGCTGGAAAGCAGCACTCACATAAGATTAACTGGCTCTCCACAGATTCAGTGAAGGACAACCCTCCTAGCTGATTGATGCTGTTCTCAGTTCCCTGGTCAGAGGTCTTCAGAGGGCCTTCTGGTAGATTTGGAAGCTTGTTGCTGTCATACCTGACTGCCTGCCGACCTACCCATCACCTGCTGTGCAAGTAGTCAGAACTGAAACTCACCCAGTGCTTTGCTTGAAATCACTCTGGACCAAACGCCATCTGGATCTACCCTCACATAAGTCTAAAGCAACCTTAAAAAACAAAGAGTACACTTTTATTCTAGCTGATAGACAGCAATATTGAAATTGACATCCTTCATTGAAAACATGTTATGTGTCCAAAGAACATTTTATAATAACTATGAATGAAACAGCTAATCCTACACACTAGACAGCTAAATTATAGTAAAAGAGGTTCCTGCTTTTCTAACTACCTCATAGTAATGTAGTCAACTTCAGTTCAAGTGTGGGGGTAACATTTCTGCCAAAATATAGAATAAAATATAATTTCTCTTGGCTTTTTTCCCCAACCATTTTGACATTGAAATTTTTAAGCTAATTACTTGATGACAGGGATCAAAGGCAAATCAGTTAAGTCACTTCCCAAAGACAGCTTTTGATAATGCCCTTTTCTGTGTTGTTCTCTGATTAAAAATATTAATAAATTTGGTTATCTAAAGAGAAAGGGGAGGGAATGGGTGAGTAATTGAAAGATATTTTAATGCAGATTGATTTTCATTTATGTAGATTGAAGGTAATTATGGAAAATAACTAACTTTATTTTATAGAAGAAATCCCAGACAGCCTGCAGATAATGCATTGTTAATGCTAATACAGGCAACTTTCAGTTTTCCTTCTCTGGACTAAAAGCCACAGGGTGATATGACACCCTTTTCATGTATAAGTTTAACAGTAGACTCATGGCATCATAAAACCCCATGATTCCATTCTGTTCTAGAGTTTGGATGAGACCTCTGGGGGTCATTTAACCCCATGCTTAAAGCAGCAGCAAGGACTTTGTCCAGTACAGCTTTGATACTTCCAAATGTGGAGATGCTACAGGCCCTTTGGAAAACCTGTTCCAGCATTGAACTGCCCACAGGGCATCTAATTTAAAATACTCTTGTTGGAACCCGTGCCTGTTTTCCCTTGTGCTTTTGCTCCTTGCCTCCAAGAAGAGTCAGGTCAATTTTCTTTATATCAAAGTTGGAAGTTACTTTCACAGGAAAGCTAATCCATGTCCCTGTTCTCAGGAAAATTAAAAATCCTGTTATTCTCCCTAGCAAAGGTTTCCTGAGATTATCTTTAAAGCCCTCAGTAAGGGAAGATGACACTACTTAGGTAGCTTATTGATGCTCATTGATCTTTGTGTTAGGAACACACTCCATAATATCTAAACTGTATCTTGTCCTTCAGAAAATTAATTATTATTATTTTCTTTTACTCTCTGGAAATGAAAAGTCATATATCACTAGCCTTTCACTATATTTTCAATACTTTTCACTATATTTTCAATACTGAATTTTTATCATGTTCTCCTATACTTCTTTTTTATTCCAAAAATAAACTGAATTACCTCTGCATTGATGGATAGATCACATTTTCTAAATCTCTCAGTATTCCTTTTATTCTTCTTAGTGTGGCTGTATCTCTGGTAAAGTTTAGTGCCCCAAGCTACATAGAGACAAAAAGATTAATTGCTTCATAAGTTCTGCAGAAGACAGTCCTGTTCATTTGGGATGGTGGTTTGTTTTGTTTATAACAACAGTGCATTGTAGTCCTGTCATACAGTTTGTGGTCCACAACAGACTTTAATACTCCAAGGTATTGTCTTTTTTGTTTGTTTGTTTGTTTGTTTGTTTTCCATAGATATATTTGTTTAGTTCCTTTTTTCTTCCACTGGGTTGGTCCTTTCTGCTCTTTGATTTTCAGGTTGGGTTTGTTTGAATTCTAATCCTGTTCTCAGTGGTGTTTACAGTCTACTTTGTGCCTTGATGTCTACACACTTCGCAAGAGATTCTGTTCCATCAACCTTCCCGTTAATCAAAATATCCATTGGCACTCAGGTGAGTGCCCTGATAGATCTCACTTGACATGCTGTGCCAATTTGGCGCAATCTACTAATATTTACTCTGGAATATTTTGCCGCAATGCCACCTTTTGACAATATTAACTAGACCATTTTTCTCCCATTTTCTTCAAATGTGGTTAGAGAATGTGGGCACCTAAAGCAATATTTGGGGTAAACTGAGATAATGAGCTCCAAACATCAGTCTAAACAATTCTCTTTACTAGCATTCTGAGACTAAAATGTTCCCTAGCACCTAGATCTTCCTGTTTTCAAACACATACTGTGCAGCTGAGAGCTAGCTCATACCTAAATCCATTCAGGATCTTGAAGCTGTATATTGGGATTCTCGCTTTCTGAGGGGCCTATTGAAACAGGAGCACCTTCACACGCATTGACAAAATCTTACCCCAAGACTTCTTTATTTTTGTCAGCATAGCTATATCCTTCCCCTGCACAAAAACAACTTTGTGACAAACACTCTTCCTTAAGCATCCCCGTGTCTTCACTGTGGATTTTGCCAACAGACCAGTGTCAACTCCGTGGGTGATTTTCTTACACCTCTAGACAATACATGGTATGCCAGCAAAATCCTGTGGCGGAGACCTGGCTTCAATTTCTTCAGTTTCAAACAATGTGTTTGCTTTTAAAAGCCTCCTCCCTTCCCCTCGGCTCTAAATTTACACTTGTCATTTGAGTGGTGACTCATACCCTTCTGACTCAGCCGCATCTAATCAGTGGTCTATTGAAAAAAAATATTTTTCTCTGACTTTGAAGAGCCATGTGTCAGTTTGCACACTAACCACCAATTCATACGCTAACAGCCAACATGAAGAACAATCTAGACAGTCAGCCCTTCATCTAGGTTCAGAATAAATAGTGCCCAAACTGCATATTTGCTCTGAGCTTGTCCAGTTCAAATAGTTTTGCAGCTCTGAAAAGAGTTTTATTATCTTCCAATGGCAGGAAGGAAACATGATGTTGGCACTTTTCTTGCTGAGGGCTTCCTCCATGCCAGGCCAACAGATTCAAAGAACCAAGAATGTAGTGCACATTTGGGAGCAGAGTTCTGCCCAGACATTGACAATCTCTTATCTACTTGTGTGCAGATGGACCCTAGGTGTGTCTACACTAGCACTTTAGTTCAGATCACGACTAGGTATTTTAAATTAACCCTTATATTTAAGGATTAATTTAAGTCTTATATTTCCCATCTTCTGTTTCACGTCACAGAGCATTCATGGAAGACAGATACTGGATTCCATCTGGCTAAAACCAGAATGGAAGAGGAACTCTAGGTGTGCACCTGTTTCACTACAGCTGCTAATGCATGTACACCCCAGGGAAACAAGATAGAGGCCCTCCCAAAACACATACCATGTTCATACAAAGTGTTTCCCTCAGTAGATCCATGTTGGGCTGCACTATTTGCCAGTGGGGACACAGGCTTTGTCAGCGCAGCACAATTTCTTCCCACCCAGCCCCAAGTTCCCTAGGCATGCTTACTCCCTCATCCCTGTGTTCAAACACCCAATGTGTTTCTGCTGTTTTCCTAGCAGTGTATTGGGGCATTGCTGAGCAAGTCCTTTTCAGGAACTAAGTCATAGAAAAGTTATGTATTATTTTGGGAGGGTAATTTTTTGTAATCATTGTTAAACCAGTAAGTCAAGTTTAATTGTTTTCTTGATGTCCTCTGTATTCCTTTGGCTTTTTTGTCTCACATTGAACTGGTTGGTTTTCTTTTTGAGAAGTCAAATAGCTCAAATGATTCTCCAAAACAGCTAATTAAACTCTACAGTCTTTGTTACAAACTTTGTCTGTTACCACTTTCTTTTTGAAATCTATTAAAATGTATCCTTCTAATACATTTTTTCTTTAGGTGGAGCTCTGGTGTTTTCAACATCAGTTAAAAGGATTCACAGGCACCTGCTCCTGAAAGTACAGAGTTAATGAGAAATCATATAATGGTAGGGGGAAAAAAAAGCCATCTTACTTCTGACTTTTCTTTGTGTTCTGGAAGTGATCATCTGTGATTCAAGAAGAAATGCTCTTTTAACAGTCTCATGTTATCCTCCCTTTCAGAGAGTTATAGCTCTCGTAGGTCTTTTCCTTGCTCCCACTTATTTTTACATTGAAAACCAAGTGATATTCAATAATGACAGAGATTTTCTTTCATTCAACGTGTAAATTTCAACCACTCAGCCTTGTATACTGGAAAAATTCCTACTGTAACATTCATTCAGCTTTGGCGGCTCTTTATTCCAGATCCTTACAGCTAATTTATCCTATACAATGCTCAAGAGCTGAGGCACCTAACTCTGAGCAGTGGATTTTAAACTCCAGGCTGCCAGATTTCTAGTCACTAAGGAACACTGGAAAAGAATTGCAGCTTGAAAACTGACCACTTCGTTCTCCTAAAAGTCCTTGAAACACAAAACTCTTGCTCTCAGGCCATTAAAGGAGAGGAAAAGAACTGTTCTTATTCGAGGTCAAATAATTTTTAAAAGGTTGTGCACCTTTTTCTTAGGAAGCTTTTTTGATATATATATCACAGCTTTACAAAATGAAAAGTTCAAATTAGCCAGGAAGGAAGTGGCTTCATTGAAATACCGATTTTAATGTCCATTTAAAATAACAGAAAGAGTAACAGTTTTTATGCCAGTCTGGAAGTATATCACAACCATCAGAATTAGTCAAAACTCTGTCCTTTATTATGAAGAGTGGCCAACCATGGCTGTCTTTTACCAAAATAATAATTTCACAATGCTTACAGGTTGCTTTAATGCAAATTTGCAAAATTTATGAAATATGGCAAGAGAGAAGGGATTCATTGTCTTGCTAAAGAGGAGCCTATTCAGTGTAGGTCTGTCAATCAGATTGTGCAACACTGAAATTACAATTTACTTTCTGCCTAAGGAGGATGGCAGTATAAGTCTCTAGAAGTTCTGTAGTCACTTGAATTGACAGCATCAGGATTTCCTGATCACAAAAAGTGTAATAAACCAAAGGACAGTGATAACACCAATCCCAAGCAATGACCTTGATATAATTTCAACATGGCATTGGCAGCACATCATAAAATGCAGCAGACTAAAAATAATTGAATAGTTCTCAAAAATTCAAACTAAAATAATAAATGGTTGTTAGAGGAAAGCCAAATATTATTTACTGTTTCTTTTTTTTCCCCTGATAAAATCTCCCTGCCTTAAAAGTTTGAAATCTTCTTTTTATTTTACGACTTGCTTCAAAGACTAGCCCCAAACTTCTGAAAATGAAGATTCTGAGACGAATCTTGTATTGATGTTATTCTCTGAATTTAGGTTCAAAAGGATGAACCTCAAGATTTTAAAATCCTTCAGAAAGTTCACAATCTTTCAAGTGGAAGAAGTATTTTCTTAAGTTTTTATTATTAATAATATCTGTAAAATTAACAATAGAATAAAAAATATAGGGAAATTAAGACAGCAAGAGAGCTTGACTAGAGATACAGAGCAATGTCTCAGTTTCATGGTTCAATTTTTTTAATATCACTACTTGTTTAGAATTTTACATTTAAAAAAACTTTGTGCAGAGAAGTTTTGTGTTGAGCTCCATAGTCACCAAGTTTTTTCCAACAGTTCAACTTGTTCTTTGTCTTTTACTTTTAAAAAATGAAATTTTTTTCTGCCTATAAAAGCTTTAGGAATACTTTGGCAAATAGGTATTTCGACACATGTTCTTACGAATGTACATGTGGTTTTGTTTCTCTAACATCATTATTACTATTTCCTCAAATTCAGTGCTCTCAAAAAAGTATAGGTTTTGACAGTGTACAACACTTGTTGGCTAATATTGAGTTGTGAAGAACCTCAAGAGAGAGTTTTTTTCCACCTTTGTTATGGGAAACTGAGATAATGAAGCAAAGAAAGAGGGATACACTTCTGAAGGCCTTTAGGGGCTACAGATGGATTTTCCATCCTTGAAGGTCTTCAAAATTCCTTGGTTGAAAAAATCTCTGTTCAAACTTCAGTTATTGTAATATTCTATGATTTTTTCTTTCATAAAGGACAAAAATACTGAAAAATATATTTTTCCTTCTCAGGCTGAAGCAAGCTCTGGAGACTATGCTAACCTCATTAGAAGACAAAGAAACCTTTTCCACTGGCTTCTTACCTATCATATTGTCCTAGAGTTATGCAGCTCTCCCTGATTATTTCCCTAGGAGCCTTGAGTCTTATTTGGCCTATAATACAGGATAAATGAACCTATAGCCCTACCTCACGTGGGTTTGATGAGAATGGACTGCATATTATGAAGCAGCATGGCAATAAAGTTAGCTCAATAACCATAGTAATTCCATGAAGTATCCTGAGTTGCTGCAATAAAAACAAGCTTATCTAGTTGCTCCTACATTTCTGAGTAAGGTACTGTCCCAGGGACAGTGCAAACTGCATCTCACATTTCATGAGCATCCTTCCAGTGATGGGCTTCAGTTCCTTCACCTGTCTGAAGACAGAATCCTGTAATTGGATGACTGAGAAAGATGAACGGGCTGTTTTGGTTTTCAGTCATGTGGAAAGATTCAAGACAGTTTCTTCAAACAATTCTCCTTTGCTTAGTCAAAGGTATGCAACAGTATGAAACACGGTAGTGAAAGGTCCATGTGCTTGAGTTTTACGCTGAAAACTTCTTAAACTGAAGGTGGGGATCAATCCAACTGCCTGGGCCATCCTTCACAGCCTGTTCTCCATCAGTCTGTTCTTCCCAAAAAGGCTTATGGCCTTATTCACTTACCTGCCCTCCAGGAGAAGTCCATTAGCTCTTCAATATTCTTTCTGTATCAGGTCTTGACAAGCTATTTACTTTCCTAGTACCTGGTAAAAAAAACAGTTTCCAATGAATGTTCCACCTGTGATTGTCTTTCTCTCTTGGAACTGTTTACTTTATGACTACAATTTTTCTTCTTTTGTTTGCTTTACAGCTCCTCTGTTTTGACATTCATGTGACAGAATAATAGCAAGTGATGGACTAAATTCAGTTATACATATTATTCATAGAAATGATATAGCTATAAGACTCTAGCCTGTAATTTTTTCTTGAGTGATGAGAGGGCATGCTGTGGTTAAAACCTAATGTGCTGATAAATAAATTGCAACTGTCATACTTTGATGCCATGCAGATATTGGCAGCATTTTCCAAAAGCAAAAGTAAGGCTATTTTCAACAAGTCATTGAAGGGGGAGGATTTTAAAGGATCAGATAGATTTTAAAATCAGATAGAAAAGACAGAAATTGGTTTTGTTGATTCAGATATAGAGGGTATTATAACAGGGTGTATTTTAGAGGTACTTCAGTCAGATAATTAGCCTTTACATCAAAGTGCTGAGGATATTTAAAACTCAAGTAGAAACAGAGGGAGAGAAAGAGAAGAGAAGAGAAGAGAAGAGAAGAGAAGAGAAGAGAAGAGAAGAGAAGAGAAGAGAAGAGAAGAGAAGAGAAGAGAAGAAGAGAAAAGAGAAGCTTCTTCCCTGTGACCACCCAGGAAGAGTAGAGTCCTGGGACACTGCCTCTGGGGAGGCAGTGGCTGTCCAGTGCAGCAGGTGGTGAGGATGAAGATGACAAGATACCTGATGATTTTTTTCATGTTTTTTCCCTAGCATTACATACTTTTCATTCTGAGCCACTCCTAGTCCCCATTGTTTCCACTTCTGGCACTATTAGCTCTGAGGGGAGTATACTAAGAGGGTGCAAATTTTGCATATTTGCTACTGTGCACAGCAATTATCGGATAATACTGTTCAATTATTTAAATTGCTGGTCTTTATTTTGTTATTCAATGTTTAGTTTTCTCCAGTATGAGTCAAGGTCTGCAAAACAAGAGGTGAGGATAAAGAGGGGCAAAATGGTAGTTGTTTCCCATGAGACCCATGAGAACTCACCCTGAGAACACTATTGGAGTTTGGAGGTACAGGGTGTCACGATCCGCTAATGTAAGCGGGGGTCGTGATGGTTCGTTTATCGATCTCAGAGTGTAAAAGGACACAAGAGATTTCAGTTTTAATCAAAACAGTGCACCTTTATTAAGTGCCCACAACACAGTAATGCAATAGAAGAGAGTAAGAGAGAGAGAGAGAGAGAGAGAAACAAAGTAGAGAGGGGGAAAAAGAGGGGCAATAGCTACCAATGGATGAGACGAAGTCCTCGTGGTCTTCCACCAATAGATTCGTCTTCTTTCCGTGGGGAGATCTCCGACTCGGTTATTTTAGAAGGTCCCTTTATAGTCCTTTTCAGAAGCGAGGGGCAACTGGCCAAGAGGTTGGGAAATCTACAGCCATTGTTATGGGGTCCGTTGCTTTGGGAAACAGGTACAGGACAGACGTACAAGACAGGTGTACTGGAGAGGTGTACAGGACAGGTCGTTCCTTTCCGCTTCAGCGCAGTCCTTCCCGCCTGGGCAGCAAGAACGGCGCAGTCCATTGCGACCTGCATTAATTTTCCTCAGGAATGCGTACCAGTTCCCAGTGGGCACACCCATAGGCAACACTTGGCAGACAATCCCACCTCAGCCAGGCCAGGACTGCTGTGTTCAGTCTCTGTCTTCGGCGATGATCGTGAGGCAGATGAGGGATTTTCGGACCGTCTCTTACACAGGGCCATGAGGATAATGCAAGAATAAAAGACAAAAAGGACCACTACTGAGACTTAAAAATGCATTTGAAAAAGTGAAGCTGAGAATAGCACAAGGCAGTAAATGATATCAAGTGCCATTTTTTTCATATATTTCTCAGGTTTGTGAAATATCAGCTAAGTCAATAAACATTTGTATTCCAGTTTCACCTGGACTTTAAAAGGTGTCTTTATCTCTTGACAGCTATCATTAGTGGCTTCCCTAAATGGCCATTTCAGCCCCAGGTGAGTGGACAACCTCATACAGGTGGATGCACACTCTTCTATTTGCTATGTGTCTATAAAAAAAAAATTGCAAACTTATTACTTCCACTACATTTTTCTGAGTTGCTTTAACCAATTATTTTCTACTGTCCATATGTCTATTTTCTGTAACCTGTTGCTGCTCAGGGTTTGGTTTTTTTATTGTCTAAACTTAGAAGGCTCTTCAGGCAAAGAATTTTTTTACTGTGTATTTGCAGAATACAGTCACATCCGGGGAACCAGGAGTACAACAGCAAAAAAAAAAAACCAAAATAAAATGTGTGACGTGTTGTCACAACATTTATGATAGTTAATACACAGCAGCCCAAGTTTACATGGTTGAGTATGACCCCTTCATAAGCATCTCAGCCATTATAATTAATTAATATTATTTTTTATTAAAATGGGTCATGTATGAGCAATGGTCAGACTGGTGGGTCTGCTCTGCACAGTGCAAGAGTAGAGTGCCCCACCAAAGCACAAGGAAATGCCTTTGCATCTTCTGGGCCATTGTTTGATCATGGGAAATAATCTTAGATGGAAACTGGCCAGTAGACACTCTAGCTTTTGTGAGAGGCATAATACTGAAAACTGATGGGAAAACCGTAATTTTAACTTCAAAAAAAATAACACTTAAAGTTCTCTCTGAGATTCCTCTTGAAAGGAATATGACTTCTGTATAAGTTGTCATTCCAAGCCAGAGCTGAAATGTTGGATATGATTTTCATAGAAATGTGACCTTTCATGACAAGTCGTTTGCAGAGTTTGACATTTGCAATAAGAATGAGGTTCAAGTGGAAAGTGGTGAAAGTGGCCAAAAGAGAGCATTTGTTAAAAGATTTTACCTTAATGGACTGTAATGAATGTAAAGATATGCAAAACTATTAGGCAAAAATTCTAGATGAGATGAATTAGAGTAAATTAAAATATTGCTCAACAATGTAAGTAACCTTTCAAAATTTCATGAGTTATCAGTTAGTTTGATAAAATCCAACTCTAGGCCTGAAAATCAGCAAGAGTGAAATTTTACACTCAATTAAAATTTTGCAAACTTAATAAATTTAGAGGAATTCCTCTGACTTGGTAGATTCCAACATGGAAACTGGTGTAGGAGTCTCACTCATGATGTCTCTTCCCTTCTAGTGCAATCACTATAACTCCAGAAACAGCCTACATCTTCCTGTTTATGCTTTTTTCAAAAAGCCTAATCATTTTCCAAGCTGCTTGTTGCTACCGGTAGCAAAATTGCATGTTTGCTGTGCATCAAAGCAGAAAACCCAAACCTAGCCTTCTTTCATAACTATTTCTTTAGTCAGAAAAAAGTCTTACACCCTGTAATCAGGGATGAATATTATATAAAGACTAATTACTTCCACAAAGTAAGGAAGAGGACATGAATGGGACACTCTAGAGAATTTTATCTCAAAAGATCCTATAACACTTTACGTATTAAGATTATTTTTTTCAAAGCATCCTAAGAGGGTTCATCTGATGAGCCTGGTGAGCAGAATTCACATGTATACATGGGGGATGGGAGAAGATATGCACTAACTTCAAAACTAAACTATAAAATTAATATGCATTAACTTCAAAACTACAGCAATTGGTTGCTAAATTATATTATGCTCACAAAATGCGGCAACTCAGGTTTTGTGTGACATTGTCCCTTGGTCTTGCTCTACATCTACAATTGGTTACAGTCTGTTCCATGCTCCCCAAACACTCCTAGGCTTGTAGCAGCCTTGCCATGCTAATTCCTTTGAACTGGATTTTTTTCCTTTTCATTCTCTTGCTCTGACAATCTTTTCCCTGTGAGGGATCCATCACTTTGCTGTAGTCAAGTTAGGCTTCTCAGTCTTCTTCCCATCTGTGGCACCAGCAATTAGAGCCTTGCAAGCTTGAAAGAAGGGTGGTTTTCTCTGTTGGAGCTTTGCACCATCTGCCCCAGGCAGGGTGAATTTCACCCAGTACCTGCAGCCCAGAGATGGCCTGTGCTCCTTAACAGGAGGTGCCTGCAGGATTTGCCTATTGATCAAAGTCCAGTCATGCTCTATTGATCCCTAGCAAATTTAACATGTTGTGAATTTAGAAGTCTTCTGATGAAAACAGGAAGACAAGTGACAGCAGAAGACTCTTCCTATAATGACTTTTAAAATACCTGCTCCAAAGCTAGAAATGTTCTGTTAAGCATTGGTAAGACCTTCATTCACAGTATCTTGTTCAAACCCCATGCTCATGCAGAATCAGCTGGACAAATTTGTCCAGAACTATATCCATTTGGGCTTGGAATATCTTCACGAATGGAGCCTCCACAACATCTTTCAAACTAAATAAATGTTTCCACACCATCAGATGGAGTTTCATGTTTCAGTTTTGTGCCCATCAGTTTCTTCTCCTGTCAGTGGGTTCTCATTAGAACAGCTTGACTCCCTCTTCTTCATTACCTCCAGTCAGATGTTTATTCACATGGATAAGGTCCATGAGGCTCCTCTTTTTCCAGCTGAATAGTCTCAGCTTTCTTGGCCTATTCTTGTATGCAAGATACTCCCTTAATCATTTTAGTGGCCTTTCTTTGGCCTTGCTTCAGTAAATCCCTGTCTTGTCAAGTCCATATCCAGTCTCACTGGTGTGCCAGGACCAGACCTGGCACTCCAGATGTCTCTCCTCAGTGCTGAACAGAAAAGAATCACCTCTCCCCACCTGTTGACAGTGCACTTTCTAATGCAGTGCAGGCTGGTGTTGGCTGTCTTTGCCACAGGGACACACAGGCTCAAGGTCAGTTTCTTGTCCACCCTGACCCTGGGTCCTTTTTTCAGAGCTGCTTCCCAGCCAGTCATTGCTCAGCCTGTCCATGTGCCTGGGGTTACTCCTCCCCTGATGCAGGACTTTGCATTTTCTTTTACTGAACTTCACAATATTTCTGTCAGCCCATTTCTCCACTTGTCCAGGTCCCACTGAATGGCAGCACACTCAGCTGGTCTATTATCCATTCTTCCCAGTTTTGCTTTTTGTTGTGCATCAGGCACCAAACAGGAAGTCTTCTCCATCAGAAATAGCCAGACTATATCAGGTGAAACTTAAAGGAAGGAGCTCATTTGGAAGCAAAAAAGGCAGCATATAAAACTTCCGCCCAAACCATTAACAGTCTGCAAAATTTTAAGCAGCTGAAAATACAACAGGAAGTATCAGGGTCACCATTATTACCACTGGAGCTACCAGCTCCAATTGTCATACCCTGATCATCGCCACTGGCAGAGGCAGCCAAGACAGAACTCAGAACACCCCCACATTGTGTTCCACCAGTCGTCTCACACTGAGCCCGAAAAAGTGGAAATGACATAATTGAAATGTGCAGCAATTTGGAACAAATAGTCTTTTTGTCCAGACATTTCTAATCCTTGATGGTTTTCCCTCTTCTCTCACCATCTATTTTTTGCCATGGAAGGCAACAAGACATCTGAAAATTTAATGTAATATTATGACATGCCATGCACAGAGAGCCCCAAAGTATTAAAACGACACATTCATTCACACTCATCAGCTCTGCCTTGCTAATTTTAAGTATTCAATCAATGAGATAATTTATCCCTCTCTGAAGAGGCTACTCTTAAAAGAAATTTTTAGAAACATAGAATCATTTAGGTTGGAAAAGACCTTTAAGATCATCAAGTACAGCCATTAACCCCTCACTGCCAAGTCCACCACCAAACCCTGTACCTGAGCGCCACATCTACAGGTCTTTCAAATACCTCCAGGGATGGTGACTCCACACTTCCCTGGGCAGCCTGTTGCAATATTTGACAACCCTTTCCCTGAAGAAAATTTTCCAAATATCCAATATAAACCTCCCTCAATGCAACTTGAAGCCACTTCATCTCATACTATGCCTGCGTTCAGAAGGAAAAGCAATGAGGGAATTTTTAAAAATAGATGGATGTACTTCATCCAGAAGTTAAGCTTTGAACAGAAAATGCCAGAAGGTTGAACAAAGTGGGCCAGAAACTTAAGGAAGTGCTGAGTTGGCTTTGAGATGTGGCTTAAAATGGAGTAATGGCACCACAGCTGATCTGACTGCTGTGTACTACTGCCTCATGTTGGAGGGGCCCAAGAGACTTCTGCCTGAAGCACAAAGACAAGGCAGAACATTTTCATAAAAATGCTCAAAGTTTATTATGTTTTAAAGAGAAATCTCCTATTTCACTGTCAGGTATACAATTCTTGCAAAGAAATCAACAAAATCAGATTCAACTTCAAATCAGTCTTCACTTACTCTCAAATAGACTCTTATAATCTGCTGATAAATATGAAAGGAGAAACTTACTTTTTTTTCACAAGAATGTTGTCTGGAGCTTGTGTTTTGCAAAGGAGTCACAACTGAAGCATAGCAAATTGTGAGGAAATGATGTCTCTTTTACGCAGCACTGATTATTTGTGCCTCTGTGTGTACGTATTATGTGTGTCTGTGCTGCTCCTGCTCTCTGTCAGCTGGTTTGAGAGTCTTCTGTGGGCCCCTTCATCTGCCTTATAAAACAGAAAACCCCATTTAAGCTCAGAGAAGGATTAGAGTACGTCTTTCCCCTGGCAAGTCTGTCAGTAACAGCAGCATAAAGGCAGGGATACAAACTCAGGAATGCCAGTTCTGTTTTCTTCTAAAAGACCATCAGGGAAGTATGAAAAAAACTCTGTAAAGTTCGGAAAAGGAAAAAAAAATAGGGGAAGCCTTGTGTTACACCAGCATCTGTCCATTACCTGTTCCAGGAGAGACAGAACTGACTGATAAGAGAGAGCCTTGTGAGGAGGCTGAATAAATAGTGAGGGTCACAACTGTGGGTCTTTTATTTGCAGCACAAAGCTATGAAATGATGGACTACTGGCTTCCTTAATTGGTTAAACTCTTTGAAAGATTTGTTTTTATTGATATAGTTGAATGGTCTCATCTAACGGTGGCATTAATAAAGTAGGGATGCCAGGAGTTGATACTATATTGACAAAACCAAGACTGCAGGGCTGGAATCCTACTATCGGAAAGATGAAATCATTTCCATGGTAACAGTGAATAAATTGCTCTATGAAAAAGAAAGAGAGAAAGGAGTGTGACTCAAACCAGAACTGCTCAATCCATCTCATAAGTGAAATAAAAAGCCTGCAACGTTTTAAGCAGGAGAAGACAGAACTATAGCATATGGAAAGTGTCTTAATAAGCTTCCTTCAGAAAACATACCATTTCTCTGTGTCTGTAATAGCCAATTTTTTCTTTTTTGCATTTTCTTCTTGAGTCTTTTGGTACATCGGTCATCTTTCGTCTTCCTCTTCTTTTATACAATATTTGAGATAGTTGAGAAGGTAGGTTTTTTGGTTGATTTTTGGAGTTTTGGGGGTTTTTGTGGAGAGGGGGACATTTAAAAGAACTTCTCAGACTGGGGTCTTAAGTATATTTCATATCTCATTGACTTTAAAATTACAGCCATCCAAGACAAACAACTTATGACACCAACCCACTGTTGTGGCAGGCTCAACTGACCCACTGCAGTGGTCACTTCAGCTGCCTCTGAATTCATGTCAGCTGTCAGTGTTTCAGCACTGCCACAAAGAGGATCAAATAGAGGAAAAAAATTGTTAATGTGGCCTTTTTCGAGATGAACTTTCACTTAGACCCACAAAACACACAGATTTTGTCCCTGCTAGCCTGTTCTTACCACCTTATCATCTCTCAAATGTAATGCCCTTTGAATAGCAGGAACAGCCAAGTGTTTTCCCACGTAAGTTTATCAGCATGAATTAAAAGGTTAAAAGAAAAGGGAAAATAAGTTTAACCTTTCTAAATACATTTTAGATGGTGGTTAGGTTCAAGTATGGGAAGGATAACAAGAGATGCAAGGCAGAGAACGTATAATTTCTTCTTCCGAAGTACACTACTTTATCCTGAAAACTGTTCTCACATATAGCTAAATAGCAGCGTCATAAACAGTTTTCTTTCCTTGGCTTTGTCTGGCCTGGCCTGAATTTCCAGATGAGTTCATGTGACAACAGCAGTGCCATGGTGCCACATGGTGCCTCTCAGGCTGCCCTTCTGGATGGATGGATGAATCTCTTTGTCAACGGCAGGAACAGTTCATCCAGGTTTGGTACCTATGAGTACATGATATTTGTTTCAGGTGAAAGCCATGATTTCTGAGTGGTTTTGCTGTCTAATGCTCCAGTCTGCATCCTTTCCCTTGTTGCACTCTGGCTGAGCACATCCTAGCACTGCAATGAGCATGCTATCACTGAATTTGATACTGATTTATTGAAGCTTTGTGTGTTCACTTATATACTGTAGCCTACATTGTACATTTTCTTTTGTGTGGATGCTGCTGCTTTGTTGTTGTACCTAGTGCCAACCTGGTCTTACCATTTACTTTTTGTTATTATTACATTATTTTGAAGTTCTTCCTGTGAGTCACTGCATGTTTCCTCAGTACATTTTCACTTGGCTTTTCTTGTCTGTAAACTTTGATATAATGACTTCCCTAGCCATAGCTATTGCAAATGACTCAATATATTGAGAATTAATGATTAGGAGTTGTTATTTTCTTCTCAAAATCTTCCTTTAGTTATAATTTCCTGGTTTGTATTTGTGCATTTTACACATACTTGGTGCTATCTTTCCTTGTAAATTTTTTATCTTTGCTACTTGGAGAATTATTTTTCTCTGCATCTATAAGAGAGTCTATTCACTAGGTTTGCTCACATCTGTAGCCTTGGAGAGTCTGTGTACATTCTCCATACTTTCACATATAAGCTCTTTGTCCCTTATTCCTAATTCCTTATGAAGCATTTCATCTCCCAAGAACTAGGAGCTGCATGAATTGGTGACTGGTGTGGTTTGGTAATGTGACTGTTTGGTAGTGTTTCCACAGATCTTTGATTATGTACCTTGATGCAGTCAAGCACTTCCACTATTTTCCTGGGTCCTTTCTCTGTTGTCTGTATAATACATTGTGGGTAGAGCATGTGACAGTGCAATTGTTGTTCTTACTGTTTACTTCTTTTCTCCTGACCTTTTTCCATTTCCACTTGTATTTGACATTATGTACTATTTCCAACTAATCAGAATATGCCAGCATGATAATTTTTTTTCCTTTGTTTTTGTATTTTTCTACATTCCCCATCCCCCCCACCCCATTCTTTTTAGTCTCTGAGTATAGATCTTGAAAATTCTGATAGATTTTAGTTTCTAAAATAATTTTCGGATTTTAATTCTGCAAGTGCAGAAAGATATGCAACATCTAGACCTTGTACAACACTCTAGATGTTCTTTCACAGTAAGCAGCTGCTGAAAGCACTTATTGTTCAGTGCTGCTAAATTAAAACACAAACCACAAACACCTTGGCAAACCTTGAGATCCATAAACCTGAAAACATCTCATAACAATCAAATGCTCTTGAACCTTTCTTGCTAGGGTTTATGTAACTATAGCATACTTAGGCTTGTTCATAAAGGATGCAAATTCAAGTCTCTCTCTCTGAAGGATTCCTGCCATGTCTTTAGAAACAGAAAGATCCTGCAATGGGCTGCACAAATTCAGTCTGGGTGTGACTCCATAGACCTGCATGCAGACTTGCATAGTTCAAAAATTAACACTCTAGAGCACAGGACTCCTGATGTGTAGGAGTGGAAGAGATAAGACTACCATCCTACTGCACAGGTTGCATCATAACATACAACATTACCTTTTAAAATGGCATCTTGTTGCATCAAAAATTAAATTATAAGGAATAACTTGATTCCCTACAGAGAGGTTTACCTGAAAATTATGAAACTCTTTTGATGAGGATATATATTCCTTGTTGATATTAAAACAAAACCTCACACTTCTCTTAGCTTCCCAAATTATCAGATTATTTAACATATTGTTTGAAGCTGCTTCAATATAGTGCAAGGAACATTAATTTCAAAGTCTTTCAGAAGTATTTGTGATTTCCCAAATGATCAAGCAATTTAGGAGTTTGCATCCCACTTTCAGAGGCAACAGGCATATTGTTGCCTTAGTTCCTTGATGTACAATGCCATGATGCTGTTTGCTACCTAAGCCATCCTTGGAAATGCAGCTTAAGCTTCATCATCTTTAGAGATTATGACACTAAATCAATGTGTACATGCTCTTCCCATAGCTGCTGGGGTCCTGATAGAAGTCTGGCAGGCGGTCAAAGATACCTGCGCCCGTATGGAAGAATGGGTCGGTTCTCTTCTGACTGAGACATGTTCTGATGAAGGCACAGATCACATTTTGAGGAGATGTGTCTCTCCATTAACTGAGGCTGCATCCCCAATAAATAGTTTAGACCAGATGCTTTTTGGAGGACTAAAGTTAAGTAAGAGGAATTTAATTGTAAGTCATCTTCTTCTAAGTCCCTGCCACTAAAATCCAGGGATCTTACCTAAACTACTGAGGCTGGTGTCTCTTCATTTACCAACATCCTCCCCTTGATTTGGTTACTTTTTAATGCCTGTTTTCTCTACATTTAGCCACAGGGGCCTTCAAGAAATGTGATGCATCATGTAATCTGGGCAGAGACTGGCAGTACACAACTTGCTTTGCCATAAAGATCAGGGCAAGAAAAAGCCATCTGCAAACCAAAACAATTGTTCAGAAGGGCATGACAATGTGATTCAATGGTCTTCTGTTTTCGTATTAACTTTCACACTACCCGTGAAAGCCCATAAAGTATTTGGAGAATGAGGCAGACATTGATTACCTTTCCACAGCTCTGCAGGTTGTCCACACAGCTATACATCTTGTTTGGCAAAGGATTTGAGAGGGCTGTAGCAGGAACCTTTGGGGCCAGCCTGACAACGTCAAACCTGAGCACAGCTGAAAGGTACCAACAAGAAATGTTGAACTGGACATTTGTGTTTATTGATCTTAAATACCAAGTGGTGTGGAGGAAACTGTAATTTGTGAGATGCTGTAACTATTTCCTGGACCTTCCCAGTTAAGAGCTCAGAGAGATCTTGGACCAGTTAAGAACTCTGAGGTGCTGTATATTACTCTGCCGTTGGTGGTGCAGCAAAAACATGTGGGTCAAATCCCCCATGTTTGTGATGGCATCATCAACCTGTCACACAACAAAGGCTTCAGGGTGTCAGGTGAACAAATCTTTGCCAGGCCAATAATGCAACTCACATGTGCTTTTCCCTGTGACATTGCTGCTGTCTCTCCTCTGCAGATTTCACCTTCCCTTGAAGGAACACCTGTGCAGACCACATGGCTACACCTGTGCTACTATATTTACAGCTGAACATACTATATTTACATACTGAACATATCTTATCTATGCTAAAGAAGGGATAACTGCTTCTGGCATCTGCTGCTGCACAGAATGATGATGATGCTTGGAGCAAGTAAGACTCCCAAGGTGTGAAATTCCCCATGTAAGCAGTCATGGACACACAGGCATGCACACATATATACAGCCCCCTGCACATAACAAACTACAAATTGCAATTTTAAATGACCCTTTCCTGCACAGAAGCCACCTACCTTACAGCATTACTCATGATCTTGCCCTAGGAGCTGACTGGTGGTCACTGATCACCTCACATGAGGTTAAAAAACATGTCAGAACACAGTGTATGCTTCAAGTAATTTGTGCTCCCTCAGATAAGCTTCTCTGTCTTGTTTTAGAAACAATCAGAATATACAGCAGTGTACTGATGTGTCTTAGCCCAGAATTTGAAATCTACCAGCGAAAAGGTTTATTTGTATCCCTTTCCCACCCTGGAGATTTCTTCCTGCTGTTGTTGTTGTGTAATGAACAAGAAGCACAACTGTTTGCCATTCCACTTGCAAAGTTCGGCTCCAGCACCTGTGATCCCCATGGAGCATGGGGAAGTGTAGGAATTTCATCACATCTTTCAGTTCCTGTCCAGGTCCAGCTGTAACCTTTTAAAAAATGCCTTGAGGTGCAATTAGGTATTGTACAGTTTGGTTTGGTTTTGTTCTAAGTTGCCTGAGACTTCAGAGTCTAATAGACCTTCAGACTACAGGGATGCATCAAGAACAAGTTTCTTGACCTTTTATTCTCCTTGTAAATAATTTAATGGGGCAGACTTCTATTGAACTTTTTGAAGACAGCAAGGCCTGTTCTAAATTTTTGCACTATCATTTAAGCATCAATGAGACATGTTTTAAAATTACTTTAAACTACTACAGACATGGTCTTTAAAGGAAATCTGTAGTATGGCACAAAATCTCTTGTAACCATCAGAAGATAATATAAGAACACATCATTGGTAAATTTATTTGGAGAAGAGGAGATGATGAATTTGTACATGAGTGTAATCAGTAATCAGTAGCCACACAAGAATTTATTGCTTTTGTAGGGATGTGCAAGGCAAAGGCAGACATCAACAGGGCACCCAGGCAGAGATTCGTTGTGACAAAAAACAATGGAAAAATATTTTATAACTGCTCAGGGTCATATGTATTTTCCCTTGGATGTTCCTATTAACCTTTCTTACCCAGGTGCTTCCCAGTAATTGAGGTTTCTCCATCACAGCTTCACTGCAGTTAATCTTATGTGGTCATCATGATACTAAGGATTTATAGGGTTCAGAAGAGGATTTTGCAAAGATCAAAAAGTGAATCTTGTTGTAACAGAAGCCACAAAAAAAGTAACAGAAGTTACTGGGAATTCCAAGTAGCCAGCACAGTCTATTTGTTTTAATAGGGGTCACTAACCTTCCCTTGCAGTCATCTTGTACCTTTTGTATCACAGGAACAGGGCCTCAAGCCTCTGCATTAGGATGAAATTTGCCCCTCAGCAAAGCTGATCCTTTACTGCAATTATCAAAGGTGATCCTCTACAGCAGTAATCAGATCTGCAGCTATGACAGCTCAAAAAAGGAGAATACAGAGATGACCTTTATACCCCTTTAGCCTTGATTCACTCTGTGTCTGGAAAAAAAATCTTCTATGCTAAAATTAGACTTTTATTGGTCCTCTGTTCAGAGCTGAATTTCCCATCAGGCGATGGATCTCTAGGGATAGTGCCATGTGACACTGATGTCCTGGTTTACCTTTTCTAAATAGGAAAATTTTTATCTGTATTTTAACTTTACCTGCATTTTAATTATCCGTTTGGATAATTGCTACAGAAAGGCAGCATGCCTTTTCCTTAGTCATTTCTCCAATCTCTGGGAATAACCAAATGTTAGCATCAATTGCTTTTACTGAACTTCAGAAGTTTGGAAAAAGTCTAAAAGTTAATAAAAAACAATATATATATAATTTTTTTTTTTTTTTACTGACACAGCCAAGATTGCACTCGGGTATCTTCAATTTTAAACTGAATTTTTACAAGCAACTTCAGGATAACTTTTATCTTCCAAAATGTTCAAAAATAATCACTCTAGCTTCACTGTCTTAACAAAGAAACCACTCAAGAATTTTAATGGTAGACTGCTGATTTTCTTCCATGCAGACTGATGAAGAACCTTAATGATATATTACTACCTTTTCCAATTTGGCAGTATTCATTTTGTCTGGGAAAAAATAGAGATCCTGCTGCTGCTATCTGCCCCAGAAAGCCCCAGGGGTTTGGCAGGAGCAAAGTTTCCAGTCTCTGGTGGCCAGTTTTGGCAGTACCATGAAGACTCTTTTTGCTACAGCTCCAGTTGCTTTTAGAAGAAAACATTTCTTTGTTTTCTTGCTGAATTTACAATGGTTCCAAAGCTTTTTCAATAAACCTGTCTGATTTTGGACACTGTCCTGAAACTTTTTTGCCTGAGGTTCTATTGTGGTTTGTTGTCTGTAATGAATATTTGAGGAAAAAACCCACAAAACGGCTTGATACTCTGCTACTTTCAAGTTGAGGAACAGATGGCAAAATAGTGAGTCTATCCAATTTTAATTCTTCACATTTAATTTGTAGGTTAATGAATATTGAGCAATGTTGGCTTAAGCAAGATGCAATGAATATACTTAATGGGAAAGACTGCTTGCAGGCAGTAAATACAGCTAACACAACCACAGGTCTCAAAGCTGCAGTGTTATGCATCTATCTGGCATACCTGTCTGTACAATTTCTCTTTTTACACATATGTACTTGCAGTATTTGAGAAGCATCAGATTATGTTTCATATACTGATCAGTGTATTCTGTAAGAAGGACCATTATCAATTTACATTGTGTCAACATCTGTATATACAGAACTGATAGAAGAAACCTTCCTCATTTCCCTTGCCTCAGTAGTCCCTGCATACACCTATCATTTTGTGAATATAGCAAAATAGGTCTTCTGAGTTGCAAGTAGAAGCATCTTGTGGAGAAAAAAAGCTGCCATTGGCTGCTTGCTGGCTGTGATCCCTGAGCTCCACTCAGGTCAGAGGAGCAGTGACAACATTCAAATCATGCTTTTGACATAAGCATGGCCACTGATTGACTTCAGACTGAACTGGGGTCAGCAACTAATTAGATATTAACCATAATCCCTATCACATCTTTAATATTAGAAGCTCTTTTATACGTGTGTTGTATCTTTCATTCAGGTGCTACCATGTCCACCAGGCACAGGTTACCCTCAGCAGCCTGGAGCTTTTTCTACCGAATCAAAGGTGGGCAGTGCCACAGTCCTTGGCGCTGCTTGCAGCCTCAGCCAGCCTGTGTGAGACTGGAGTGGTGCCTTTAACCATCGGCCTCTGACACAGCCACCAGCAAGAAATGAGTGCAATGATATATTTCTGACAGCCTACGGACACATCTGGGCTGGCTTTGAAGATTTAAAAGATCTTCTAACACTGAACTAATGTTTCTGCCACCAGCTACACTGAGGTTCTTGAGGCTATTGTCAGTATATTGGGTCAGAGACTCTGGCACAGGGCGAGTTTGATCATGGTACCTTGTAGTTCCAGCATACAATGAATGCCACTTGCCCAGAGATCCTTCTAGAGATGATGGAAAGAGATGAGCCCCTCCAAGATGTGATTCACTGCACCAAAGTAGAAGTATCATAATGCCAAACTGCTTCCCTGCCTGCAATTAGCTCTTTCCCCATGGCTGTAGAAGAGTCCAGACAGTTAGTTGGACATTCAGTTTTCCAACAGACTACAGCGAGGTCAGAAGTAGACAGAAAACAGTACCTCTGGGAATTTCTGACTAGTTCACTCCCTACTGAGCACCCAGACGTGAGGAGGACTGACCACATTTTGATACCAAAACATGATGTCTATGTTGGTGTTTGCCTGCATGCTCAGTGCTTTACTGCTCACTGTAGTCCATGGAGATCTAAGGAGCAGAGCCCAGGAGGGGATGCAGCTCCTCTTCCACAGACACCTTCTGCACCATTTGCTGGCCTCTCATCAGTGCGTAACAAGAGTTTCATTTGTTGTAGCAAGAGCTCAAACACCCAGTGCACACACAGACACTGAAATTTAATGTGAGCTCAGTCTCACCCAACACGTGTGCAACAGTATTACCAAGGAGTAGCAAGTAAAATACGATCAGATATAAAATTTAACCCACTAGAAGCCAAAGAGTCCTTTAATTGTATATTTTGCTTCTTACCTAACCTTGACCTTTACTAAAAAAGTAGCATTAGAGTATTCAGGAAAAAACTTCCAGAGAATCAGGTTTAAGCGGTGCTGCATGATAATATCTCATCCAGAAAATGCCCTTTCCCTAGCATCAGTTCAGTCTATAGGATAATTTCCAAAGAAGTTCTAGAAAAAAAACTATTTTCCAAAACATCAGTGCCATATTCTTCCGAATCATTTTGTCTTTCCTTCTTTCTCATTCATGCTGTGGATTCCTATGTCTTATTTGATGAGCTCAGGTGAAAGGCCAGCCAGAGAAAACACAGCCAAGCTGAAGTTGATACTACCTCTAAAAACCTTCAACAAAATCACTTGCAGTGAAGAAGAATCTCTATGACTGTAAATTACTGTAAAATCAATTGTAAAAAGAGGGAAAAGTTTTCAAATGTAAGCTTTGTACAAATACCTGTCTTTCACCCATTTTTCCACCCCTTGCTCCATAGTTGGTGGCTATCATGTACTATTGGGCATAATTTTTTTCCAGATCAACATAAAACTATACCATGTCAGGTTTATTTCTATTACATAATTTTACTGTAAACAACATCTCAGATCATGTTGCTTGCCCCAGAATGACATAGTGTGACTAAACTACAAATGAGTGCTCCTCCCAAGAAGCTCATAGAAATATATTTTATTTCCAGATGGAAGACCCACAGTGGCTTCATACGGCAATTTTCACAGTGTGAAAACAACAGCAAAATAGCATGGACTAATGAGAGCAAATATAAGTAGTCAGCATTGCCAGGAAAAGCCTATCGCTTGTGTTTGATTGATTTGGAACTGTTCACTGACATAGCTATTTTTTGACAGTGTGTGTTTCTTCTGTGCCATTTGGGTCTGAGGCAAGTAATATACCACGGTTGGGGTTTTTTTCCACTGAAAAGCATCTTTGCAAACACTGAAAGAAACAGGATGCTATAGATTGTAGGAAAATGAGTTTACAAGGGAGAGTGACTGCAAGTAGCAATTATCTCCACTAAGCTATTTGAAGAAAAAAGGAACAGGGGAAGTGAGCCTTTGCAGACTGAAGCTGATGCTTTTGTGCTTGCCGTCCCAGCATTTCCTTCACCCCACTGGAGCTTGTGTTACATTTGGAGACAAAAGTCTGACTAGGCATGCCTCAGATAAATCTGCTCTCAGGTACCTCATGCTGCCACTGTTAAGCAGCAGAAAGTAATTACAGTAATTTCCTTGCAAGGGGTTGAAGCTTTCTGTATCATCGACTGAGTCAGAGGTGGTAACTCTTGGTGGAGGAAATACTGCATCTGGGGCGGTCCTGTGAGATGTGCATTGAATACGGGTCACAGCAGGTTATTTTGACAGAGGAAAAACAAGGTGTTAGTGCCATCCTGCAAGGACTGCGCAGAAGAACCATCAGCCTTCAGGAGGTTTCATTTCGCTCTCTACAGGATCAGGATTTCAGTCTCTGGACAAAAGCTACTGCTTTCAGGAAAGAGCCTTAGTTAGTGTTAGGACCTCCGTTAATGTGACACAATACTTTTTATCCAAGCAAAAAGGTTAACTCTTGCTGTACCGCAGCTCAGTTACCAGGACGTAGTGATCTTTTAAAGTGAGTCATGGATGGCATGGTTGGTAACTAAAGGGATTACCTTTACCCTCAAACTTGAAATGGAGATACAGTATCAGCTGACATTGGCCACGCACAATTGGCATTCCCTTTTCTAAGCTCAAACTTTCTGCAACCTGTGCTCCTGCTCCTTGGTCATTTGCCTTGCACTTATCTGAATTCACTAAAAGGGAACTTTGGGTGCCTTCAGGGATGTCAAATGGAGACCCGCCTGAGAGGCTGTAGGCCTGCCCTACCTACTGAGGATGAGGGGGGACACAGGTCTATGGGTATGTCCTTGCATGCCTGGGGCCAGTCAGGGCTTCTGAGCTCTCTGCCAAGGACCAGGCTGGAACCAGGGCCGGGTATTTAACAGGATGGTCCAGAAAAAAAATAGACTGTTTTAGACAGTCACACACTGCTGTGGCTATTGAGCATCTCTCAGGGCTGAACCATGTTTGTAACCCTGCACTGTTCTACTTGTAAGTTCAGGCAAAGTGCTACCAGTAAATGAAGTCCTTCGTGATTTTCATTTTGTACCTCTGTAGAAATAATTTGTCTTCACCATAATATTTAAAAATTTAAGACATTGTAACTAATGAGTAACTCTGATTTAGTGTTATTAATGAAGATTCACATTGCTAAGAATTTATCTTCAAGAGAGAATGTAAAAAATGAATTATATTGTCCAGATTTTCTATCTATGTCTAATGTATGTTTATTTTGCTAACAAACTAAACGGTTTATGCCAGAGATAGAAATATTTGTTAGTTGTTGTTTCAATTTATGCTGTTATTTCCATTTCTTGTTTTCTTTCTCTCCATGTAGAACTCCAGGAGCACAAAAGCTTCAGCACAATATAGAGGTTTTTGCAATTTTTGCTTACAGATACCGGAGAGAAAAATCTCCTTCATTACATCATAAAGGTTATTACGAAGAAAAAAAATATTGGTAGATTACAGACCTTGAATATTGTGACCTTTTGTCCTTTATTCTGAGGAATTTAAATTCAGGAATGTCAGTTACAGTATTAATTAAACACAGTTTGAAAGGAAGCCTAGATTAATTAAGTAAATATCTGTCATGGCAAGTGAAAAGGGAATCCCAACCTGAATAGAAAAAATGGAGATTTTTTTAAAATATTGGTATCTGTTGCAACCATGATAAAAACGAAATTTGCCTATAATCATGAGAGCTATTGAAGTCAGTATAATTGGAAAGAGGATGAATACACACTAAGAATGTTTTTAAAGAGTTTTGTTGATAATAAAGCTTTTTGTGGTGTGATCTCAAGATAGTTATGCTACAAAAGCAATACTTTATACTGGAATATACTTTACCTTGTGCAAAGTCTTGTGATTGTAGATCAGTGCACCCACACAAGGCTGTTCAGGGTGTTCTATGGGGAAACCATCCAGCAATACTCCCACAATACATCATTTACCTGGAGGATAGCCTCCAGGAACACTGGATGCCCACCATAATAGGATATACTTTCGTAGGTAGATCTGTGAAGAAGTGATAGAAGGTAAACAGTAGCAGTGTACAAAAAAATTAGGTATTCAACCCAAGGAAGCAGACTGTGACAAGGACGACTTCTCCATCTGTCTTCCTTTGATTGATATTATCACACTAAATGTTTTCTTGTCATTTGAAATCAATGGGAAAAACTCCAGGTTTTTTCTCTCCCTGCTCTGTATTTATGTCTAGCATTTTTCTGAGCAAGAATTTTAGTTCCTGTGGTTATATTCTTCTTAACGACTCAACTGGACAAAGTGTTTGCTCAGAAAGAGATATATGTGTGTCCAGCCATTCAATCTTTCATAGTAGGTTGAAGTGGAGAAGGAAGGCCATTGCAAAGGCAAGCACTGACCTTTACTTCCTAATGCTAAGTGAGGTAGCTGGCTAGTCTTATTCAGTTGAAAAATTAACAGCTCTAAGTTTTTTTAGTATTTCCATTTTAAAAACTTGATTTTCCAAGGTATTGGGCTGGAAAAAAAACCCAGTGAATATTGGAATGGAGCCCTTCTTATTGCCATCCCTTGCAGTGGTCCCTACAGAGCCACAGAGCCGGTGATCCTGGCTCTCAGGACACTGGCAGAGGGAAGGTGCCGGTTCCCATGGAGACTGTCTGCATTTCAGCACAAGGGGAAGGAAAGCCAGGAGGGATGGAGACAGAGGCACTGTGAAGAGCCAGAGTACCCTGCATGCTTTGCCGCCCGTGTTCATGTCCTCTTTGAGGGCCATCCTGTCTCTCCGGCAAAACAAAGCAGGGTGTCGGTCTCTTGCTCCCCACAACTGTGCTGGATTTGCCTGAGTGCATGTTCTCTGCAGTTGTGGTTCCCTGGAGTGGGTTATGCTCAGTCTTGCTTTTCCTAGTTAGTATGTCTCACCAAAAAATACTCAATTTACATACTAAATCTGGGGATAAATCTCATAAAAATTCCTTTTAGCTCCAGGTGTCATCACAAGACTTCTGTGAGGGCATCACTTGTACATAAATAAAGGACTGTTTAAGATTCCTCATTTTCTTTGTGTTAATGATCCATCTTTAATTAATGAACTTCTATTAAAATGAAGGAATTTATTGAATTAATGTTTTTAATTCAGTGGTTTATGTGTCTCTTACATTTTCTCTCATCGTTTTAATTAATATTCAACAAATTGTGGGACATAAAATTCTAACATTTGAAAAAACATTTACATTAAGTATTTTGAAATTAACTTTTCCATATCTGGAAATGTGATAGCTGAAAATTATACTACAAAGAGTGTTTATTTTAAATGTTCTTATTTTTAATGGTTAGTCACTGTGGCCCAAAGACTTCATTTTACAGAACAGGAAATCGAAACATCATCAAGCTTAGGCTGTATTTGTGGAAGACACAGAAGTTACCTGGACTGTTTAAGTTTGAAACCTAGTTAGGAAGCTTAACTAAATCAAATTAGTTAGGAAAGTAAAGATGGAAGAGATGATGTGATTTAGCTTACTAGTCTGAGGCAGAACCAGATCCTTTGTGCAAGATATTACCTCTCTGTAAGGTCCTCAATGGAGGAGATTCTGTGCCCTCAGTAGTAACTGTCTGCCTGAATTTCAGTGCACTTATAGAGTCATAGAATCATGAAATGGCTGGAGTTGGAAAGAAAATCGTCTCATTCCAACCCCTTTGCCATGAGCAGGGAACCTTACACTAGACCAGTTTGCTCAGAGACCCATCCAGCCTGTTCTTCCACACCTTTGGGGATGGGGAGTCTACAGCCTCTCTGGACAACCTGTTGCAGTGTCTCACCACCCTAAAAGAATTTCATCCTAATTCTAATCTAACACTGCCCTCCTTCAGTTTAAGGCCATTCCCTCTTGTCCTGTCACCACATGCCCTTGTGAAAAGTCCCTCTCCACCCCTCATGTAAGCCCCTCATCTTTAGGAATTTTCTATATGCTGTCTAACTTTCCAGGCAGAAAAACCTGCTTATAATTAAACTCTAATTTAATAGCAACAACAGAATTTTTTGTTGGTCACCGAAGAGGGCTCATTAGAAGAAATCTGATTTAAACCAATTATCATTTCCATTGTTTTTCCCAGTGTGTGCTGTTTTGGTTTTTGCTCTTAAGGAGAAACTTCACAAATGTTGTTTCAAAGACAGAGTTGCAGTGAAATACTTGTCTTTAAACAATGGTATTCCTAGAACAGCTAACTCAAAGTCTTGTTGGAGAAGATAATCAAGGGAATACCTAAGTGTCATTCTGCCTAACTCCCTCAGGTTGCCAAGGCAGGCTGTACTAATGAAGGAGGGTGATGTTGAAGAAAAATGCAAGTGAAGGAAGGTGAATTCAGTAGAAATCTGAATCTTTATTCAAAAGTATTTTTCCTGAGTAGGAACAATTTCTACAGTACTGATTGCACAACTAAAATGGTGACAAGTATGGGACAGAATGGTAAGGGAAATAAGAGGGATTCTGAGAGCAGAAGGCAAATACTAAGATAAGACAGAAAAAAACCCAAATCAAACCAGAACCAAAACCACAAATAACCCACACAATTTTTCTTTTTTAGACATCATCAATGATGGAGCTATAATGAAGAAGATAATCGGAAAGTCTACAGGAGGAGAAGTATATCTTTGGTATTCTTCCAGGCATTGCACAGGATCTGGTTCAAGATGCAGCAACAGGAGACAGGACACATTTTATCATAGTGACCGTCTCTGTAGGAAAGACAGAAACCAAAAAATCTGACATGGACATCTGTTAAAAATCAGGAACTGAACAAAGACAAGAGCACATCTTAGAAGAAGATTATTGACAATAGTGAAGAGAAGAAAAACTGTTGAAAGAGCCAGTAGGATCTTTAATGAGACCCAAATGGTGATTCAGAATCTATATACACTCTTGAAATACGGACTTCATAAAAACCAAACACATGCAGGAAACCAACTCAAATGTTAAAAAAGATACTGCATGTTAAAAAGCACCTTCAAAAAGCACAAATAATTATAAAAGGTAATGAATTCTGTATAAAATTGTATACAATCACAGTTACATGCCAGAAAAGATTTCCAGAAACAATTTACTAAATGGCTATAAAAAGTACAAAGCTTTTCAAATATCTGAAGAAGAAAGTCTCCCAGAGTCCGTGAAGTCAGTAGAAGATGGAAACGTAAAGTGGAACTGCAAAAAAAAATTTGCACAGAAAATCATCACTGTGCTTGAGGCAACTTTTCTAACTAAACTACTGGAAGTGTGACTTGCAATTTTCCAGGAGTTCAGCCTTCTAAACTTACAGTCACTACGTTGGAAATTCAGAATCTCTGCCTTACAGGTAATAATGAGCTAATGTTTTTACAAATGGCCATTACCCTTCAAGGTGTTTGTTTCAAAATGCAACATCACAAGAAGATATGTGAATGCAGGAGATAATAGAGGTCTGTATTTTCCAATGGAAATGATAGGACTGAATTTAAGTTTGTTTTCATAGTTTTCAGCCACCTAGGTGCAAATAAGGAGGTTCATGTGTGTCCATAGGTATACACATTCCTCCTTGCAGCTCTTTCTATTTCATTCCCAAGAAGACTTAATGGAAACTGCAGCTGGATACAGCTAATCAAAGTCTTGACATTTTATTTGCACATGCTACATTATTTATTCAGTTAGTTATAGAACAGCACATCTACTTTTAATTCATATTTTTCTAAGCATCTAGTAAGAGATATCAGCAGTTCAAAAATGTATTACATTTGTTCCAATAGGATTCAAGGGTCAGTAAAAATAAAAATAGTAAGATCACTCCTTGAAAAAGACAGTTAATTACAGTTCTATGAAGAAGAACAAGACTGCAGAATAAGTACCTGCTATATTAGCACTCTAATTTCATATGTATCATGTAGGGTCCTTATGCATCTGGACAAGAGTATTTCAGACTAAATTGTCTGGCATTAATTGGCAAAGATCCTGCTTTAAAACCAGCTCCCTCCCTAGAGTTATTTCTAACCCTTGGTTACCTGTTTTCCCTACCTTCATTTTATTTCCTTCTATAGGTTTACAATATGTGATAAAAGCTCTTTCATCTGGTGTTGTTTAGCATCGTTATCTGACCTTGACTTTGATGATTTAGAACAGACAGACATGATCCTCAGAATACAGGCAAGAGGCAGAAATTTATTTTAAAAATCAGCAAGACTACGTTTTTGTTCTCAGGAAGGACTCTGGCTGCTCACATGTCACTGTCAGAAGTAAAATGAGGAGTCACATGGAGAGATTATTGTCCCTGATCTTTTTCCCAAATACTGCTGTGACACCAAAACCTAAAGACTGCAGGCCCTAGGACCTTTCTGAGCCATCCCAGGTCAACCATTGCTCTCCCAAGCTGTTTCTGGGCAGATTTGGGAGATCCCATGTGTAAGAACATCTCTTAGCAGTGTGGTTGCAGTCAGAGATGGACTGTGTGGAGAATGTGGAGGCCATGCCAACTATGGAGCTAGCCTGAGGACATGGATAGCTCATCAAATCTGCATGGTAAGTGGCACAAAATACTAATAAATGCATGCAAACATTACATATACCTTCAAATTATGAAATCAGGCTTAAAGATAATCCCCCCTTCCCAAATAATGCACCTTTATTTTTCTCTTAGGTCACGATTTCAAAGTTACAGATTTTACTTCCTGCAGAATTTTTCTCTAGTCACAGAAAACAGAAACTTGTTTATGCAATTCATAAATGCAAGCTGAGACTCTCACATAATTACAGGTCTCCAAACAATATGCACACAGGAGCTGCAGGGCTACACTGGATAATCAGTTTTAAGACAGAACAGCCTTTGAAACAAGCAGAGAATCTCATTACCCAGCTGCATAAATCCATGGTTCAGTCACATCTTGAACTGTCGTGGGCAGTTATCATCCCCCAATCTCAGAAAATGCAGAATATAACTGGGAAAGATCACGAGCAGTGTGACAGGCATATTCAAAACTGTACTATTCAAAATATTATATTAAAAATATTCAAAAGCTGGAACTATTTTTGAAAATATGAGACCTTTAATAAGTAGACATTAGCTGGGAGTGAGGAGTAGGGAAAAGTGCCACATTAAAAAAAATGCACAGAGAGGTACCTTGGGAATGGCTGCTCACAGTCTCTGGCAAAGCAAGAACTACAAGTTAACAGCAGTAGCAGATGGCAGACTCAGAGAAAATGAAAGAAATTGATTTTTCACATTGCGCAGGTAAATACAGTTTTTTTCAAATGCAAAGCATCTACACGAGTTCAAAAGATGACTAAAAAAAAAAAATCAAAAGAAAAAAATGAGGGTTATTAATTACAAAGACACCATCTCAGACTCAAGGAGTCTCTGGGGCCAGAAAAATATTCTAAGGAAACATCATTATATTTTTGACCTTTTCTTTTTTACTTCTTCCAAGCATCTACTTTTGTCTGCTTGGTGACAGGATATTAGGGAAAATGGATACATCCATCCCATGCTGTGAATACAAAACCTTTAGTTTGTGTTTTAGAACTGCCAAGAATCATGAAAATTAGAAATAATCAAAAATGCCCCTCAAGATTTTTTCCTCTGCATAACAACTCCAGAAGGTAAGATGTAGATTCTGGTTTAGTTTCCTCCCATTATTTCTATGAAAATCACAAAGTTCCCTCCTGGGCCCTGACCCTTTTTCTTCCCAGAAAGCTCTGAACTTTGCTAGGGGACCCTTAAGTGACAGGGCAAGCTCAAGTGTAAAGGACATGCAAGATGTAAAGCAGCTTTACAGTATTTCATCAGCAAGCCTTTGCATCTATGCTAGTGAATTTCTTCTGAGAGTGTCGGAGACTTCCTTGTTTACAAGGGCACTGCTAATTCCAGTACAAAGCTTACAAGAGCTCACTTTAAGCCATGCCACAGGTCCCAAACTAACTCATGAAACACGAGCACATCTCCCCTCCTCCTGCCTCGGCATAGGAATCCCAACCTCTGCCTTGGACCTGATGATTTTGTGAACTGAACAGCTCCTGCCACGATGCTAGGAGGCAAACTACCCTGTTATAGCCTGGTCCAAGCACACAGTTTTGGTTTTGGTTTTGGTTTTGTGAGGCAAATGGGACAAGAGCATTTGTATGAGGGAGAAAGAAGGCTGTGAAGGACAGACCTGATATTTTGTGGGCCAGCCTGGATAAAGGAAAAAACAAGGTCTGCCTCTGGACAAGTGGGCCGGGGGATCAACCTCAGAGGTGAAGCTTGTGTTTGGGGAAATTAGCAGTTATTCTGAATGAAGAGCAAGGCTAAGACACACATTTACACTGAGAGGTGTAAAATTAGGAAGTAGCATAAAATTTCTCATTTCTCTCTTTAATCAAAAGACTGCTTCATGACATTAAGGAGGCAATCAACCTACAAATGGTGTCTCGGAAGGAATAACTGCATGTTGTTCGTGATAACAAGTGCATCTTCTATGAAAGATTGAAAGAGCAATCAATTGGCACACAAATATCTCTGCTGTTATTTGTAAAGGGAATTTACAGAATTAAGGCAATGTCTAGTATATCTGACATAAAAATTGGCAGTTATCTCAAAATATGTAACCTCTGGCTGGCAAGTAAGTACATAACATAGTGCTTAGCAGGGATCTCTATTCCAATACTTCCTCCATCAATTTGCAGTGCACAATTTGGCTTTCAGTATTGGGATACATATTGCTTCATTTAAAATTAAGTCTCCTGATTGTCTCAGTGGGTATCTCAGACAATATTTGAAGCAATTATGTCACTTGAAAAGCAGCATAGGAAAACAATGTTGTGCCACTTTATTTCTCTTCACAGCTGTCCAAACAATGTTAAATGAATCAGAAGTGCCTTGCACTCAGAGCAACAATAATAATTCAAAATCTCTCCAGCACAGCAAGAGCCATTGAACAATTATCAGGAGTCTTTCTGGCTAAATAAATATATTTTGCACTTCTGAAGCAATCCAACAGGAATGCACACCACCAAGAATAAAAAAACCCCAACCTTTAAAAGTGTTAACATGTCATATAATACAGATTATTCTATAATTATTTCAATATCTATTTTACAGTAGAGGTGTGTTTCTAAAATTTAGGACTTCCAATGCCATCCTATTTGGCCTGCATGGAAAATCACTCATATCTTCTTTAGGTTTTTTACTTGACATTTATCATTTTTGTTGCTTCGGTGTCCTCTGTCATTCTCCAGGTATCTGCTTGCTTAAAGTAGAGTCTGGAAATCATACCTAGGTCAAATTAAACACAAAGATAAGGAGATATTAAAACCTGACCTGACTCCACACATGTTTAAGTTCAGTATAAGGAAGTATGTAAGTATTTGAGATGTGAATACTGGCAATAGTAATTGCTAGTGACACAAAAAGACCTGTGGAACAGATTTCTTGGGGAAATTTTTTTTTCCCTTCTTTATCCTTTCATATTCCTGTAATACTGCTTCTGAGATTGGGGGAACCACAATCAGCACAGTCTGAAAAAGTGAGATGAAGGTAAAGAGAGATATACCTAAAATGAAAATGGTGATATGAATAATCAGTGATGTCACATTGGACTCATACCAAATCAGAGAGGTGCCACCATCAAAGGTATGACTGGAGCCTCAGCTCAGCATACTGCTAAAGCTAAATTTAACAAAATTAGTGATTGTCAGAACGAAGTGTCAGTGGATCATGGTTTATCTATGAAAAAGATAACCAAATGAAATTAAATTCAACCAAATTCAAAGGTATTTACTTGGTGCCTCATTCAGAGCATCTAAGTAGCAGTTTTACTGTAAGATAATATTCTATGATCAAGGTGTGGTTATGAATATGTTCACATTTTTTCCATCAAGGTTTTTATTTTTTTTTCTGTAATTCTTGTTAATCAAGTAGAAATAAATTACCTATCTAATTTATTTCCTACTGTGTCTATTGCTTTCTTTTTCCTGGGACATAAGTACTCTAGAAAATTGCTCCTGTTGGAGGCTGGACTTCAGATGTACAAATTGAAGCTTTCAGGGCCAGTCTAATATGCAAAATGTGGTCTGATGGAAAATACAGGTAGAGGTACTATGTGGTGACTGGCACTGCTTAGCATTCATTTGGATTCCAAGCTGCAACATAGAAATGGTGCAAAATTTGGATACACAACATTTATCAACACGATGAATAAAACGTAAGCATCTTCTCTTTTTTCTGTACAGTATGAAGGAAGAAAAAGTCCAAATCTTATTACAGAAGTAAAATCAAAGGCAATTGTCTCACAAATGGGTTGTTACTCACGAAGTATTTTCAGGAGTCGTCTGAGAGATGGGAGCAAAAGTTCTAATTTTGTTTCCCTATTGCAATGGGCAGGCCACTTCTGTGCTCCCTTTTCCCTGTTTATAAAATAAGGACAGAGCAATAATGAGTTCTTAGGTTTTATGATTCCCTTAATGTTTGCATAGCACTTTATCAGGAGTAACATAAAAATAATAACTATGGGATGTATCACAGAAAACACAAATATCTCTATTTTCAGAGTGTTGCCTTGTATTAGTTCTATATTTTCTTGTAAGATAACATGACCTTTAGGTAATAAGAAATAAATTACTAGGTAGCATACTAAGTCAAAATTTGGCATGAAATATTCTAAAAAAATCATTTCCATCCCAGGGGAAACAAAGGTATTTAAAAGATGCTTTTACAATAAAAATAAACTATTAAAAAGTTGGCAGAAATTCTCTGGGCATAATTGCAGCTGTGTTTGTTTCAAAATGCCTATTAAATCTGATTCACCAGGACTGTACTACTAGAGTGTCTCTGCCTATGGGAAAAGCCTAGGAAATAATTTAAACTACTTTAAATTGAAAATTTAGAGCTGTTGTAATTAATTGTGCATCATTAGAAACAGCTCAATTAAAAAAAACACGCAACAAAACAAAACAAGATTGTTTATAACATAACAGATAATTAGCAAACTGCTGCAGAATCCAAAGATTCTCCAGAATACATGTAGTACAAGAGAAAGAAAGAGAAAAAGGCATATCGCAGGCATAATCATGTTTGTATAGCAAACCTCAAATTTTCCATCGTATCTTTCAGTACTGAATCTTCCCTGCGGTTTAGTGGAGCCCATCCCCACCGGCTTTTACAACCCACAGTTAAACCTTTGTGAGTGTTACCTACACTTGGGCTGAAGAAAATTTGGAGAGATAAAACACCCTGGCTGCCCTCTGAGGAGGAGTTATGAGGATTCAGTTTGGGAGGCAGAATGATGAGGATGTACAAACTATAGATATAGCTGTGTTTAAGCCTCTTTTTTGTGATCAAGTAGTTTTTAAGATTAAATATGGGGTTTTCTGTGTGTCTTAGGATTGATAAGAAGTCTTAGCAAGTGCCACATCATGGTCATGCACTTGTGAGCCTGCACGGGGACCCTTAGAGAGAGTTTGATGTCTGTCCCAGGCCCACAAGGATGGCCATGTGTAAACTGGAATGGAACATCCTGTGCAGTGCTAAAAGGTCTTCTGCAAAGTAATGGCTAATTTTTTTTCTGTTTTCCAATCCATTACAACTGTATGCTCCTATCTTCTTGGTATTATCTTGATAATAAATAACTTACTTATACTGGTGTTTTGTATGATCTTCTCCTAAAGCACATACACACATCTAGGACAAAATCTGTTGAGATTCCCATCAGCTAAAAAAATATTAGAGGCGCCTCATGTATCCTCCACCACTGGATGTTACAAAATTAAAAGGGGAAAATATCAAAGTATATGTTTGGAATTCTAGTAGAAAAATGTTACCCTTTAAAGCTTGAGTGGTCAGCACTGATAACACAGAGAAACTACTTAAGATCAGATTTGGCAAAAAAGGATTTCTGTCATACTGTCCACACACCTTGAAATCACACAAGTTCATAGAGCCTGATGAAGCTGGACCTTTATATTTAGTAGAAATCTAATGACATATGGGCTTTTTGGTCAGTTTTAGTTGTGTAGTCACTCAGCATAATCACATTATACTTGGGTATTTTGAAAATGTGGGAATCATTCTGCCAGAGCAAACGAATGACTTACATTCTGCATTGCATTGTCAGAAGTGACTTGCAGGAGTTATGCAGGGAAACTGATAGGACAGATGATCCTTCTCCTTTCTCTGGGTTTGTAATTTTCTCCTGTTAGGCAAAAAGCAGCTCCAGCATTGGTTGGGAAAAGCCTCTGTGCTGGAACAACAGAGCTTATGGTTATTTTGTTCATAACATAGTTTCTGCAATTTAAAAGAGAGCAATAGACCAAAGAGGAAAGTACAGTCAAACCGTGGCCAGCTGAAGTGAATAGACTCTGTCTGAATGGTAATTTAGAGACACCTTAGCACTGACTTTAGATGTGCTTCAAAAAGTGTTGTTCATAAGGAGGAGATGCAATTAAATTAAATTCCTCTCCAACAATATTTTACAGCTACCTATTGTAAGTTTGTGAAAAGTGTCAGTGGAGATACTAACACATCTCCTGCCAATTTGAACTTCTCTTAAAAATTAAAATTTCTGTACATTTATACAGTATTATTCTGCTTCTGTATAGCAGCACTTTCTTTTCTATTCTAGAGGAGCTGTGTTCTATTATTCATGGCTAATTTTAATTACTGTATCTGTAATTTCAGCCACATCCTAATTTACCACATTGATTATCCATTAAGATCCTGTGAACTGTAAACTGTTATTTCCCTCTCTCCCTCAGCAATCATCTCAGTTATTCACTCAGTCTTCCCACTGCAGACTTTTCTATTCAGAGATGAAGTCGGTTGATTATTTATTTTTGTAGTAATAGTGTCCAAAACAGTTAATGTTCAGTTGACTGCACATTTTCCTCACCAGAACAGTGATGGTTTCAAACTGCACTATGCAAGAGCGAAAGTCTGTAGAGTGAGAGAGAAACTCAGTCTCTATGCTCATTCTCCTGCTTGCAAAAATATACTGGTTTTGATTGCATGGAAAGCCATACTCAGAGTCATGTTCCTTTCACAGCCATTTAAAGTCTGGGAAGAGTGGTCTGTGCATGGATGTGTCAGTCCTCAGCAACCACAGTCACTGCTAAGGAAATTGTAGAAAAGCTGTCAAGTTTGGGGATTAAAACTGCTTGTTATTGATGGCTGGGGAGGAAGACCATGCCTGTGAGACACATGAGCTGCTGCGGGTTTATTCTGCATTCCTACCTGCCCAAAGCTTGTTGCTCGCCTCTCCTGCTCTCCAGCCATGGCTCTCCACTGCAGCTCCAGCCTGGCCCTCTTGAAGGAAGAAGATAACCCCAAGCAGAAGGGATATGAGGTTGTTGCAGCCCCCCACAGGTTAAGCAGGCTCCCCACAAGCAGCGCAGCATGGGCTGTAGTGACTTGCTCAGACACAGACCTCTTCTGACTGCCCAATTTTTCAAAGTCTTGGTTCTAGGAGATATCTCCTTGCCTCACACCCAGGCCCTTAAAAAAATCTGACTCCCTCTTTCCTTGCAGAATGTACACACATTTTTCAAGACATCATTGCACCCTCTTCATTCATCCTTGGGAAACAGACTTGTCTTTCTTATACCTTCTGTTTTCTACTGTTCCTTTTCAGTAAAGTTGAAGCTGCCAAAATTACAGTGTTTCCTCACCCATTCCTCTAACCATGTAATCCTTACATCCTGCTTCAATCTCCTCTCATAGAAGAGTATGTTCTTGACTTCTAAGGCTCCTTTGTTCCATTTTTCTTAGGCTCAGCTTTACTTTCTCTCTTGTTCTCCTTTCCCAACTCTGGCCTTATTTCAGACAACCCTAATTATGGGAACATCTTTCCATTTACTATCCACCTGGTTCCATCCTTTCATGTGTTCATCCTCAGGAGCTTCCCACAGCTCATTGGATCCTCAGTGCCTTTAGACTGTGGATAAATCAGTGTGAGGACCCAGTCTGTCCCTGGCACACTTCACCTGAAGCGTAGCATGGCTCTGGTGCAGATTTTTCTCTCTCACTTTGGGTAAGTCATGTATTTTCAGGACTTTCATGCACCATTTGAAAACTGAGGATAATGTTTTGGGGGTTTTTTTGCTTTCCCTTGCCATCTACTTTTTATAATGGAGTCAGCCCAACAATTTTAGAGCTGGAGCAAGGACTTCTGATGAGCTTGTGGAACTAATGGCAGTTTTTATTTCAAATGCTCACAGGAGTGCAGAGGGTAGTGTTTCTCCCTGTTCCTACCTTTACTTAGAGGCAGGTGCAGAATTGCATTTGAAGCAAAGACCAGCCTGTATACGCACGTAGATGGGACCTGGGCCATGGACATGAGCTGAAACACCCCCTTGGGCTGACCCTGCATTAGAGCAGGGTCTGGCTGTGCCTCTGTGTTTCCCTACTCTCCCCCTCAGCTCACCAGCATGTGTCTGCGAAGGATCCTGCCAGGCTGAGTCCTGCTGGGTGCT
Organism: Corvus cornix cornix; assembly: GCF_000738735.6. Taxonomy (NCBI): domain Eukaryota; kingdom Metazoa; phylum Chordata; class Aves; order Passeriformes; family Corvidae; genus Corvus; species Corvus cornix. The sequence goes on along the minus strand of NC_046333.1, from coordinate 128,795,273 downwards.
GGTACTCCTCAGACACAGAAAATGAATGTTATCTGTATTTTTCAAATGGGACAAGTAATTTTAAATTTCTATAGTAAGTACACTAATAAGTGAGTCAGTTTTGTCTGTCTAATAATCCTGCTTTTCCTTTTCCTTTTGAATGGGCTTAAGAATTTTTAGCCAATACATATACAAATTCTTATCCTGTATTCTTCTAATGACAGCAAAATATAATGGCATTATTTCTACTTTACAAAGTAGAAATAATGCCATTTAGGTACAGAGATTTGACAAAAATCAAGCAAAGGAAATTATTGTGAAGCACAGAAAGGCCAACTAAAACTTCTTCAATTTACCTGCTGTGAAAAGATTCTTCTCCTGATATTATTGCTGGAGCTACAGAATCAGGAATTAAAATTTCTTTGATTTTTTTAGTTGCCAACAACTCACTACCCTCTAGTGTTTATCATGAGTGAATAACTACAGGCATTTACCAGCTCCATTTGGGACACAGACAAGTATTGGAGGTTTGGATAGTGAAGCTGATCTCAAATGTTTGCAGATGCACCATCTGTGGCTATCAAAACCCTCTGCAATACCATATGTGACACCAATTCAGATACACTATAAAACCAAACTGGGAGAGAGGGCATAAATTGTTGGAAGCAAACATTTATCTGAGGATAGATGAAAGGCAAAATGGCACTGAATGGAAAATATTACCATTTGATTTCTCTTGGAAAATGCTTGCTCACATTTGCATAGAAAGCTTACCTAGAAATTAAAGAATGCCAGTGCTTTCTGAGTGGGGTGTTGACTAACAATGCAAGAATCTCAGCCTTTCCAGATCACCAACATTCTCTGTTTAGGAGACTGTCACAGAAAATTCCTTAATTGTGTCAGGTCCACTGAGTGAGTGAGGAGATGAGATTTTGCTATATTAACTCCTTTGGACAAGGACTTACACTACCCCTACACTTTGCCTAAACTTGGCACAATTTAAGAAGCTCTAAAAGGCTAGGGAGAAAGAAAGCTTTGTCTTTCACAGCAGAACGTGACTCACAAGAGTCCTGAAAGCCCTAGGCATTTCTAAAGTCATCCAGACTCATCCAAACTCATCCCTGGTACCTAAAGTACTTCCCACATGTTTTAGATGCTCCTTGGAAGCTTGAAGATCTATGAAATTTTCTTCTTCAGTGAAAGTGAAAGGTTATTCAGAGAGATTATTACATTTAGTCCAGAAAAAATTATTTAAGCATACGTAAAATTTTCTAATATGGTTATATAAAAATTTACAAGAGCAGGCCCAATATATCTTTTTCCAGGTTTCCAAAAGGGTAGAATATTTATCTTAGCCAGAAGAAACACAGTTTGTGTTTTCCCTGCTTGAGGCATTTGAATCCAAAGCATGCACATGACCACAGTCACTGCAGGAGGAGGCACCTTCTGTAACATCCCTTGAAGCTGAGCTATTGCACAGCTAGGAGAGTCAGAGAAACAAAGTGTGGCTCTATGACCTAGTGAGGAAATATCGATCCAAGACTATACAGTCCAAAGATCTTTTCCTCCTGGATTTTTCTGTATATATTGTACTAGATAATCACTGGATTAAATGACAGTAGCAGTATATGAAACATCTCTCATCATTATCTGACACTGCTTTTCTGAAATCTCGTTGTCTTTATCAGTATTTTTCACAGCAAGGTGAGCCATATGAAATGAAATTACATATTTTAAGAGGTGTTAATATTTGCTTCCATCATGTTACATTGTTTTTTATCCTCTTCTTCCAGTGTATTTGAGTGTTCAGTCTCTGTCCCAGAATGTCAAAGGTAGCCCATAGGGATATGCATGATACTTGATAGCCCTGGTCAGGACATACAAGAAAACTTTGCAATCTGCTGCAAAAATGAGGGAACTTAATGAATTTTTCATGTACAGCTAAATTTTATGCTATACTGAGTGATGCTTAATTCAAAAGAAAAATACCCCAGGCTTCTAGTTTGGGGGAAGACAAAACAGATGGTCACTTTAATGATTAGACATACATTTAAAAAGGGGAAGATTTCAAAATCAAAACCCCTGGCCTCTGTAACATGTACATGAAGATTAAGAATCATATCTTGAAGCAGACAATGAAAATATAACAATATTTCCAACTGAGGTGTAGACATTTATGAACATCTATCAAGGAAATTAAATTGTGATTCTACTGAAATCCCCATCCTAGTTCCCCTCACTAAGTGAAGTTCTGAGAAGCTAATTCTGTCTTTGTATTTTATTGTGAAGACATGACCCCTAATTAAGCAGCTGCAGTAACAAGACACACTGAATTACACAAGTGGTCAGGCGTGGTCTTTTAACAAACACACTAAAGGAGGTAAAAGACTGAAAAGAAGGTCAGCCATGAGCATCCCAGTCCAATTAGCAGGATGAGAACTGAAATGTTATTATTAATCATGTTGTCATCTTAAGACTGAAAACAAATCATTGAACGAGGCACACTCATGGTGCTTACCTAGTCTCAGCAGCACTCTCTCAAGACATGCCAAGAGCTTCTCGGCATTTCCTATTCAAATATGAGGATGACTCAGACACCAAGATACCACAAATAAGAATAGGGGATCTACTGGGGATCATAAGAGAGTTGGGCCAAAGTCCAATGCCAAGAAACCTGACTACAAAGTGTATCAATGAAACTAGGAAAGGGACACTTGTCTAACTGTATGTACAATCGGAAAACATTTATAGGAACATTAAAAGTTGAAGATATATTGAGGTAATTCTAGCCAAAAGGTTGGGAGAAGTCAGAAATGCTTTTACAAATAATACACGGAGACATTTTAAGCACCATAGAAGCTTACAGGTAAATAAGAAGATAAAATTGATGGCAACCTGGATGATGATATTTAAAGACAGCAGTTTGATAAATTGTCAAGCATTAAAGGCTTGTTCAAACCAGATATTGACAAAAGGAGGTCTGGATGTCATCAGTGGAATTAATATTAAGAGAAAATTATCTGAATGTGTAGTGGGTGATATTAGAAACAATAAACAGCATAATCAAATATTGAACATCTGGTACTCTAAGTCTGTTACAAAATTAGCAGGCTGTGCAAAGATAGGAGACGAAGTAGGTATATTTTAATTACCCATTTGATATAGAATCCAATGAATACCTGAAAAATATATTAAAAAACCATTAGATAAAACAATTGCTAAACAATCTGAAGGATGAATAATGCTGTGATAAATGCCAATTGACCAGCAGGGAAAACACATGCTTTGCTTAAGAGTACTATCAACAACTTGACCCCTCCTTTTGAAAAGAGCTTGTGAGGAAAAGCCTCTGTTTCAGCATTACTCCAAAATCAGATGACACAGACTAAAGGCAATTCTGTGGCTTTAGTCTGAAATGTAAGTTGCAGTATGAATGGATTAGTGTTCAGTGCAGACTGATGAAAGCAAGTCTGTGCTCATTCATGAAGAGCAAAAGTGTTCATTCACTGTGTCAGTAGACAGCACATCATTCACTGACACAGCAATCTGCACAGACTGTGATCCAGATTATGCATAACAGAGAAGTGATGGACAAGAAGATCAGCAGAGGCAGAGAATAATGAAAATTGCAGTCCAGGTGACTGGCAAACTTATTACACTGAAAGCAAGTCAAAGGTGCATGAAATGGATTAAGAGCTGACTCAGAGATCCGTAAACATTCTGCTGTGTGCAGGATTTAGGTGTGCTGCACAATGTGAACACTTCTGCTTAAAGGCTTATATAGTCTACAATAAAGTGCCTAGGGGAACAAGCCCGAAGGTGTCCTTAGAAATTTACTGTCTGGTTGGGGTTCCTTCACTGTGGCTTTAGAGAGAAATATACCCACAGGGCTCCATGCTTTGGCTTTTCTTGTTTTCCTGCTTCATATTTTTATGAACTTATGCAAATTTAGCTGTTCTGTCCATTGACATAATTTATAGATACAATGTTTTAATGTACATCAGTTGAAAACTTCACATATATCTCTGGCATGTCTTCCATGATGTTGATGCCTGAAGTGGCCACCTAAAAACAGAGACTAGACAAGAACAAGAGAATAAAGGTAGGTATTTATTTGAAGAGCCTTCAAAGGTACACCCTGGGCAGTCAAAAGGCTACACCCAAGATGGACCCTGGGTCACGAGTTCTTCACACTTTTATAAGTTTAGTTCATTTGCATATCAGGGTTAATTCTCCAATTAAAACTTCAGTTAATGATGTAACTACCCCAAGTTTGCCCTCCTCTTAGTTTACACATTTTGGGCCTAGGACAATCTGGGTGTCCTTGGAGAGCAAGCTTGGAGAGGTTTGTTATGTCTAACCAGCATGATAGAACAGCAGCTAACAAGCCACAAGAAACTTCAGAGTTACACACTAGGCAGTACAGGACTTGAAAAATATAAAAGCTAAAACCTAAAGCATCAATATCATGATGTCTCATCATAGCTAGCAATGCTGCGAGATACCTTTTATTTTTCTCTTGCAATCTTTATTCTTATTTTCTTGTAGGATCCCTAAAGACACCACCACACACCTTACTTGTTTCTCACATCTACCAGTAAGAAATTTCCATGGCCCTGGCTTCACTCTCCTGTTTAGTCTGCACCCAAAGTTCTTTCTCCATAGCTCTTTTTCTCTTAGCTCAGTATCTTTTTCTCTCTAGCTACACTGGCAGAGGCAATCCCAGGCTGCTCACAGCTGCTCCCTGTGACCACCATCCCAGCCTGATGCTTTGACCACAACTTCCTTCTGCAGAAGAAAGCTGTTGTTGCTCTGCAGCTCCATTTCCTGATCCTCACACATCAGCAATCAACTCACAAAAAAGGCAGAGTGTGGTCTTTTTGGGTCTCCCTCTCATGGTACCCATAAATAGATCAGATCAGCTTAGTATTCCTCCTTCTCATCTCTCCTGTAAATTCTTCTTTGAGTTGATCATTTCAAAGAAAACAAAATGCTTGATGAGCAAAGATTTTTGACTCTTATTCTGTCAGATACTCTCACTATTCCCATATACTTCCCTGTGTGCACCCTTTGTGTAATCTTTGAGTTGCAGTCTCTTTTGGGGATGTGTGTTTGTGTAGAACTTCTCACAAGGAATTCTTCCCACTGAACTTGTTTCTAAATTCCACAGGGAAAAACCCACCCAATGGGAACTGAACCAGTGGGATAGCAGATAGCAGTCTGTGTTTCTGGAGCAACCACACACACCACAATACAAAATAGCATGAAATTTGTCAGTCAGTCTAGGGTTTTGTTCACCCCTCTTCACCATAAAAAGTGTGCACTTGCTGCCAACAGTGCCTGAAGACACACACTGTATGGCATCAGCGAGACACGCAGTACAGTAACAGTCCTAAAACATGACTTGAATGTTTCTTTTTACTGTGTGAGAAGTAACTTTGATGGCTGCTGTCAAAGTTGTACACATATCCTCAGACAACCATTTTTTCCTTTCATTAATTGACTACCAGGGTGCTCCCTAATTAAATTTCCCTTCCCACAGCTTTATGTAAAAGGTATACATTAACCATTTTTTCAAGAGTGCCTGCACTGTACTAAGTTTGCATTTGCTCTGGGTTTTCTTGCTCAGCAGAAAGCAAATAGAAGTGCTTTAAAACCAGGATGGAACTCTTTATTGTTTTTGTATCTAAAGTGTACAGTCCAGTTTTGAAAGGGATAATTGTGACCCTAAAAGGGTAATTCTCACTAATGCTCTTGGGAATGTACTTTCTCTGGTACATAATTTTAAAAGGTTGCCCTAGTGCATGTCTATTTTAAACACAGATATGCAAATAAATAATCTATTTTTTCCCCTAATACCTGAAAACAAAAGCTGATTTTCTGACATGCAAACCTACAGCAGCTGTCTGATCTTTTAATCTGTTACATATGCTTCTTCTGATGCTCTCCCTGTAGGAGAACACAAAACTGCTGTAGACATCATTACACTTCTTGAGCTGCAAATTCAAGACCTGTGCCCTTTTATACTCCCAGAGTGGTGCTTAGTAACCAGGGGATTTAGAAAATATACTGTGCACACTCCTCTGGCCACTGAGCTGTAGGATTTTGAAAGCAGCTCACTCTTTCTCTGCTTATCATTTTAATCAATTAAAAGGGTTGTCCATCCTGTGCTGATCTCTCTTCAACTCTTACTAGATCAAAAGACTCCAGCTGATTATTGTTGCAGATTAACAAGATATCAGACAAATGTTAATTTAGATGTTACAAAGTCAGTGTCAGTATTCACTGAAGTCTCTAAGGTCTGCTGACAAGAGATGAATATGATTAAGAAAGGAAAAGGAAGAAAGTTTGAGGTATGATTATTTTTGTCTTCTCCAAATCTCAGAAACACATGTAGGGTATGCCCAGCCACTGCCCTGGAGGGATGTCTGCTGAAATAAGGAGATTGCTCAATCTCCCAGCAGGACCCCCTCCTGGGAAGGCAGCTACTTTCAGTCACAGTGAGAAGAAGACAGACCTAGAATCCTCTGGGAGACCCTATGCAGATCCTCTGTAACCCATTGGCCTTTACCTTCTGACACCCACCCCCTGTATCCCTATAAGAGCTAGCCCTCTGCCCCTGCGAGACAGAGACGCTCGTCCCTGGCTTTCCCTTCGCAATTAAGTTACCTTCATGCGGAACAGCCACACGGGCCTCTCGTCTCTCTCTGGTGTGGCTTGGCCTGGAGGCTGCCCTGCAGAGCTGAGCTGGAATCACGAGCTGACAATCACTAAAGAGCTGACAGCTTCTGCAAGGGCTCCTCTGCCAGCAGCTGAGGGAAGACACCGGGCCTCGGGAAGGCGATTGCTTTCGGGACCATCTCTCCGGACCGGTCACCTCTTCCTCAGTCAGAGCTACTGACCCCTCACCAGCTGCCATAATACATGTCCCCGCAGATCTGCTCAAGAGATAGAGATGGGAATGAAATGCTTACATTTTGTTTGTTCAGGCCCTGACAACACAAAAACCACAATCCGAACCCTATTTTCTTCTCTTTTCCTATCACACACAATCTAGGAGTCAAAAAATACCCCTGAAACTAATAGGTGAAAGATTAGATTACAGGACAGAGCAGTAGCAAGTCTGGATGGTCTTGTAGAGTCCCTCATAGCCTAGATAGAGAAGATCTTATTTGCATAAATTTAGAATCTTTATTTTAGGAAAAAAGCCCCCAGCATTGTTCCACAGAGAGTAGGCATAAAAGATCAGTCTGTTGTGCCAAACTTCATGGAAGCTTGGGGGTGCAGGTGCTCATCTGAGCAGTAGTAGCTGATGGGTACACTGGAAAACTTGAACCCAAATGGCAGAATCTAATCTCTATGATATTTTATGAGCAATAATGTCAGCTCGCCATTAACCCTGTTTCCATTCCCTCCTATCCAGCTTTAGCTCCACCTTATTATGGTGTTGGTGGACACCACTTGAACATGACCTCCCCATGTGAGTCTTGAGCTAAGAAACACTTGACTTTACCAACAGGATGATCTCTTAGAAGACTATGGGGATGGTTTCATGTTTGTGCCATGCTGGTGACAGGACCGATACTGATGTAGTGTCCACTTGTGTCAACATTACGTTGTTGAGACCACAGTGAAAATTGGAAGTATTTAAAAAAGAGTTGCAAAATTATTTCCCATGCGGCACCCATGCCTGAGAGAGAGATGGAGAGACTTACAATGTTTATTCAGGAGAAATTAATTACTTGCTTTCTGTCTGCAGATATCTGTCTGGGGAATAGATCTTTGATTGTAAGCAGGTCTTCTTTATAGAGGAATAAGGCACAGTGAGATTCAGTTCTCAAAAGTAAAATATAAATGAAGAAGTTTAGAAACAGTTTTTACTTTTCTGCTTACGACAACAACTAATAGATGGTGTGTTCTCCACCACTGAAAGGCTTAATTCAGGGTTGAGTATATTTCTAAAAATTATGCCACAGTTCATTCAATAACTCATTATGAGTTTGATGCTGAGATGTATGCAGTTATGGGTTACAGGTCTTTGGCAAGTATTAAGCATACTATCAGGTTGTTTCACAGCAAAGATGTGTCCTTGCTTTAAGCCTGTTTTTCAGATGTTAGATCTAGAGAGTATATGGCTGCTAGACACCTTCTACCATAATGTACTCATGCTTGCACTGAGAATTTCTAGGCCACGGCTTCTGTATAATATATAAATATAGCATGCTTTTGATAACTGAATATAATCATATTTGTCTCTTGCTCTGTGGATGTTAGACAGCTCAAAGCAGCATTCTGCTAGGACAGTGTTTCTTTCCTTCCAAAGCACTAAAACAATGTAGGCTGCACAAGGTTCTGCTCATTGGTTCTGCTCATTGTACAAAAGAACCATGTGGATATCATGACAGAAAGTAGTTCAGAGAACTTTATTACCAGAGACACTAGTGTATAAATTATCTTGAGAATACTTTGAGTGAGTGCTTCTTTTTTACACCTCGTTTTGCAATATCCAAGTCATGTCCTTTTGTTGAATTTAACATTTTAGCAGTACTTTTGCACATCAGCAGAATATGCAAGGTAGAGTAATCCTCAGCCAGGCATGAGATCCAAAGAGATCAGCTTTTTGCATCCAACAGCAGCCATAACTGTGGAGTTTACTTTTCAGTACTCAAAACATCAAAGTAGGTATGTATGAGGAAATCTGAATCCTTAGGTCACATCTTACCTAACTTTTCCCAGGCTTTGGTGTAATTTATAGATAAGCACATGTATATGTATGTTTTGTGGTATATGCTATACATTCTATAATGTTATAACCATTCTATAAAGTTTATACCTGTCTTGGGGTGACTTTATGATGTGTATCCCCTATTGCTGCTCTATGCCCAGAAATTAACTTTGTGCCTGCTTTGTTTTCTCCTAATTCTTATCTCACAGAAGGAAAATAAGTAATGGATATTTCGAACCAGAACCACTACACTTAATTGGTGTTTCTGCTCGGTTTACGAACTGAATCTGCTACAATACCTAATATGATTATTACTGATAATTTTTATCTCAGTATATTCCCTATATATTTTAAATGTGCCCTTCCTGCAACTTAATTGTCTTTGAGATCTTCTTGTTCTGAGACAGGAATGAAAAAATTTTCTACTCTTCCCCCTGGATATTTTTTACACACACAAAGCTGTAACATTAGGACACAAGGTTTGAAATAGGAAAAAGCTTTGTGCAATTCCACCATGACCAAATCGTTTTAACAAATATCATGCCAGTGCAAAAAGAGACAACCAATATATATATCAGCTGACATGTTTTTATCTCTGTTTTTCTAATGAGCTCTGGAAATTCTTTATCCTATACTGGCTAGCAGTGGAGGCATTCCCATCAGGTACATAGTCCTGAAACAAGCAATTGGGGTAGTGGGCATGGTACTATCCTACTGTTTGGTGAACTTTTTATGTTCCTTTAATGATGGATTCTAAATGTCAGGGTCATCTGTCTTTCTTGAAACAGGTTCTGGTTTTCCCATGTGGTGACAGGACTTCACTTTGTACAGAAGCAGGGCACATGTATTTGCACCATTTCCAAGCACACCTCTGTAACATAAAGAATGTTTTTCTCAGAGGTGTATGGACATTTGAGTGCAGATTGCTCAGTGAAGTAACTGACAGAAATACTTTGGTCTTTTTGGGAATAGGAATTGCAGCAGCAGATGCGGTCCTGTGCTCCTCAGATCCTGTAACCCTGACAAACCTGTCTCAGCTGCTGGGGCAGGGAGACCATCCCCTGGCCCTGATATGCCAGAATGGCATTGTGTAACTTAAAATGACACCAAACTCTCACTGATCAGGCTGGGAATGAGGATATTGTAGAGGAATATGTGAAGATGTAAGAGACAGCTGTCCTGGCAGGAGGATGTTGCCTTGCCCATCTGTGGCAGATGTGAAGGGCAGTAGTGCCCATGCAGTGCATTTCCTGCTCATCCTGCCTGTGAGGCCACACATGTCCTTCCCTGCTCAGTTCTGTCTGAATTTCCAGCCCATGGGGATTAAGGAGGGTGATTTGGAGAATTGAATGCATGTGGCTGGGGGAAAATGAGGCAGGATGAGATCTTCCTGAGTCCTCCAGGTTAAGCATACCTCGAAATGAAGGATATAAAAATTTAGATCTCCTTTTCAATAGGCCTGGGTGGCTTCTAGGACTTTTTGGCTGAAGTTGTCAAGGCTTGCTCTAATCCCATTTTTGCTATTGTGCTAAGGCCTTTAATACTTTAATTATTCAGCTGTGATTTCCTCTTCCTCAATCCCTGGAAGAGACTGACCTAAACTGAGAAGACTAACACTATGGTGAGAGAGATGAGCTTCAAGGTTTGCTAAGCTTTGTCAAAACTTCAGAGCATTTACATCTGTATTAAAACCAAATCTCTTACCAAGTGAGCTGTCAAGCCCATTAAGAATGATTCAATTTCATTTTTCATTTATAGCACAACAGATTCTCCAACCTGAAATGCACACTGCTCCTACACACCTAGCTGCTAATAATGTTAACTTTTCTGCATGTTATAAGTCAAAATGCTAAAAATTCAAAACTAAGCTAACAAAATGTCTCCTTATTTGAATTCCATCACAAGGTACTATTTGAAGTACGTTCTTAAGAGATATTGATCTAAGCTTTGTGTAAACTCACAAACATCTATTAATCAGCACCTTTTGATAACAATATATCATCAGGTAAAACACATAGTGCCCTTCCTCTTTATTCCTTCCAAAAAACCAGGTCCCAACAGACTACAGTCACAGCCTGCTCTGCACATTGAGGCCATCATTCTCATTAAAGTCCTGACAAACTTTCTTCATTCAAATGATGAGCTGGAGCAGGCTTGGTACTGCCTCATTTCTGAGACCACATATCCATGTATCCCTGGAGACAGGTGCCTTGTAGCAGCACACTTGAAAATGTTTTCTTTTTTATTTTTCCTCTTCCTCATTTTATCTCTTTTTCCCCACTATAGGAGTCTGGTTCCTTCAGTAAGCCCATCAAGTGACTTGGAATGTAGCCAGGGAAATGTCACCAAAATCTTTAACTGCAACAGAAGTTTTATTTCTTTCGTGTTTCCTTTTTGCTATCATTCCTTGTTGAATTTGTGTTACCCCTAGCAGAGGAGGGAGAGTCTCTTCACATGCATTTCAGAATTGTAGGCATTCACCTCGAAGTGAGGACTGTGTCAACTTAGGGTTAGAGCTATTCAGGCTGCTGAAATTCAACAGAAGCTTTAAAAGACACGATAGTCATGTAGCCCAGCAAGATCTCCTTTTACCCAGATGAGGGGCAGCAAATTCTAGTTCCTTCTTTTGATTGCTCTGGGGAAAGTTTTCTTAGTCAGACACCAAACAGAAAAATAATTCCAAAATCAACTTCTTTCAGAAGCCAAGATCCACAAACTGTCTGCCTTTGAATTTAAAAAGCCTCCTTATGTTTTTCAGTGACTTTTCCCAACACTTTTTATTACCTAAAATAGAAACAGTAAGAAACAGCACACCACCTATAACTGTACACTACACTGGTCAGCATTTACTCTTATTTGAAAAGTATAATAGAATTACAGTTAACATCTATAGTGAATGATTCAATACAGTTTCATACTGTGAAAAGTCACCAAAACACACTAGCAGGAGTTACACATATTACTTACACATGGTGGGTTTTTCTCTTCTGGTAAGTGATGCAGGAGTTCAGGCTGGGGAACAGGAGAGGACCTAGTGGCTTAGAATAATGTACTTTAATGTAGGCAGGGACAGCTGTGATAATTTCAGTGAGCTTCTGTATCACAGGCCCAGATTTCCACACACTAATGCCAAGGCAGTACTTCCTCCCAGCCAGCAAGGATTTGGAGGGAGAAGAGGTGGCAAGGTGCAGTAGGAACAGCTGTGCTTCCCACAGCAGGAGCAGCAGACTCTGGATACCACGGTGTGTGCTTGGCATGCAAGTGCCCTGCACAGGGTGGCCCTAATACAGCTCACTTCTTTATTTCAGAATATTAGCTTTTCCATTCCAAACTCCCCTGCATCCTCTGTAGTTCTTCACAGCAGTACAGGGCAGGGATTTACAAAAGTTGCTAGTCTGCTCTTTGCCTGTGGCATCCTAGACCATCCTCACATCCACATGAGACTGGGAATGGTGCTGGGGCAGTGTATCATCAATTCCAAGTAGTAAAGTGAAGGGGTAGCTGCTGTTGCTTCTGTCTGCTGCAAGAACACGTCAAGATTTTTAGCAGTACCTAATCCATCATTAGGCTGCTCGGCAACTGACTGATTTTTAGCATGTTTAATGTTCTGGGAAGGGTCGTCTGGAATTGTTATGTCAGAGGACGGATTTGTGATTCCTCAAGGCCAAGGTCATATGTGGCAATCATGATAAACTGGCATGAACTCCTGTCCAGCACAGGCCAGAGACCTTGTCAAAGTGCAGAGCAACAGAGGGTGGACACCCACGTGCCTTTGCAAACTACTGAGTGATGTTTGCCCCTGGCCAGTAGCTTCCTGGGGAGCAGCATCTATGAAGGACTTCCTATCCAAGTGTGATACACCTGAACATAATAGTGAATCCAAGTCCCACCTCAGTCAGCTGTTCCTGTGCTTAAATTACCTTTCTTAAAAACATGCCCCCAGTTTCTGGTCTGAATTCTTCAATCCACCAAGTCTGTATTTTCTTCTGCTTTCTTATTTCAGCTGGTTTCCTGGGTCTGACATAGCCTTTCCTAAATAATCTTGAGTTACTCACTCAATCTCTTTTTACATTAATTCATTGTTGCAAGGGGGAGTTTACAACATTTCTCTTCCCTAACCTCTCTTTCATGTCAAGATCAAAGACGTCCTAGGGCACTGATCTTTTCTGCATCTTGACACATTTTCTCGAGTGAAAGAACTGTTATTTCAGCTATGGCTTGTATAGTTGTGCTACACAGTATCCTAACAAAAGTTGCTTTTTGCATTAAACATGTCAGCATCTTTGCAGCTTCCATGTTATTTATGTTGCAAATTAAGAAACAGAGTAGGTAGCTGCACAAAGTCTTGATTATTGCAATAACTTTTCTTCTCCCAGCACACACCACAGCATTCATCCATCTGCCTAAAGAAGCTTCACATCATGAAAAATTAATATTTCTCCATCTTACTCCACATCATGTCTGTGCAGGTGCTTGGATCTGGGTCTTGCAGAAAACCATCCCTTCCAGGAGAGGCAATGGAACAACTTAAAGGGCTACAGCCTCCCAATTAATCTCATCTGGGTGTTGGATTGCTGCTTCATGCTGTGATCTAAGGACTAGAAAGCCCAACATTGCACCTCACAAGGTAGCAGAATCCTATCCCAAATACTGAACTAATTTTTGAGGAAGTCAGGTACATAAACAGACAGTAAGAGTACCTCTGTTGACTGTCTGTGACCTTTGCCATCATTTAGTTCCTGAATGTCACCACTAGATCCCATATTTTATTGCTCCTCTACCTGTATGGCCAGTAACACAAACTTCTACCAAAATCCTCTCAGGCTTTGTGGACCTATCAGATGTGTTAATCAAAGCAGTTTTATTACAGAGATGGCATTAAAAAGAAAAAAAGTGAATTAGTAACAAACAACGGCATCATTAATTATACCTCTAAAGTACTACAGAGATCTTTATAGGACTTCATGGAGGTGAGGCTGTGAGTCTTTAAGGACTAAGTGGTATTTTATACCTTTTTAGGCCATCCTACAGAGCTGGAAAACCCGATCAGCTTTTGGGGACACAAGCCATGATATATTTTATCCCACATCAACTGTAGGTCTGGTCACTTTAAGCTGAGTACTGCAGAAGACACTGTCCTCCTGGTGGCTTACCCCTAGATGGCACTGCTTGGCAGCCTGGCTCCAGCTCCCAACCTTTTCCTTGGCTTCATAGCCAAGGTTTCAACTTCCCTCAAGGTTGGGTGGGGAATAGCACAGTGAGGTGAAGGAATTAAATTTCTGCCACTCTTGGCTGAAGTGGGAAATATTCCCTTGTCTGATACTTGCAAGTAAAAGAGGAAATAAGTTTTCAATCAATGTTTTATAAGGCATCTGGACAGTGTCATTTCTTTGTGCATGAAGCAGATATTTGCTCTGACAGGGCTTCCTGCTGTTAAAACTAATGTTCTAGATGCATCAAGATGGAAAGGTGCATTGTTATAAACTTCTGGTGTATTTCATTCTACTACAGTCATAGGGAGCAAGGATTGATGTGACACATATTTCCAAGTTACCCACCTCTCCCTTATTAAAATGGTACAGCTTGCAGTTTGCTTTTGTGTGCTTTAAATTATTTATCAATATTTTAGGGCATTTTACACAAGATCAGAAATTCCTTGTGAAACGTGATAGCAAAGTGATATCTGAATATTGAAGGTGTTAGGATTAGTTTTAACTAGATGGATTTCTTGTGAGACGAGAGCAGCTCTTCAAGCCCACGTGAGTAGGTGGATCAAGTTTTGAAGTCTAACAATAATCCTAAGCAATTTTCCATTTTTAAATTTCTGTAATATTTCAGGTTTAATTTTTATACTTGTGCATTTACAGAGAAAATACAGCAAAAGAGGAAAATATCTTTTTTTTAAGGGCTAACACCAGGTATTACCCGGCTACCAGTAATACTATAATTGCTATAATCCTTTCCCAGCCTATCCCTAGGTTTCCTTTCTAGCCCACAGAATACATTTTTGAGAATACATGCAGGCACATGTGACTGCATCCTTTGCATCTTGCAGAAGAGGGTCAGTCATTCCTCCTCATGGTTACAAGTAGTAGCAGGAGGGTCACCATGCTTACACTCTTAAAAACAATAATGAAAAACACTCTCATTTTTCTCAGAGAATGCATCAGTCTGGGCTGACTGGTTGCTTTAGAGGTAATGCTGAGTCAACTCCCTCTGCCAGCAATTTACCTTTCTCTATTACCTCAGCCTTCCACAGTCCACTCTAAAATACTGAGCCCACACCAATAATACAGGAATGGTCTTTAGGGGTTTTAGAGGACTTCTACTGTTACTTTGTTTCTACCAAAAGGGTAGTAGGCTGCATGTAAATTGAAAGACTTCCACTCTTTTCCAGCTCTTCTCACACAAGTTTTGATCACTAAACACAGCAAAAGGGCACCCAGCCAGCCTCCTGAGCCCAGTCAACGAACTGCTGAAGAGCCCACAGAGGCCCATGTGTCTATACCAACCAATGTAATTATTAATGAATGAATAAAAATAGACTGTTAAAAGTGTCCTATCATCAAATTGTGAAAACCCAAATCTGCATTTAAGCCATTTGGGCAGCACTCTCTGATTTTAATTCAGTTCAGTCAGCTCAGATATAGCATGATAGGAAAGAGCTAGGAAAAGGTTTGTATTGATACTGATAAATGCACAGATTCTCACATCTTCCAAAATACAGCTCTATTCCTTATCTATTAACCTACTAGGTAATCTTTCACACTTGGCAGCCTTTTTCCCCCTTCACTATAGAAGTTCAATGTGGTACCAAATATAGACTTGAAACACTTGGATCTCGGCTGGAGTACTTCCATGATCTTCTTTGGCAATGAACCATAAGTTAAAAGATTATAAGGCTTAGTAAATAAAGCAGCAGTCTTTCGCCTGCCAGACAGATTTCTGTCTTAGTTTAACCCTGATTGATGCGATGACTTTGGTTTTAGTATGTTTTTAAGCAGATATGAATTTGTGTAACCTGAAACTGTTGTACTGCATCCTGGATAAAGGGAGAAGCTTGGTTCTGGAGCCTGAAAATGCAGGCCAAGATTTAAAAAATACACGCTCTTAAAGAAAAGATCTACACATGTAGGACAAGGTTCACATAGGCACTGAGGTGTACTTCAGATACACCTTCAAAGGAGACTATGATATTTATGCATATCAAAGATGAATTTTAAGTAATCAGGAAAAGTTTTTAAAAAAGTTTTTTAAAAAAAGAAATTCCTAGCCCAATGTTGCACTGAGATGCTTGAGTACCTCCCTGTCATACCTCAGGGATGGCATCCACTACTCAGTACTGCAGGTGCTGCCATCCCAGTCATCCCATCACATAACCTCTCAGTTACAGGGGTGTAAGCACCTCAGAATTTGTTTATGAGTCTTAGCACCATCAACTGCATCTGAATTGAATGATACAACTTTGAGGTCATGATGTTTGCCCACAGGACTATTCATATGCTGAATTTCTCTTTGAGTCTGTGACCTAGAAGAGAGGAGGTTGATGACTGCTCTCAGGTGGGTTTCTAGCCTAAGGAATGAGCATCACACAGCCAGCATTGTACCAGAGTGTACTCACCTTTTTATTGTTTGGCTGGTTTTGTTCAGTATGCATTAAAAAGTGTTAAAAAGAGTGGACTAATTCTGAGATTTCCAATTAAAGGTATAAAAATGTGCTAGTGATTGTAATTCTAGTGTCTAGTAATGAGTGTAGTGTGTTACTGTAACTCACCAGGTACTGTCTTTTTACTTGGCCAATAAATACCCCCACAGCAATACATGAAAACAGCAACAGTACCATGATCATGGCACAAGGAACTGCTTTTCTGTGACAAGGACAGAGCTACAGTTCTCATGCTAAACACCATGGACTAGCCTGCTCGTGTGAGAAACTGTTGTCAGCATTGTTTGGGGAAGACAGTGAAGCCTCCCAGCTGTGGCAGTGGTACCCACCCTGCCTGGTGCTACTGGAGATAGACCTTACTCCCAGAAATAACTAGCTCATTTTGTCTTCAGCACACCAATTTCAACCAGTGCCATAGCATCCCTGAAGGAGAATTAACCTGAATATTATTTTGGTCAGCCTCTCCCATTTTAACTTCAAAATTAAATCTACTTGCTGAATCAGAGAGCTTTTCTTTTGTGTGTGTGAATTTGGTGCTTTGACAACATAATTTTGTAAGTTATGTACTTAGTATTTTGGTGGCTCAAGGACACAATATATAAATTTCTGGCAATGTATATTTCACTAATTTGAATATTTTTAGAGTTTGTCTTTAATAACATCTTGTTAGCCACAGGCCTACTGTTTGAGAGAAAAAATTTAATTATTTGTTAAGTCCTCTCCCTGTTCCACAGGCATCTCCAAGCCTCCTAAATTAATCCAAAGTATATCCAGAAGTGAAATGCAAGAGGTCGATAAGTGAGCACTCAGATGTACTTCAGCTTACAGGGCTGAGGCAGTGCCATCCGTCCAGCTGCTCCGTGCCAAGTTCCTCCTCCTGGGAGCCCACCCGCACAGCCTGCTGCCAGCTGTGACACTTTCTTCCCCACAGGTGCTGCAAAGTCTAATCCAAGTGTGTCTGAGGCCTCTGCAAGCAGCTTGACCTCTGATCTGAAGCTTTAGATTAAGCTTCATTTAATACTTCACTTTAAGAGGAGAAAGGAAACAGAGAAGAAAATAAAATTCAATGGAGTTTTAAAGAAATTATGATAATGCAGTAAAAAGTAAGATGCTGTTAAGAGGCATTGGTGAGATGGCACTTGTGGATAACTTTGTGTCTGGTTATCCATCAGACTTGCAGTAGGTCCAGAAGAAAGAATCTGACAGAACTAGACTTTGATGGCTGATATTTAATAGCTCACTTCTATCCGGCGTCTGCAGAATGCTTATGGGGATAATAGCTATTTAATAGAACTGCTGACAGCAGTCAAAAATAAAATAAAGGCAGGCAGAGAACCAGAGGCAGATAAAAGATTTCTATGGATTTAGGCTGTGTTTTAAAAACCACAAAATTCAGAAATATCTTCATGTTTTCTCTTAGGACTGGTCCTGTGCTAATGCCAAATCCAGGCTGAGGTGGTATTTCAGAAAGTGCTGGTTGGCCCAGACCAAAGTCATGCTGACGACCAGGGCAAACATCAGTGGCCTCAGAGCATTTCTACTGCTGGTTGATTCATTCATATAGATACAGCCTTCGTGCCAGTTCCCTTCTCTTGTCAAAACAGCATAAGGGAAAGACCTGATTCTGGGTTTACCATAATACGATTAAAGAAAGCTCCTCTCAGAGACAGTGCAACAGAAAAAGCTTCTGTATGAGCTTCTACTTGCATGATATCACTACCTTGATTTGCAGCCCTCTTCTAATATTAAGAAATTTTTAGGTGTCATGAGGCAGCAATTTCTTCCAGGAACACGGTGAGAGAGGCATCCCCGCTTCAGCTTCTCTTACAGCTTCATTTTGCTCCTCTATGAGAGGTACTAATTTGCATAAAATTTCCATGGGACCCATGATGGGAGAAATGTCCTTACAGCCTCTATAGCTTTCTTGGTCTCCAAAGACCACTTCCATACCTCCACCACTTTGTCCTTCTCTTCCCCACATTTGCATCCTTATCTATCACAGAAAAAGCTTGCTAATCTACTTACAGGCACAGAGGCTGCTCAAGAAACTGTCACAATGGCCTTTTTTTTTTTTTTTGGTAAACTTTTCAATAAATTAATCCAGAATCTTTCAGGTCTTCCAGGTCATCCAGAATCATCCAGGTCTTCAAATTCAAAACTTTTGGTCCCAGAAATTAGAATTCTACAAAAATATTTCTCCTGTTTTCAAAACTAACACCTTGTGAGAGATCAAGAACACTAAACCAATTTTTATTTATAAATCATTTGAACCTTCAACCTTTAGCTTTAAAATCCTTGAAATTCTTATTTAAGACTTGCAAGGTCTCTGGTAAATCAGCCTCTAACAAACAATTAAAAATAAAGGAAGTTTGTCTGTATTTATCAGTATTTTTCTGAGTAGTTTTGTGGAAAATTTTGTTGTTTATCTCACAGTTCAAGCTGTGTGAGCATCTGGGGACTATCTCTTTCACGTCTCTTTTGAGTGGTCAAGGGAATACTCAGGGCTTAGGGACATATGGAAAGGTCACCGTTCAAACCACTTATCCCTCAAGAAAGTGCTGTGAGTCTGCCTTCCAGACTTTGAATCTGTCAGATGCCTGATGCAGCCAGTACAGCAGCTGACCCCGGCCTTCGATGTGCTTTGTCATTGAGTATTTCCAGGTACTAATTCTTAAGACCTGTGGGATTAGAAGGATAGTGTCGAAGTCCCTTCCCCCTGCCATGTGGTCCTGGGAGAGGGGCCCTGGGGGGAGGCACAGCGTTTCCCTGCCCCTGGTCAGCCTCGTTCCCCATTGGTTGTTTTGTGTTCCCCTGCGCGGGCAAGGACCCTCGGGTCCCGTGATTGCAGCAGTTCCTCGGCAGAACCTGGCCATGCAGCTGGAGAAATAAACATCTCTGAAACATCTACCAAGAATCCGTCCATATATGTTTCTTTTCCACGGGCCTTGTTGTTTGATACGCGTGTCACAGCATCCGCACTGTAGCAGGATAGTTTTTACATTTTCTTGAAGGAAGATGTAAGGGGATGGTGTAGGCAATATCCAGGGTTTCATTTCAAACTGTTCTGCTTGTAAAGTTGCATTACCTTTTTGAGAGAGGTACAGCTCAATGCAGAATTTTTTGCCTTCAATACAAAATTATCTGCCTATAAGCTCAACATAAGTGTTGTATGTATCATACATGTCAGATTTGAAATATCTTTTGTACAACATGTTTATATACATGTACAAAATGCCTATAAACACTCACAAGCCAGACATATTCAATAAACATGCAAGAGTACAGATGAACACTTTAGAAAATTCCATTCATCTCTCATGAAAGAGGGATATTTTTTTTTATAAACATCTGAAATACTTTTTAATGCTCTCATGGCAAGAGGCATGATCAAATCAGTAATATGCTGGTGACAACTTTGCAAGTCTATTTGTTCACAGCTATTTATACACTTCTGCTAAACAGATCTATACAGAGCTTAGCAACCAAAAGCTACACCGTCTTTCAGACGGCCAGCAACAAATTCTAGTTCAGATCATAAAAATAGTGTCAGCAAAGTTTGCATAACCCTGTAATCTGCAGCCACAACACCAACCTGTGCTGGCACCTGTGCAGCGGAGCTTTACCTACTTCAGACATAATCCGGAAACATACACTAGGTGGGGGATTTGCAGTACCAGGTCACTGAGGGATCTCTTGCCTTTCCTGCCTTAGAAAATCATCAGTCTAATGAGTAACTCCACCTGCTCTTCTCATGACTGTTCCCAAAGGAAGATGTGTGGCAGCGGCTGCAGCAATTATAGCAAGCTGATGGTCACCAAAATGCTCCCACAGAGAAGCATAAACCCCACAGAATCTTCTTTTTCAACAGATTTGTGTGTCCCAAGTAACTATAGATTAATATGAATTTAGGTGAAATCTCATGTTTGTGAGAAAAGGCAGAGGAGACACAGTTCTCCAAAGAGTGGCTGGGGAAACAGATCCTCACCGCACCTGCCGGTGTCTCAGATGTCCCAGCACTGCCCACAGCACAGCAGAAGGGTAGAAGGTTTGATTCCCTCCCATCATTTGTCACATCACAATAGGTAGCCTGGGAGGGAGGCATGATACTCTGGAAGCCAGAGAGTGATGCTTTTATTTGTCCCTTCTACAACTGCTCTACCCAGTGCCAGTAGTTACACATTTGGAAGAATAAGGGCCACCAAGACAGTAACCTGTATCAAGGGAGGTGTAGCACCTAGCAGGGAAATAGACAGCTCTCAGGCATTGCTTCAGCAGGATGAACATGCTTCAGGGAAGCATGATCATTGGGCAGTCACTGAAATCAGGCTAGAGCTCAGTATGGTTTTATTCCTGAATATTTCTGAAAGACCAGCACTATATACATATGCAGCTACTTTATTATTGTAGTCATGTTAAAAATAAATATGCTACTTTATGAAATACAACAAAAGAAAATAATTTCTAATTGTTGAAAAAAAGCAGATGATAATGCTCTCTGTGAAAGCACTTGGCATGACTGCACTGCTTACGTTTGCAAAGCCAGTGTATTTATAGAAGCCTAAGATGAAACAGAAAGTTAAGACCAGGACTGATTCCTTGATCTGAACTTTGAAACCGAGGTCAGAAAATTGCAGTGTCAGTCGTGGGGGATGTCTGAGCAGGTGGTGAACAGCAGCACTCACACAGCTCCCCTCTTCAGAGGTGAGTTGTTCTCAGTCCTCAAGATCTCACAGACTGCTGAGTTCTCCCATCACCAAACTTTTAATTGAAAGTGTGATAAGCTACTCCGTCTCTGTAGGAAGCTACCAGCACTTAGGAGATGACCTGGGTAGAGCAATTGTCTCTGGGTATCACTGTGCACTGTATGAGGGTTTCCTTGAGTGAGAGCCACAGTTAATGATATGGCCCCTCTTCCTGCAAACAGCAAATGCCTGCAAATGAGGGTAAAGGAATGAATGACCTGTGGCTTGGCAGAAGTTAACTACTCAATCACAGGATAAAAACTGAGGCCAGTGTAATGAGGGGAATAAAAATAAATCTTGGCAATAACTTCCATGTTGCAGTCTGTGGCTGAGACTTTCAGATCCATCAAGAGTTTTAATCAACATACAGAATGTTGACATTTATGGATCTGAAAAAATTGTCAATGGCTGAGAAAAGAAGTAAACTGATTATGGTCCAGGATTGATTTTGGGCTGGAGATGTTTATGAATATATAATGTGGGTATTCAGAAGGCCTGACATAATTTTTTTTCTTTTAAAAAATCAGGGATTTTAGCAGAAGAAGTTTTAGAAACCTAACAGATATGTCTTGATAAGCCTTCTACAGAATTATTTTTAAAAAAAGAAGGGAAGCTTTAGTGGCAGGTGTCCCTCAATCTTCTTATTTAACAAGGAACAGGAATGTTAAGCAGCAAATATTAGCATGAAGGGATTAGGGCAGCAGCTGTTTAACTACAATGAACTGAATATAGCCAAAATAGTGATGCATTATTAACCAAAGGTTGCTATGTTTCTAGAAGGAACAGTCTGCACAAGTGTGTGTTTCTACTTGTATGTAAAAACATTCTTAGATAAATTTTCACAGAACACCTGGAATAACAGCATGTGAAGTCACCTGACATCCAGTCAGTGCTAGACCCACTGATTATCCTGGTCCCAGAAATCTTGCATGGATTTTTACTGGTTTTCATTACAGAAACCTTGCCACAACCTTTTCTGATATGTGTCCTCTACAGTTTGATTCACTGCACACACCTTAAAACATGAGAATACCTGATCTGAGTTCAGACAAGGAGTGTCTGCCTGGGTTCTAAGTACAGATTATTTACTGAGTAAAAGAAGAAGACAAGCAATTTTTCTTTTGTTACCTTCTCTGCTCACAGAAAGCAGCAGATTAGAGACTTCCTGAGCAAGACATGGCACCTGCATCTTTGGAGCTTTACTGGACACTTTTTTCTATTTTCATATAATCTGTTGTCAAATTTATTTGTGCTTTTGTATCTAAGACATTTTTTGGCAATGAGTTTACTTGATGCACAATTGACAAAGCTTGATATTCTTGTTTTGAACCTGTTGCAGACTAATTACATTTAGTGTGCTCTGGTTTAATTTCATGTTGCTTGAAAGGCATGCCACACCTCTGATCATTCTCCTTGCTCATCTGTGACTGTATCTTAGAGGTGAGATAAACAAAACCCAGAATGCAGGAATGTGATCAAGTTTATTTGTTACTATAAGGACATTTAGAAGCTATGTCTTGCCTGATAGTACTTAATCTTGTGTTCTCATTTTAAATGGTAGAGAGTGCTGAGATGACATTTTCATAAAACAACCCACAATAAATATAAGATCCATCTTTTGACTAATTGTTAATGTCAGACCCTTTTTGTGAGTGCATTTGCAGCTGTCAACAGTTGTTCAGTTCAATATAATCTGCAGCTATTTGTGATTAGTTTTATTTTAAACCACTCTAAATAATTTTATAAAGTCAGAAAACTTACATATACTTATGTCTTGAGATCAGTTTATGTAATCCCTTTTCTAGCTCATGTATGAAAGAATTACTGTCAATAGAAGTCCCAACACAGTACTTTTGAAACCCATCATTTCTTCCTATCCTCTTTTGTATCTTCTGGGTAGCTATTACTTTTGCTGGGGGCCTTCCCTTTTACCCCAGAGCAACCTACTTCCTCTAAAACCTTTTTGGATAGGTATATAATCAAAAGCCTTTCTGAAATCCAAGCCTGGTAAATAAACCACCTTAATACTGATAAGCAATAGTTTAATGAGTTCTCCAGGTACTGAAATGGGCTTGAGACCCATTGCATCTTCCTGCAAGAACTGTGTTAATTCTGCCCTATTAAATCATATTAATTAATATATACTGCTTAGTAATGTTATTTTTTATAGTTTCTACTAATCTCCACAGTTCAAAAGTACAACTTCCTAGTCCATAATTTCTAAGGTTTCCCAGGAGTTCTTATTAAAAACTAGCCTTGGATGTGCTTTCTTCCTTTCCTTTTGTACTGAGGCTAATTTAAGTGATAGGTTATCCCCCACAACTGAGAGCATGAACATTTCCAATCTGAATTATCTGAGACCCACTGGGGAAATGCTATCAGCTCTGGCAGTGCTCCGTTGATCTTTTTAAAATTGTCTTGAAACATCTTTTGCTGGAAGTTCTGACCAAGATGTTTCCCCTTCTCTTTCTCCTATAAAGAAAGGCTGTGGGAGTAAGATCAGACTCAGGCTTTGACAAATTGACTGCTGATGGAAATATTGCACTTAGCTTTTCCACTGCTTCTTTATCTTCCTTGAGCAATCCTTTTACAATTCAGCTATCTTTTGGTCCTACAAGTGTTCTAAAAGTCATGCCATTTCTGATATGGCTGGAAAAGGTTTGTTACTAACATTCATATAGCAAATCAAAAAATTGGGTGTTTGTTGAATTCATTCTGACCTGTCTTGAAGTATTTTTACATTCAGCATGCCAGAGTATGTAATTTTCTAGTTTGGAGATTGTTTCCACATTCCTTATCCCGAGAAATCTCTTTTCTCTGCTATAAGACCACAGTCTCTCATGACCTTTCAAACTTTGTTTGGATAGGAGTATATATGTGAGCTTCTAAGCTAATGCTTTTATGTAATCTCCCTGCCACCTATAATCGTTTTATTCTCTTACCAGGACTTTTTCATTTCCTTTGATGAAACTATATCATCTTCATGCAGTTCCCAATTTTGAAGCTAAGAGATACTGCAGTGTGAGGCTAGGAGTTTTTCCTTCCTTTTGGGAGCTTTCCTCAGTTCTACACGGCTTCTGGGTATAAGTATATTGAAGTCAGCATTACAAGATAGTTGTTTAATAATGCTTCAGACTAGGACCTGTGAGATGATCCCAGGAGGACTACATCAAATCATGCTTCTCTGTTTATGAGTTTTCTAACCAGCTTTCTAAATGTCCAAGAGATAGTAACTTCAAAATACCTACTATGTCCAAAAATGTAGCTTCAGCATAATGTCTGACAAGGGACAACGATGCAGAAGGAAGTGGGGAGGAATGAGACCTGAATTTATTAGCATGTTTTCTGCCTTTTTTGGATTCTCCATTAACTCCCTTAGCAGTCACAATCCAGATGGTCTCTGCCCTGGGTGATTACAGGACATTTTCATACTGCTGGTCTGAAATTTCAGTTGCTGGGGATCCTGTGCAATTGCTGAGGATCTTTTGCAATTGCCATGAATATACTGATAAAGAATGTTGTGCATGGATGAAACTCACTCATTTCACTCCAGAATTTCCTTAATGTATAGCATCCCACCTGTGCTGGAACCATCCATTTTAAATTCCTATTCTCTCATGCAATTTATATACTGCTATTTCAATTCTCCAAGATTATCTTTCTATTATCACTCCTATCTGCAGTGCCTATGTACTAATAGCCACATGTCCTTGATAATCTCTTTGAGTGGGTGTCTAGACCCCCTTTGTAAACTGACTTGTTTATGCACTTTAAAAAGCGTGGCTCTGCTCAGTGGACCACAGTGCTGTTTGGAGCTGGGATATGCCAGCAGCAGGTCTTTAATCGTTTCTCCCAGAAGATAGTTCAGTGTCAGTGATGTTTTTCCTCTCCATATGCAGAAATGCCTGCTCAAGTATGCAGGTAGTATCTTTCCTTTAAATGAAAAGAAAAAACACACCCTTGTGTACTCAGCACACACCCAGTTCCAAATGCTTTCTGTCCTGTGAGACAAAGGATAGTCTACTCCCTCAGCTTCTAATCTCTCTCCTTCTTCACATCTGTACCACTGTGTCTTTTAAAACTGTATTTCAAGAAAATCAATTTTAGTCAAAACATTCAGGGGAGAAGGTGGTAGTACTGTGTCCCAACAAAAGAAACAAACAAAGAGCATAGGAAGAAGGAAGCGGCCTTTTGAATTCAAGGGAGAAAGTTTTCTCAAAGGGTTAGATACAGAATTATTGGCATTAGGTATTAATATTGTCCTGATAGGTGAGAGATGAAAGGACAAGCAAGGGTGGGAGAAGAAAGTGAGAGCTAATATACAGTTGTAGCTATTTGAGGTCATCCCAACATGCTGGAGCAGGGGGAACTGCAGAAAGTCCCTGAAGCAGCATCAGGAATAACACTGGTGCTACTAAAAGAACAAAGGACTTCAAAAACTTTCTTGTTAGAAAGGAAGAGGTAGATAATAAGGAAGCCACTAAACTAAATATTTGCTTCTGTCTTCTATACTTTTATTAGTTTCATTGACTAGAGAGCACGTCATGAGAAACATGACTTTCACATTAGAAGGTATTCAACTACTCCCCGAAATCAGGAATGACCAAAGCACATAGGAAAGATTGTTTCACAGAGATCATGTGAAAGATACTGGCTGTTTGGTGGAGGGAAGAGCTTCCAGTAGGCGGTATAAAAGAGAAGGATCATGGAAAGACATGGAAGGTGCAGTCTCTGCTCTCTAGAAGATGGGAAAGATATATGAGAAGAGTTGTACACAGATGTGAAACTAGAGGGTGAACTTTAAAGTATGACAAGTCAGATTTGAACCTGATGTGGAATGAGAAGACATCAGCAGAGATATCTCAGAAGAAAAATAGTTTAGCCTCAGTGGATACAAGGTGGTGTTTTGTAGTGTTTGGGAGGAAGCTACGCTCAGCTGCTTGCTAGGAAACAGAGCTGTGTTCATGATGATGCACAGCCATTTTGGGGAGTGAGCATAATGAAGATGTAGGAGGAAAAGAAGCACCTGTGTCTCCTGATGGAATACAGTATATATCTATACATCCCTTTACACGCATTTACATATTGCTATGTGCTTCTGTGTTGCAACCCTGGCAGAAGCCTGGACCTCCAAGGCCACCAGCAAAAGGCTTGGTGGTGATGAAGGGGGAGCCCTTCTCATGGCCACCTTTTAGCATGCACAGCAAAGTGCCTTGAAGAGGTGCATTCACCACATTTCATTCACTACCACAGTTTTGCAGGGATGCCCTGGTCAGCTGTTGGGCTGACATGAACTCAGTGATTTGCTGGGGGCCAGCAGTGCCTTCCCTGTCACTGGCTCCTGCAGAGGTTGAGCAAGTGGGGCTGTCAGACTCTGCCTCTGCTACAAACAGCCAATTGTGAAAGGAACAAGCTTGCATCTCCGTGAGTGGAGGTGAGAAAAGAGCCAGGGGAAATACAAAGTTAATGCACTAGTGCTTCCTGTGCAGGGTTCAAAGCCAAGAAAATGGTCCAAAACTGCACCCTGCAATGGATGCTGTCTATTATTTAAGAGATGGATACATCTCCATTATGTATCTCACAAAGGAAAATGAGGCATTTTTTTTCGTCATTGTTAGTTACATTCCAGCCTGTCATTTTGTTTAGTTCACATAATACTAGTTCTGTGAATTTTATACATGTAGCAAAAACCTAAAGATATGCTAGTGTCCCTTTGCATATTACTGAGACCCTACTTTTGTGTGGATAAAACAAAAGTAATGCTTGGAAGCCTCTTAAGTAATGCGGGTGTACTTTTAGGCATATGTTCATCTAAAGAAAAGTTAGTTTTCAAGGCAGAAAATGATTGTTTTGCAAACATCTGCTTAAAAATGCCAACAGGCTGTTTCTAAAGGCTTGATAAAAATGATGAAACTTGTAAGTCTAATTCAGATATATTTTCTACTATGCCAAAACTGTGGATATCCTACAGATTTTATGCCAGAACTTAAGAAGTTTTTAATATCACAACATTCACTGAAGGGCACTGACCACTCCAGAATCCCACCACTGTGACAGGGTGCATCTTCCAGGAGAACCTGTGTTCCAATGTGTGAAAGGGAGACTGATCCTGACAGAAAGGGGCAAATCAAGGAAGAGCACGGCATCTAAACCAGAAAAGCAAAACCCCAAACAACAGCAAACAAGAAACTCACCACTAACGAAATCTACTGAAAATCAATGACTAGCTGCTGGATTATAAAAGCTGAAGTTAGAGAAACAATTGACTTGTCTCATATTCCAGCAAAAAGATTAGCTGGCC